>NC_034600.1:31609432-31611444 GCF_900095145.1 Mus pahari | reverse complement strand
ACCATGTGGTTGCTGGGATTTGAACTCCGGACCTTCGGAAGAGCAGTCAGGTGCTCTTACCCACTGAGCCATCTCACCAGCCCCTTTTTTTTTTTTAAATCGGGCTGGGGCTGGTGAATTGGCTCAGAGCTGACTGTTCTTCCAGAGGTCTTGAGTTCATTTCCTAGCAACCACATGGTGGCTCACAACCATCTCTAATGGCTTTCTATGCCCTCTTCTAGTGTATCGGAACACAGCGACAGTGTACTCACATATATAAAATAAATAAATCGTAAAATTCAATCAATCAATCAATCAATCAATCAATCAATCAGGGGCTGAAGAGATAGATAACTCAGTGCTTAAGAGCAATGGTTTTTTTCTTCCATAGGACCTGGGTTTGATTCCCAGCACCCACATGGGAACTCACGACTGTCTGTAACTCCAGGGCGTCTGATGCCCTCATCTGATATTGTATGCACATAAAAATTAAATTATTAAAGAATCATAATCAGTTTAAAGAAATCAAAAGCTGTCTGGGATTGGTGGCTCACAAGTGTAATCTTAACTCAGAAGGTTGAGGCAGGAGGATTTGCCATGATTTCTCTCTCAGAGGCCAGTCTGGGCTATATATACTGAATTCTAGGCCAGCCTGGGTTACAGAGTGAGACCTTGTTTCAAACAGCCAGAGCTGGAAGGTCGATTTTTATTGTGCAAGTAATGGCCAGGTTTGTACTGACGTCATTGCTTTCTGCTTCTCTTTTCAGCGTGGGGGTCCAGAGTGATCGTCGTGACTGCTGCTTGTCACCAGGCAGAAGGGTTAGCTTTACAACAAAGGACTTCTACAATGTCAAATGAAAAGTCATATATTAAACAACCTTAATAAATGTTCTGTAAGCAGAAGGAAGTATAGAAACTCCAGGTGGTCACTTGTATCTCCCACGTTATGTATCTTGGTCAGCTTCCCCATAAGCTGACCTGTACACTTATTAAAGTCTACATTTTTAAATGCTAGCCTGTTAACTTGCTCTTGATTATGAAATGTTCCCAGTGATAAGCTATTAAAAGCACATAGTATCTAATGTCCCCTTTTCTGTTTGTTTAGATGTAAAGATAATTTTTGAAGGATAATTGCTGCTATATGGAAGTTTTTTCCCCTGAAATTAGATGAGGATCAGTGAGATATTTCCATTGTTATTTCCCTGATTTTTTTTTTTCATTTACAAGGTTATCTGAGTATAACTGATGTAACCATAACCCTATTCTAAGTAGTAAAAATGCAATTTAAATAAAAGCTGGCAGTGGGATTAAGACAATGAAGAGTAGTTATAGTTTATAACCATAAAAGGTTATTTGTACTGTAGAGAGCAAGCAGCCTTATGTGAGCAAAGCCCACGGGACTGTGACGCCTTACCCAGGTGAGCTCAGAGGGACAGAGTATTAGTGTTTGTGAGTGATTGATCCGTGCCCACTGAGACTAGCGACAACAGCTTATTCCACCCTCATGTTTGTCCAGTCTGATAATAATTTAATTTGTTGCTGTCCTACGGGGACCTATGAAGACTAGCTGATGCCTGCCTCCCTGTGTGCTTGCAGGGCTAAGGTTCTGGGAGCAGCAGGAGAGCCCTACCTGATCCCAGCCTCACTGTATGTGTCATTTCTTCGTTGTCTCATTACTGCCACTCAGGCTCCCGGGCCCTGCAGGTCATGGCAGTGTGTACAGTAGGAAACGATAAGAAGATGAACATAGCTTAGAAACAAATATTTCACTAGAAATTGCTACTTAGTATGTTCTGGAAGGTTCTCGTTTATCTTACTGTTGGGTTGTGGTCATGTTTGCAAATCCTGATAATGAACTTCCAAGTCTAACTTACTGGGCAACCAATGACACTACAATTGGTTTTCCTTACAGTAATCTTCAAAAGCTGACTAAATCCATACTTGTAGTGACTTTTAGATTATACCTTTTTTGTTTGTTTGTTTGATTTTTGGTTTTTCGAGACAGGGTTTCTCTGTGTAGCCCTGGGTGTCCT
>NC_034600.1:31596687-31609057 GCF_900095145.1 Mus pahari | reverse complement strand
TTTTTTTTTTTTTCCTTTTCTATCATTCAAGAGTTTATTTCTCTTATAAATTCTGTGCTATGAATAGGTTTACATTAGATTTTAATAGTAAGCTATTCTGGTAACTAATGAAAAATGCATAATTCATTATTTTTTGTTTTTGTTTTTGTTTTTTGTTTGTTTTTTGTGCCAGGTCTTACTATATAGTTTGGTTGGCCTAGAACAGAACTTGTTGCATAGAACAAGGTGACTTAAAACTCAGAGATCGCAGGGCGGTGGTGGCGCACGCCTTTAATCCCAGCACTTGGGTGGCAGAGGCAGGTGGGTTTCTGAGTTCAAAGCCAGCCTGGTCTACAAACTGAGTTCCAGGACAGCCAGGGCTACACAGAGAAACCCTGTCTTAAAAACAAAACAAAACAAAAAACCCTCAGAGATCCCTGTGTTTGCAGTGCTAGGATTAAAGCCACATACTTCATATCTAGCTATGATTCACCATTTTCTTTTTCCCAAGGAAGGTTATTTGAGGGTGAAGACATGGCTTTATAAGTAGTGTGCCTGCCAAGCAGTCCTGAGGGCCAAAGCTGGAGCCTCAGCACCATGTAAAAAGCTGGGAGCAGTTATGAACTTGTAATTCTACTGCTGGGAAGGTAGAAAGGCAGGACCCTGGAACAGCCCGGCCAGCCAGCTTAGCTGAGTTGCTGAGCTTAGTGAGAGACTTGGAAAACCAGAGGGAGAGACTAAAGGAGACACTGAACACTGACTTCTGCTTCTGTATATGTACCCTAAATGAACACCACACAAAAACATTCACAAATTACGTGGGGGCTGAGGACGTAGCTCAGGGAGCTCTTGTCTAGCATGTACAAGGCCCTGAATTCAATCATATGGCTTCAAAACAGAGAGATGGATTTCTACAGTCTATAGGTATTTTATCTGGTCCTAGGCAATGACAAAGGGCTGCGGCTTTAATAGCTAGCTAACCACTTTACAGACATTGGCTTTACCTATCCAAAGTCACTTAAGCCTTCCAGCAGTGTTCAAGTAGATCCTGTCATAGAGGAGGAAACTATGTGCAGATAGAAATAAATTTAAGTCATTCATCTAGTGACTGAATATTGGTTGACTAGCATTCAAAAGCAGGTCACTACTAGATTATACTAACATCTTTTTTCTTTTACGATGAATTTTATATATATTAGTATTCTATCTGCAAGTACAACTGTATGCCAGAAGAGGGCATCAGATCCCATTATAGATGGTTGTGAGCTACTATGTGATTGTTGAGAATTGAACTGAGGACCTCTGGAAGAACCAGGCAATACTTTTAACTGCTGAGACATCTCTCCACCCTATATTAGCATCTTTTTTTTTTTTTTTTTAAAGATTTATTATTATATGTAAGTACACTGTAGCAGTCTTCAGACACACCAGAAGAGGGCGTCAGATCTCATTACAGATGGTTGTGAGTCACCGTGTGGTTGCTGGGATTTGAACTCAGGACCTTCGGGAAAGGAGTCAGTGCTCTTAACCGCTGAGTCATCTCTCCAGCCCCTATACTAGCATCTTAGTAATAGCATCTTAATAATTAGACCTTGAGTTCTGTTGCTATCTTCAACATAACACTTAAGATTTCTATTTTTAGAAATATCAGTTGCAAAGAAAGAGGAGAAATAACCATATTGACAGCTACTCCAACTCAGAACTTTGGAGTCAGCCTGTTAATGGATTTTTATGTGCTAGGCGTCAAAATTGGTAACAACCTGGTGAAGCCATCTGTTTTACCACAATACTAACAGGCCTTGAGTTTTCTTGCCCTTTGTTCTATCTATAGTGTGGTCTCTTAGCAAAGCAAACCCTTTAAAATATTATCTGGGCCCAGAGAGATGAAACTATTACCACCAAGCCTGAAGACCTGACTTAAAATGTCACTGTGGGCCGGGCAGTTGTGGCGCACACCTTTAATCCCAGCACTCAGGAGGCAGAGGCAGGTGGATTTCTGAGTTTGAGGTCAGACTGGTCTACAGAGTGAGTTCCAGGACAGCCAGGGCTACACAGAGAAACCCTGTCTCGAAAACAAAAACCTAACAAACAAACAAACAAACTGTCACTGTGGTACCCCCACCATAATCACCATAAATATAATAAAACTTTAATCTAATTCTATTGTTAATGTTCAACGGACTTCCAGTGACTGGCCTGTTTAAAACTGCAAAACACCATCTTCGTCTCAGTCCTTCTTAGAGTTGCCATCATGCCTCATGTTTAACTTTTTTCTGAGACAGGATCTCACTATGTAGACTTAGATAGTCTGGACCTATATTTTTATCTTACACTACAATGGGATTTTTTTTAAGACTTTTTTTTTTTTTTTTAAGATTTATTTATTTATTATATGTAAGTACACTGCAGCTGTCTTCAGATTCTCCAGAAGAGGTCGTCAATCTTGTTATGGATGGTTATGAGCCACCATGTGGTTGCTGGGACTTGAACTCCGGACCTTTGGAAGAGCAGTCGGGTGCTCTTAACCACTGAGCCATCTCTCCAGCCCTAAAGCACTTCTTTATGTTACCTTAAACTGGCCAGTTTGGGAGAACTGACTGCTAATTCCTTAGAAAGTCAGATTATTTTCTGTCTTGTGCAGAACTTCATTATGCCCCCAATTTTGGTTTGATATGGTGAACCTTGTGCCGATCTCTTAAATTTTATTAACAGAGGTATTAAGGGGCTTGGAGATAGCTCAGGGTTTTTGTTTGTTTGTTTTTAACATTTATTTGTGTATAGGAGTCCTCTATTTGCATGTATGCCTGCATTGCATGACAGGACATTAGATCTTATAAGCCACCACATGGTTGCTGGGAATTTAATTCAGGACCTTTGGAATATGCAGTCAGTGCTCTTATATGCTGAGCCATCTCTCCAGCCCCTGGATCAACTTTGTTTGTTTGTTTGGTTTCTCCAGACCGGGTTTCTCTGTGTAGCCCTGGGTGTCCTAGAACTCACTCTGTAGACCCGGCTGGCTTCGAACTCGGATCAGAAATCTGCTTGCCTCTGCCTCCCAAGTGCTGGGACTAAAGGCTTATGCCACCACTGCCTGGTGAAGATCAATTCTTAAATCCACCAGGGAATTGAGACCTCAACAAAACCACCCTGTACCCTGCAAACTGGAGCGCCGTGAAAACAAAGATAGGACCCAAGAGGAAACCATTGCTGGAACCAGTAATTGACAGCTAGGCTGAAAGCTTAATCACTAACGACATAGCAAACACTGTTACTACGTGTAACGGCTCTGTATGGTTCTCTTAATTCATTAGTTTCTAATTTTTATAAGATCATTCATAGCATTCATTCCATAGCATTCAGTAGGACTTGGTTTTGCTTTCCTGGGCCTGTTTCTTCATAAATCAGCCTTTAAGAACTTGAGGGTGGGACGGGGAGGGGGAGCTGATTGGAGGAAGTGGGGCAGTGATCTGGATGTAAAGAGAATAAGTCAGTAAATTGGGGGTGGGGGTGGGCAGAAAAAAACATGCACAAAAAGAAAAAAACAAAACTAAATAAATGGAGGGGTTTGGTGTCCATAGAGACTGAGGCGGCACAGCAACGCAAAGCAAGACCCGCTCAGTCTTACACCTCTGCTACATTCCAAACTTAGAAACACCATGTCAGAACGCTGGCCTGTCTTTGGAAGCTAAGAAAATCCACGTTAAGGACAAACATCCAGTACCAAATAGACACCGACTGCAGTCTCGGACCACACAGCTTCCGGGCACAGGGTGCACGTGGCAGCGGGGAAGGGCAGCGTTCGCGTCCCAGCTCGGCTTCCGTAGGACCGGCCCCGCCCACAGCGGAAGTATGGGCGGGGCCCGTTGGTCGCGTGCGTCCAGCGACCGGAAGTAGCTGTTGGGCAGCTGTCGGACGCTTTAAATTCCTGCGGGGTGGAGCGCTTCGCTTGGGAGCCCGGGTCTGGTTTCTCACTCCCATGGCTGTGGACGTGAAGTCTCGAGCGAAGCGCTATGAGAAGCTGGACTTCCTCGGAGAGGGCCAGGTGAGGCCTTGGGCTGAGTTCTCGCGCCGGCAGGCACCGCCTGGCCACCGCCGGCCGGTGTCCCCTTGTCACCATCCCTGAACTGCTTCCTCCCTGCTGCAGGAGAGGCCTCCAGACCACGTAGCAGGCCGTGGCGAGACCCCTCCAGAATCGGGGTTTCTTTGTTCTTAAGGGGGGGAGGGGATGGGGAGGACGGAAAAGCAACCCGCAGGCAAAGAAAACCTTCTCACGGATTTGTCACCGTTTCCCTTTCTAGTTTGCGACGGTCTATAAGGCCAGGGACAAGAACACCAACCAAATCGTCGCCATTAAGAAAGTGAGTTGCCTTTTTATGTGGTTTCTTCTCCCGTCTTTGCGTCCTGCTTGCCACGTAGCCCCGGCTGGATCGGAGCTCGCTATTTAGAACTTGGTGCGAGCCTTAACCCTTCTGCTTTTTGCATTCTTTTGGGGGGTTTGGGGGTTTTGCAGACTTACTCCTCCATGCCAGGCAACTCTTAGAGAAAGTGCCCGTCCGTGCATTAACAGCTGATGGATGCCTATCTGTCTATGAGACAGTCTTGCTATGGAGTCCAGATTGGTCTCCAACTCGTGGAAATCCTCCTACCTCTGCCTCCCGAGTGCTGGGGATTACAGACACGGGATACCTTTGGCTTCATCTTGCTACCCACAGTCACACTGATTGAGGGAGTTACAGGAACTCTATAGACAATGGTATTTATTAGTGGCCTGTGTTTCAAGATGGAACTCGGGCTGAACCAGTTTTTTTGTTCAAGTTAAAACGTTTCGATCCCTAAAAGTTGGTTGCTGTCTGTGGAGGCAAGTACAGCGTCTGTTCAGCCCCTTTGGATGGCATGGTCTTCCCAGGCCATAGGCTGTTACATGTGTGTTATCTATACACAAAGGTTTTCACTGGCATTAGCAATACTGATAATAGTGTATTTTCTAGAAAGATGTAAGTATTTTTAAAACTTAAATTCATTAACATCACTCTGACATAATTTCCTGTATGCCAAATACTTTGACTTACTCCCGCCCCACCCCCACCCTTAACCTCCAAATAGCCTGTGAGATAGGTAAAGTATCTTTGCCTCCCCTTTGAGGTACCTGAGGCTAGTTGGATGACTCCAGATGGCACAGCTAGTAATGCGGAGGCATTAGAGCAGAGGGGCTGGTTGTGTTTCCTCCCTCTGCTGACATCTATAGCTCATGGTGACTCTGTTGCTCCGCATGTGACTCAGGGCCTGTTGTGGTTGAGCTCCTATGCTACTTTGAATCTGTTGTTTCCTTTGTAATCTCATAACTCCTTTGAAGTATGGATAACCACACTTGGATCTGGCGACCTCCCAACTGCCTCTTTTCCTTCATTTAGTATTTGGCTTGCTGTCCTTTAGAGATTTCTGGTAGTAACTTTGTTTTATTATAAGACATTATTTTTGTATCGATATTCTTAGGTGGGGGCACTTGTGTGCCACAGGGCATGTGCAGGATCCAGGACAACTGCAGAGCTTGTTCTCTCTCCGCCTTGTAGGCTCCAGGGACTGAGCTCTGGCTTGGTGGCAAGTGCTTTCACCCACCCAGTAACCCATCTTGCTGGCTCTTGTTTTATTTTTTTCCTTCTCATGTTCTTGTCTTCTAGCTTGTGCTTTGTGATCTACTGCCATATCTCATTCTTTTATCAAACTCTTAATGGTCTTGGCTCGGTGTGGTGGCCTATTTCTGTAACCCCAGCTATTCCAAAGGCTGAAGCAAGAGAATCAAATGGCAGCATTTTCCAGCACTGGGGAAGAGGAGATAGGCAAATCCCAGAGGCCGCCTCCAGCTCACATATCTTCCATGTAGCATATCCTCTGTGTCGCATATCTTCCGTGGTGGACGCCTGTGAGAGACACTTTCTCACAGAAGCAAGGTGGACAGTGTCTGGGGAAGGACATCTGAGTTTCCTCTAGCTGGCACACATGCCTGCATATGCACACACACAAACATACATACCTACAGCTACATTTGTGCACCCTTAAAGACATACACACATAAATATCAGGACCTTCTTGAGCTAAAGAGTAAGTTTCAAGGCTAGGACAGACAACTTATTAAGACCCTGTCTCAAAATAGAAAGTAAAGGGCTGGAGAGATGGCTCAGTGGTTAAGAACCCTGACTGTTCTTCCAGAGGTCCGGAGTTCAATTCCCAGCAACCACATGGTGGCTCACAACCATCTGTAATGGGATCTGATGTCCTCTTCTGGTGTCTGAAGACAGTGACAGTGTACTCATACAAATGAAATAAATCTTTAAAAAAAAAAAAAAGCTGGGCAGTAGTGGCAAATGCCTTTAATCCAGCACTTGGTGGGCAGAGGCAGGAGGATTTCTGAGTTCAAGGCCTGCCTGGTCTACAAAGAAACCCTGTCTCAAAAACAACAACAATAAAAAAAATTTTTTAAATATACAAAACACAACAAACAAAAAACTAAACAAGCAAGGCCTAGGCTTGGTGGTAGAGCATTTGCCTAAGACAGGTGAAGCCTGCTGTGTGGAAAACAAGCACCAGAACAATATCCAAACACAGAAGAAACAACAGAACACCAGAAAGTTCCCTTTTTCTTGAGACAGGAACTCTGTAGCCTGGGCAGTCCTATCAGTCTTCCTGCTCCAGCCTCTCAGGATGGTATTCCTGGTGTGAGCAGTGCCCATCCTCGCCTCTTCTCTCTGCTGCTGCTGTCTTTGTTATTGCCAGGTCTACTTCTGGCTCACCATCCCAGCCACGCTCACCTTTCTCTTCCTTGAACGTGTTAGATTTGTTCTAGTCCCAGTATTTTCTCTTCTGGTTGCCATGTTTTGTCTGGAGAAGTTGTTGTGGTTGAGTTCTCTTTCCCTCAGATGTCCCTCCACCTAGAGGTGCCTTTCAGCTACACAAAGCAGGCGTTTCCCACTGCTTCCCTCTTCTTTGCTGCTCTTCACGCTCTATCAGCTTCATGCCACTACCAGACTCTGACATCCTTCCTTCTGACTGCATTGCCCTCAAGAATCTACTAACATACTTGGGGCTGCCATGACCACATATGTAGGCATATGTTTATTATGTGTGTGGGTGTTTGCCTGCATGTATGTCTGTACAGCTGTGTATAGAAGCCAAAAGAACGTTTTATTCCCTGGGACAGGTATTGCAGATGGTTGTGAGCTCTTATGTGGGCACTGAGAATCAAACCTGGATCCTCTGGAAGAGCAGTCAGTGTGCTCTTCACCATTGAGTCGGGACACGTGAGTCCTGGCTTAGCTGGATACAGTGGAGTATATTCTCAGAGACAGGCAGGAGGGTCATCTGAGTCTAGAAGCTGAGATCAGCCTGGAAAAAAGCATAGTACACTCTGGTATCTGAATCAAAGAAAACCTTGACTTGACTAATAAATCTTTTCATATGGTTGACATATTGGGTTTTGTAATTGCATATACAAGTGGGTTTTCTTCTTACTTCATTAGGATTAAGAATTCGCCAGGCAGTCACTCTCCCTATGTGCAGGATGACCAACCCCAGCATGCTGGATTAAATAAAATTCCTCTTGAAAAAAAAAAAAAAAAGGGGGTCACCAGGCAGTGGTGGCGCACACCTTTTAATCCTAGCACTTGGGAGGCAGAGGTAGGTGGATTTCTGAGTTCAAGGTCAGCCTGGTCTACAGAGTGAGTTCCAGGACAGCCAGGGCTATACAGGGAAACCCTGTCTCAAAAAACCAAACACACACACACACACACACACACACACACACACACACACACACACACACACAAAGAAATCCAAGTTTGGTTTCCAGACTCGTGGTGGCTAACAAGTATTTGTTCCAGGTGATCTGACATCTGCCTTCTACAGGCACAAGGTATAGATGTGATTCACAGATATTCATGCAGGCATAACACTCACACACATAAAATAAATATTGTTTTAAAAAATTACATAGAGGAGCTGGTGAGATGGCTCAGCAGGTAAGAGCACCCAACTGCTCTTCCAAAGGTGCAGAGTTCAAATCCCAGCAACCACATGGTGGCTCACAACCATCCTTAACAAGATCTGACAACCTCTTCTGGAGTATCTGAAGACAGCTACAGTGTACTTACATATAATAAATAAATAAATCTTTAAAAAAAAATTACATAGAACCCAGTCCCAAAAAACAAAACAAATATATAATACACACACACAAATATATATATATATATATATATATATATATATATATATATATATATATAATAAATTATATATAATAATATATAATTGGTAAGTTTTCTGTTTCCTAACTTGTTTAGTCAGTCTGCCTTGGGTCAGTGTGTGTGTATGTAGGTATTTGTGGTGCATACACATGATTGCTCAGGTCTGCCCATGCACTAGCTAGAGTAAGACATTCCATCGCTTTTCCACTTAATTGCCTTTGAGACAAGGTCTTAATAAAACCAGATCCTTGCTATTCTGGATCTTTCTGTCCTAGTCGTCTAGTGATGGGACTTCAGGCACACATGGCCATGGCTGGTCTTTTACATGGGTACTGGGGATTTGATTCAGGTTCTTATGTCTGCGGAGCCAGTGTTACTACTGTGCCATTTTCCCAGGACCCCTATCTCCCTTAATATTTTTTTATATATATGTATGTATGTCTGCATGAGTATATCTGTAGATTGAACCCAGGGCTTTAAGCATTTTAGGTAAGTGTTTTATCATTGAGCCATATCCCTATTCTATATTATTTTGTTTTGAAAATTTTTAAGTCTTTAAAGTATATGTGTCTATGTGGGTGGGAGCACATGGCCACTGTCCGCTTGTGGGTTTTAGAGGACAACGTACATTTATTAGGGGGGTGAAATGAAGTCTTGGTGGTGTTTTTAAAAATATTTTAGCTAATGTAAGCATGGCAAGATAGTAATCATTTAAATCTATATGATAGAGGACTTCATGGGATTATTCTACCTTTATTATGTGTCTGTTTTAAGTTCTTTCCCATGTAAATGTCATAATCAGTTTGTCAATATTTTATGTTTTGTACTGCAACACATGGCCCACTTTTAAATAGAAAGTTCTCTTTGTAGTATACTGTGGGCCTGAGTACCAGAGGCTTTCCATGGAACTCTCGGGCCAGGCCTGGTGCAAGGGTTCTGGCAAAGGGAAGCAACTCCCCCCCACCCCCACCCCCTGCCCGCATTTTCTTCCCTTTGCCAGAACCCTTGCACCAGGCCTGGCCCGAGAGTTCTGTGGAAAGCCCACACGGCCCACATCTGGCGCCCAATGTGGGGCTGGAACAGACATGACTGCACCGACCTGATACCGCGGAAAGGTGAGCCCCCACACCTCTGGAAACAATCTGTCTTCCTACTGTGCTTTCAGTCAGAGCCATGGCGTAGCTTTAGACACACTAAAGGGGCAACTGAAGCCTCCTGTCCAAAGCTACTCTCTGGTGTTGGCTGAAGGTCCCTCTGGGCTCTGTCTAAATCCTGACAGCCACCATGTGGTTGCTGGGATTTAAACTCCGGCCCTTTTGAAGACTTTGTTGCTGAGAGTAATTTGAACTGTGCTGACCTGGCCAGGAGGTTTCAGGGGAGAAGCAGCTCAGTGTGTAGCATAAAGACTGTTTTTGTGGTATTTTGGTAAAGAATGTGGCTACCTTTTGCCCTTGTCTGAAGAGTCTGTCTGAGGCTAAGGTGAAGAGACTAAGATTAATTGCACTGACAAAGAAAGTCTCAGAAACGTCTATCATAAACTTTGTTCTCTGGTTAAGTCTCAGGAAGACTATTTTAAACAAGCTTAGCAAGCTGAGAAAGGAAAAATATAAAATATATGGTTTGGTTATTAAAGAGTAACCCGGAAGTAAAATGGAGCTGGATCCTGTGTTGAAGAAGACAACAAATTAAGGGAGTGGGACTTTGGGGCAAGATCCTACCCAGCTAAATTTAGATCCACCTTTAATTCCAGGAGATAAAGCCAAGGAGATCTCCGAGTTCAAGACCAGCCTGAGACAGCAACTTCTAGGTGAAGAAAAGTTTAAATTCAGGCATGGTGGTGCACACCTTTAATCCCAGGAGACAGTCATGCAAATCTCTAAGTTTAAAGTCAATCTACAAAGCAAGATCTAGACAGCCAAGCTTAGGCAGTGAAGGAGTTGGAAAACAGAAAGCTAATGATAATATAATAGACCAAGGAGGCCATGTTCTAGCACCTGCAAAAAGCAGAACTTGGCAGCTTTGACCATGTGGCTCTGACTTTATAGTCAAGAGGAGGAGACTACTGGGACAATTGATGCTGGTTAGCTGGAGGTCGTTAATTAGTGGTGACTGACCAGATTTGACCAAATCAAATTGACCAGCAGCCGGGCAATGGTGACTCCTGCCTTTAACCCTAGCACTTGGGAGGCAGAATCAGGCGGATTTCTGAGTTTAAGGCCAGTCTGGTCTACACAGTGAGCTCCAGGATAGCCAGAGCTACACAGAGCAACCCCCCCCCCCCAAACAAAACAAAACAAAAAGAATTGAAGCCGGGCATGATGGTGGTGCATGCCTTTAATCCCAGCACTTGGGAGGCAGAGGCAGGCGGATTTCTGAGTTCAAGGCCAGCCTGGTCTACAAAGTAAGTTCCAGGACAGCCAGAGCTACACAGAGAAACCCTGTCTCAAAAACCAAAAAAAAGAAGAATTGACCAGCATCACTGAGGTGGAATCTTCTGAATCTTCTGTGAAGTATTTTCTGAGAGCAAAAAGAAGCTGTGTTCCAGAGATAGCCAAGGTTGTACCTCCGTGCTGCAGCTGGACTTGGTAATGTGTAATAGTCACCTAAGTGGTACTGGTTTTGAAGGCATGAAGGGGTCATGAACAAACTGTGAAAGGCCACGGAAGGTCATTGGTGAAGGTGCAGCCTTAGCTGCAGTTGATGGCCCAGGACTAAAGGGGTCATAATACAAAGGATTTGAGGCTTGGCACCATGAAGAGAGCCTATGAGAGGCTATTGGTGAATCCTAGTTGTAGCAGAAGATCCCAGTGTATTGGAGATGCCAAGTACCATTGGATGATCACCAAGAACAGCAGCATCAGTGGAGTGGATCCACCTGAGCTTAGAGTGCTACAAAGGGCAGAGCTGGAGAAGTGATGCCAGCCCTTTGGAGGAGTCCAGAAGATTATGTGTGGATCCCTGACACTGAAACAAGAAGCTGTAACATTAAAATTGCCAACAAAAAACCAAACCAAACAAAGAAAATTGCCTTGGAGACCCCAAGATGTTCAAGCTGCCAGAGCCATGGGCTATCTGCTGAGGAAAGCTGCTAATTAGGAGTGGAATGAACAACTTCGTTACAGTCAACAAAGATGAAAAAGGAGTTGGAGATCTGAAGACTGCTTTGACATCAGACATGGAGATGCAGAATTTGGGGTTTGCCCGGCTGGTTTCCTGTCTTGCTTTGGGGATTACAGTTCAGTGATTGGATGTATCTCAGAAGAGACCTTGAACTTTGGGCTTTTAACATTGTTGAGAATGCTATAGAATATAGTTAGACAAAATGTATTTTTTATTATGCTATGTTTAGGTATGTTCCCCATAGACTAGTATGTTTGAACAAGCCTATGGGGGCCAGAGAGTGGAATATGATGGTTTGTATATGCTTGGCCCAGGGAATTGGACTAAATGTATTTTTTATTTTGCTATGTTTAGGTACGGCCTCCATACTCATGTGTTTAAACAAGCCTATGGGGACCAGGGAGTGGAATATGATGGTTTATATATGCTCAGCCTAGCAAGTGGCACTATTAGGTCTACCCTGGTTGGAATGGCCTTGTTGGAGTAGGTGTGGCCTTTTTGGAGTAGGTGTGGCCTTGCTGGAGGTGTGTCTGACTATGGGCTTTTAAGACCCTCATGTTGATAATCCTGCATTTTTCACAAAGCAGATATATTAATTTGCCCTCAAGTTGGTTTATCAGTTGAGCCACCTTTCAGGTCCAAGGTGTTTATTGTTGGTAAATTCAGTTGTTTGCACATTTAGTGCAGAAACTTAGGGTAGAAACTTGATTCTTCTTTGGTCTTGCTGTGTTGGAGCTCACACTCTGCTAAGCATGTTATGACTCCCTGTGCTCCTTTGGATTTCTGGTTGTCCTCATGAGCTATGTACTGCTACATGTTTTTTACTGTGGCTAATTTTGTTGTTGTTGTTTTTTTTTTTTTTTTATTAGGTATTTTCTTCATTTACATTTCAAATTCTATCCCAAAAGTCCCCTATACCCTCCCCCCTATCCTGGTTATATTTTTTAAGACAGGGTCTAGAACTTAATATGTAAACCCTGGGTAACTTCAAACTCAGAGATCTTCTTTTTTTTTTTTTTTTTTTTTTTTTT
>NC_034600.1:31581879-31596247 GCF_900095145.1 Mus pahari | reverse complement strand
TTATAAGAGTTGAGATAAAGGAATGCACCACCATTCCCAGCTGTTTAGATTTATTTGATACAGAATCTTTCCATATCCCAGGTAGTAGGACCACAGGCATGCACCACCATGCCAGTCCTGCTTGTAGCTAAGTTTTTTTTTTTTTTTTTTTTGGTTTTTCGAGATAGGGTTTCTCCGTATAGCCCTTGCTGTCCTGGAACTCACTCTGTAGACCAGGCTGGCCTTGAACTCAGAAATCTGCCTGCCTCTGCCTCCAGAGTGCTGGAATTAAAGGCGTGCGCCACCACACATGGCTGTAGCTAAGTTTTTGTGCATTTAGATTATTCATTAATCTCGCACATTGTGAGGTTTTGGTTGGTTTTATTTATAAAGCTTGTATTATTTTATGTGTACCAGTGTTCTACTTCCATGTAGTCTGTGCACCGCTTGTATGCTTGGTACTGTACAAGGTCAGAAGTTGTCATTGGATCCCACTAGAACTGGCAGTTGCAAGCTGCTGAGTGAATGCTGGGAAACAAACCTAGATCCTTTGGAAACAGTCAGTGTTCTCAACCCCTGATTCATCTTCATCCTCTCACTACACATTATTAATATATGTGTCTTGGCTTTTTTTCTTCCCTTTTTCTCTCCCAGATCAAACTTGGACACAGGTCAGAAGCTAAAGATGGTAAGTATTACATGTAATTTGATCAAATAGGAGATGTTGTGAGGAAAATGCTAATGAGAATTCATAATAGTTCAGTAGTGTCTCTAGAGCAACAGTTCTCAACCTGGGGATCATGACCCCATTGCAATGTAAACAGATATTTGTTGCAAGAAATTAAAAATTAAAAATGTTCCCATGCTTGTGCCTCTTCCTCAGTGGCCTGGCCAGCCATGCACAGGCGGCAATGGCTGGCCTGTTCTTTTTTTTTTTTTTTTTTTTCACTCTGGCCTGTTCTTATCTCATGGAGACTCTCTGGCCTGGAGCTCCTGAAGTGTCTCCACCCAGCTCTCTAAGATCCCACTGGTGGGTCGCTACCAAGCCAGCCCCATGTTTCAAATTCCCCATGACCTTTGTGGTGTACCTCAGGCAAACCCATCCTTTGGTGCCTTACCTTTCTCTCTTGAACCCAGATAAGCTGCTGTATGAAGGAAAACAGCACACAAACTTAATTCAGAAACCACAGTAACTCAAATTGCTGGGTGCAGCAACTAAAATCCTAATTTTGTAAACCTTACTAAATCTAAATCCTCACAGGGCATGGTGGCACACACCTTTAATCCCAGCACTTAGGAGGCAGAAGCAGGAGAATTTCTGAGTTTGAGGCAAGCCTGGTCTACAGAGTGAGTTCCAAGACAGCCAGGGCTACACAGAGAAACACTGTCTTGAACCCCCCCCCCCAAAAAAAAAAAAAAAAATCTAAATCCTTCGGTGATGAATCCTGACGGATCTGCCATTGAAACTGGGAGACATCTTGTCCATCTTGTCCTCACTCTGTCTCGGTCCAAAAAGGCCTAATTCTCTCCTGCTTCCTCTCTTCCTCTGTCCAACACAAAATCCTACCTACTCACCCAGTGATTGGCTCCTTTATTCATTAGGGGATGGGTCACAAGAAGTCACCTGAGTATGTGACTCATTCCTTGATTGCAGCCCCTCCCAGGAGAGCCAGATTAGCATCAAAATACAAACAACCCAGGGCTATCCACAACAGATATTTACATTACAATTCACAACAGTAGCAAATTACAGTTGTGAAGTAGCAATGAAAACAATTTTATGGTTGGGAGTCCTCACAGTATTAGAAACAGTATTAAAGGGTCTCAGCATTAGGAAGGCTGAGAACCAGTACACTAGAGAATAAAGTGAGTCCAGTTAGAAACAGCATATAAGGTTTGGAGAGATGGCACAGCGGTTAAGAGCACTGACTGCTGTTCCAAAGTCTGCAAATCCCCCATATGGTGGCTCACAACCATCTGTAATGAGATCTGATGCCCTCTCTGGTGTGTCTGAAGATAGCTACAGTGTACTTACATATAACAAATAAATCTTTGGGCCAGAGCAAGCAGAAGTCCTGAGATCAATCCCCAGCAACCACATGATGGCTCACAACTATCTATACAGATACAGCGTACTCATATAAATAGATAAATAGATTGATAAGGAAAAAAGGAAATCTTTTTGAGTCTTTTTGTTTGTTTGTTTCGAGACAGGGTTTCTCTGTGTAGCCCTGGCTCTTAGCTGATTTAGATGTCATCAATTTTATGATCAGGATTTGCCGTCACATCTGAGTTTTAATCTGAATTCTACCATTGGACAAATCAGTGGGCCACTGGACAAGTCACTTTGGTCTTGAAGTCTTTTTTTTTTTCTTTTTTTTTTTTTGTTTTTTTTGGTTTTTCGAGACAGGGTTTCTCTGTGTAGCCCTGACTGTCCCAGGCAGGCCTCAAACTCAGAAATCTGCCTGCCTCTGCCTCCCAAGTGCTGGGATTAAAGTTGTGCACCACCACTCCTGTAAATAAATTTGAAAGAAAAAGAAAGAAAGAAAGAAAGAAAGAAAGAAAGAAAGAAAGAAAGAAAGAAAGAAAGAAAGAAAGAAAGAAAAGGAGGGAGAGAGAGAGAGAGAAAGAAAAGAAAAGGAAAGGAAAGGAAAGGAAAGGAAAGGAAAGGAAAGGAAAGGAAAGGAAAGGAAAGGAAAGGAAAGGAAAGGAAAGGAAAGAGTGGGCTGGAGAGATGGCTCAACGGTTAAGAGCACTGACTGCTCTTCCAAAGGTCCTGAGTCCAAAGCCCAACAACCACATGGTGGCTCACAACCATCTGTAATGAGATCTGATGCCAGCTTCCAGGGTGTCTGAAGACAGCTACAGTGAACTTACATATAATAAATAAATAAATCTCAAAAAGAAAGAAAGAAAGACAGAAAGAAAGAAAGAAAGAGCAAGTGAACAAGCAAGCAGCATCACAAGGAACAGTCACGTCGTGGAGTTTGGGTGCCTTGTCTGGATGCCCTCACTACTGCTTTGGGTGTCCTAGATCATTGCTGTTTTGCATTTCTGGTGTTCTTGCTTTGAAAGAGTTACATCTTGGAATAACACAAAGTTCCTGTAGAATGGACACATTGGGAATAGGTTTCTTTCTTATTCTCCAGCCTCTTAGAATGTTAGGTCCTGTTTAGCCATCAAGTAATAGTTCCTATGAGCAAGCTCTCTGTGAAGGCGCCCACACTGTTGTAATGTTGATCTCTATCATTTGTATTGAAAAAAGATAGTGTTAGTGCTAATTTGCTATTAGCACAGTCTTCCTCTAAGTTTATAGGACAAGAGAAAAGGCCCTATTACCACATACTTGTTATATGTCTGTATATGCTATTTGTAATTCAGAGTGATATGCTAGAGAGATAAGTACTTGCCATTTTTATATACTGTGTTTTAAGCCATCTTAAAACAATGTGAAAAAAATTTCTCAAATAGTTAAAGTTACTCTCCTTGTGTATGTAAAATGTCTATTTTTCTGAATGACCTTTACAAAAAATACATTTGTAAAAGGTTTGAGATTTCAGAATTCTTGTTCATTTTTTACATTCTTTTTCTATAGGTATAAATAGAACAGCCTTAAGGGAGATAAAGCTCTTACAGGAACTAAGTCATCCAAATATAATTGGTGTGAGTATGATCTAAGCTGTTTGCCCTTGGGGTTCTCTATATTCTGAGTATGGTGGATATCATCAGGGGCTCAGCATGGTGCACGGATGTAGGTAACCTTGCAGATGATTGAAGGTTGATTAGCTTGAAGTGTAGTTTCTATCCCACTTTTGCTGTGAATAGTGTCTTTAGTATTATACATATGACTGAGGAAAGGAATCAGATGTTTCCATACAGGCTAATTTTGTCAGAAATGATTTTGAATTCAATGGTTAAAAGTAGCAGCTTACATTTAAATTGAGAACCTTTTTGCCTGTGTGAGGGCTGGAGTGTGTTTCAGTTAAGTTACTGTAATTTGTGTACCTGAAATAAAAGTATGTACCCTGTACCTAGCAAGAAGTTTCTTAGGAATTTTGTTTGTTTTTTGAGACAGGGTTTCTCAGTATAGCCCTGGCTGTTCTGGAACTCACTTTGTAGACCAGGCTGGCCTCGAACTCAGAATCTGCCTGCCTCTGCCTCCCGAGTGCTGGGATTAAAGGTGTGCACCACCACTGCCAGAGCTGTGAAATTTTCATTAATTTATTCTAATTCTCAGATTTTAGAGAAAGGAGTTCTTAAGTTTTTAGTGAGTTTGTTAAATGGATTAATATATTTGTACCCAAGAATAGTAATTCCTGTTTAAAAAAAAAAATAGGGCAAATGTTAAATTTACTCAGATTCACAGGAAATTGCCAGCATAAGTTTAAAAATTTAAGCCAGGCAATGCACATAATCATATTATTAAATAGAGAATAACAATTTAACTTTTTATTTTCCTTTGCAGCTACTTGATGCATTTGGACATAAGTCTAACATTAGCCTTGTCTTTGATTTTATGGAAACTGACCTAGAGGTAAGACAGGATGCCTGGAGACTCATTTCTCTATTTAGTGAAAGAGAAACCTGCGTGTTTATTCTGCTTTAAGAAAATACTGAGGCACAAAAAAGTTGCTTAATTTTGCAGAATTCAAAAGATCTCTAATTTCTTTATATTTAATTATATTTCTAGTATTATGTACAGAGATTAAGATTTTATTGGCATTTTACCAAGTTCCCTTTAACTTACTGATAATTTTTTTGTACATTAGACTTGACAATTTTACATTTATCCTCATGTTATCAAAGGTTAACGTCTTCTTTTAGAAAATCAAGTTTCTTTGTAAAAGTTGCAGACTTTTTATTAATAAAATCTCCAAAACACTTATAGTCCAAGGATTTAAAACTAAAATTCTTATTTTTTTGGTTTTCGAGACAGGGTTTCTCTGTGTAGCCCTGGCTGTCCTGGAACTCATTCTGTAGACCAGGCTGGCCTCGAACTCAGAAATCCGCCTGCCTCTGCCTCCCGAGCTCTGGGACTAAAGGTGTGCGCCACCACGCCCAGCTTAAAACTAAAATTCTTATACATTGCTGGTTTGAGTCCAAATTCTATAGTTACTTTGGAAAGCAGTACAAATATATTTTATATTTTTTATAACAAAAAAGTTATAAAATGAAAAGCATGTTTACTATCAGATCAAAGGTAAAAGGGATTTTTATGACAGCATCAAGCAAAGGATTGCCCTAAATATAGACCAGTAACAATGTTACTGGTCCCTGCATCCGTACCTCTAATTCACCAGCACTATGTGTGTGATAATACCAGTAATACTACAGTCATTAGTAACAGTTATGTGCTCTAGCAACCACTGTTTGGTGTATATATCTAAGAGAAAACACTTGGTATATGGGTGTTCACTAAAACTAGAAATAGGCTGGGCGGTGGTGGCGCATGCCTTTAATCTCAGCACTTGAGAGGCAGAGGCAGGCGGATTTCTGAGTTCAAGGCCAGCCTGGTCTACAAAGTGAGTTCCAGGACAGCCAGGGCTATACAGAGAAACCCTGTCTCGAAAAAAAACAAACAAACAAACAAACAAAAAACCAAAGAAAAACACCTAGAAACAGCTAAAATGTGTTTTATCTAGAGGATGTATAAATAGTCACCTATACAAGAAAGTGCTCCCCAGGGAAAAAAAGGAACCAATAAGTCTTAATAACAAAATGACTGTCAGAGCTTACAGGTCATCTCGTTGGATTCAATCCTCTTTCCCTCTGTTGCCTTCAGGCGTGGGCATATATTTTCACTCTTTCCCAGGCAATTTCAAGACATATAGTCTTAGTCTAATTACCCCTGTAAGGAAATGCTTGGTCTCCTTTAATTCTACCACAATTGCTTGGGTTCCTTCCTTCCTTTTTGTTTTGTTTGTTTGTTTGCTTGTTTTTTGAGACAGAGTTTCTCTGTGTAGCCCTGGCTGTCCTGGAACTCATTCTGTAGACCAGGCTGGCCTTAAACTCAGAAATCTGCCTGTCTGCCTTCCAAGTGGTGGGATTAAAGGCGTGCGCCACCACCACCTGGCATTACGTGGATTTCTTGGTTGGATTGGGTTTTAGGTCATGTGTCTGTTCTTAAGCAGCTTTTCTCCTGCCAAAAGGCTATACTGTGGAGCTCAGGTAGAGATCAGTCCAGTCTTCCTTTTACCATGTGAGCCGAGCTGGGATGAAGTGGTTTTCCAAAGCATGCACTTGTTAGAAGGGGCAAGTAAAACCCACAGATACTTGATACTTCTAAGCCAGAGTTGTAGGGTCCATAGAATTGCTTACTACCCAAACCAATGATACTCTTTTTTTAACCACTTAATTCTGGAAATTCACACCACACCTTTTAAAGGAGAGTTAGATGATCTTCCATAGAAATACTAATTTTAAATCAGTAAGTTATTTGTTAGAGCTCATTTGGAATAATGAAACATAGCTGAGTATTTCCTGTCTACTTTATAGGTTATAATAAAGGATAACAGTCTTGTGTTGACACCGTCCCACATTAAAGCCTACATGTTGATGACTCTTCAGGGCTTAGAATATTTGCATCAGCATTGGATTCTACACAGGGTAAGCTTCTAAGGAATGATCCGTCTGTCTGTGAGAGGTCTTGCTTTGTATTCCAGGAAGGCCAGGAATTTTTTTTTTTAAAGATTTATTTATTATTATATGTAAGTACACTGTAGCTGTCTTCAGACACACCAGAATCTCATTATGGATGGTTGTGAGCCACCATGTGGTTGCTGGGATTTGAACTCAGGACCTTCGGAAGAGCAGTCAGTGCTCTTAACCACTGAGCCATCTCTCCAGCACAGGCCAGGAATTCAAATTCCTGATTTTCTGCTTTAACTCCTGAAGACCAGAAAGTTGTGGGCATGTTTCATCACATCTGACTTTTAATGTTGCTTCTTAAATGTGATTAAACTTTTTGTCGGTGGTCAGTTGGAGTTTTGTTTTGCATATTTTAAGTCCATGTGTCTGTCTGTGTGAGTGCAGGTGCATGACTGTAATTGGGTATGTGCCACAGTACACTGTGGAAGTCAGATGACACCTCCCAGTCGCCAGTTCTCTCCTGCCTCGTTGAGGGGTTTATGAATCAAATTAAGGTCATTACATTTACTGCACATGGCTCTAACTGATGAGCCAACTTGCCAGTCGGTTGGCTGTTTTGTTTTGACTCTAGCACCTTTCCCTGGAACGGAGGCTGGCTCTGTGCTTGTGGTGACTTCTGGTGCAAGCCATCATAGCCATTTGGATCTCTCATTGTACAAGGTCCCTCCTACCCTTTGGTCTTTAAGACAGAACTCAATCTGTAGACCAGGCTGGCTCTGCCTCCCAAGTGCTGGGATTAAAGGCGTGCGTTACACCCAGCTTTGTTCTCTGGGTTTTAACGTTAACTGGTGCTGGGCCATAACTCAGTTGGTAAAGTGGATGCCCAACATAGTAAGCCCTGGGGTTCAGTCTTCAACCCCACATTTGGTAAACCCTTAATCCCAGCACTCTAGCGTAGAGGCAGAAGCATCAGAAGTTCAAGGTCATCTTTTGATGACATAGTGAGTTCAAAGCCAGACGGGCTACTCTGTGTTGATCACCTAACTAAATAAGTAAAGCAATCTAACTAAATGTATCCCTATGTTGTTTTCCTCTAATCCTGCTTAATGTGTTTGTATTGATAACTGTTTGATACAGGATCTGAAACCAAACAACTTGTTGTTAGATGAGAATGGAGTTCTGAAACTGGCAGATTTTGGCCTGGCCAAATCATTTGGGAGCCCCAATAGGGCTTACACACATCAAGTTGTGACCAGGTAAGAACACAGAAATGAGCAGTCTTCTCTGAACTAACTTTTCAGGAGTGAGTCACTCTTGGTATGTTCTCAGAATACAATCCTTTTTATATTATGTCTACTTTACCACAGTAAAAAAACACACAGCTCTTTCCGACAGAATCTAACTCAGTCCTTCAACTGGATATTTTTGCTAAGCTAAGTATTGAGCGTCCCAGTAACTTTTTTTTTTTTAATTCAAAAAATTATTGTAAACTGGGCATTGTTTTGAGCTCATTTAATTCCAGCACTTGGGAGGCAGAGACAGGTGGATCTCTTTCGATGTCAGTCTGGTCTACAGCATGAGTTCCAGGACAGCCAGTGTTAGGCAGTAAAACACCAGTCTTGAAAAGCCAATGTGTATAGGTAGCCTGGATGTCTAACCTCAGGATATAACATGCCATCTTGGACGTGCTAGGCAAATGTTTTATTTTGTGTATATGAGAGTGAGGGCACTTGTGTGTATGGAGGCCAAAGGACAGCTTTAAGTGTGGTTTGGTTCCTTGAGAGCTGTCTACATTCTGTGTGTGTGTGTGTGTGTGTGTGTGTGTGTGTGTGTGTGTGTGTGTGTGTGTGTTCGTGCGCGCAAGAGGGGGCGTGTTCAAGTATATGGGTGCTTATGTTTGGTGACCAAAGTTGAAATCATTTGTGTTCAGTCTCTCTTCATCTTACATATTGAGTCTCTCACAGACCCAAAGCTTGCTGATTGAGTCAGTTTAACTACCTGGCTTGCTCTGGGCATTCCTGTCTCCCTGAGCACAGGTGACTACCAAGAAAGCCCGGCATTGATGTGAGTGCTGGGAATCCAGAATCCTGCTCCAATGCTTATACAGCAAGCACTCCTCCCACTGAGCCGTCTCCCCAGCCCTCCACCTTGGTTTTTGAGATAGTATCTCGTTGAATGGATCTGTAGCTAGAGGATAGGCTAGGCTTGCTGGCCAGTGAATCATAGGATCATCCTCCTCTGCTTCTCCAGCCTTGGGAGCTGGGATTAACCTCAGGCCTTCATGCTTTTTGGGAATATGTAGTGGAATCTAACTGAGCCATCTTCTCCACTCCCAAAAGTGCTCTATAGTTTAGCTTCATACACAGTAAATTTTGAGAATTAGTAATTTATTTTGCTTTTACATTTTAGTTAAGATAAGCTACAACTTCTATTTCAACTTTATTTATTGGCCTTGTTTATTACATTTATCAATACTGATCTTATAGCATGTGTAGATGTAAATTCTCTATTCAAAGCATTAATATTTGCATTATATATTATAAAATGTTGTGGATGTTGTTCATAGTTTTGATGTGTCAAAACAGGAAAAAATAAAAACAAAAACAACCCCACAGTAAAAACCCCCCACAGATTTTATAATTGTCATGGTGGCTTTGTTTTCTCTTCTTTTGAAATGGGGTCTCACATAACCTAGGCTGGCCTCAGATTGTGTGTGTATCTAAGGACGAGTTTGAACTCCCCATCCACGTCTGCTCCATATCGGATTGACAGATGTGTCATCATGTCTGGTTTGCATTTGCTGTTTTTGTTTGTTTGCTTGTTTTTTGGAGACAGGGTTTCTCTGTGTAGCCTTGGCTGTCCTGGAACTCACTCTGTAGACCAGACTGGCCTCTGCCTCCCAGGTACTGGAACTAAAGTTGTGCATCACTACACCTGACCTGCATTTGTTAATTCCTATGATTTTTCAAGGATCTGAGAAAAATTACAGATTCTCCTATACATTATTTTGCCACCTTTTTCCAAATAAGTTTTATGAGTATCAGTTGCCTGGACATTGGGTAAGAAGAGAGGATATGAGCTCCGGGATGATTTTGACAGTGGGTTACCAGAGCGGACATCATTGCTGAAGCTGACAAAAAATAGAGTGGTAGGAATAAAATCCCAGATTTTAAAGGTCATGGGGCTCTTTTTGGTCGTATAGCATGTTAATGGGAAGTCAAGTAGAGAGCAGAGAGTTTATAGCAGAAAAGTGGAGAGAATCCCAGCAGTCGTGGTCATGAGGACTGGAAAGGCAGGGACTGTGGGACTCATGGTGAGCAGTGGGATCTAAGATGCAAGGATACTTCATCTTTCAAATATTAGCCTTCTTGGGCATGGTGGCCCACATCTTAAATTCCAGCACTCGGGAGGCAGAAGTAGGCAGACCTTTTTGAGTTCTGAGGCCACCCTGGTCTACAGAGTGAGTTCCGGGAAAGTCAGGGATACACAGAGAAATCCTGTAAAAATATCTTTTATTCACTTGATGTAATTGCCATCCCTGGAGGCTCAGTGCCTCCATCTGCTGGCCTAGTCCTGGAAGCTTCTAGCTGCTGTACAATCTTATCTAGGGCTAGAATATTTTGAGCCTCTAAGACTTACTGCCACACCCCAACCCCCTTCCTTTCCTAGTTCTTTTCTTATCTCTGACTGGCTGATTCAGCTCAGCTCTTCTGGTTCAAACTCCTCTTCAAGCTGACTGATTCAATCTGGCTTCTGTCTTGGCCTCTGACTGGATTGCTCTGCTTGGCCTCATACTAACTCTGGCAATATAGTCTAATCTTCTGGCTCCTTTCTCATTCTCTGGCTTGTTCTGTCTTCACCTGTGTCTAGCTTGTTCTCTCTGCAACTTGTCTCTACCACTGTCCCAGTAAAACTGCCTCCTCTCCTATCTTCCTTCCCCTGCCCTCTCTCTCCACTGCTCTCTTAAGTAACATCCTTTTCCTCCCTTCTTGCAAGAGTTGGGCATAGGCCGGGTGTGGTAGCACACGCCTTTCTTTAATCCCAGCACTCGGGAGGCAGAGGCAGGCGGATTTCTGAGTTTGAGACCAGCCTGGTCTACAAAGTGAGTTCCAGGATAGCCAGGGCTATACAGGGAAACCCTGTCTCAAAAAAACTAAAAAAAAAAAAACAAAAAAAAAAAACGAGTTGGGCGTATCCTGTTCTGTCAGATCTTTCTCTGATTCGTTTCTTTGTCTGCCTTTCGATTAGCACCTTCCAAATACGGGTGCTTCCTCTTACCAACTGACTTTTCCTTCATTGTTTGGGATTAAAGGTGTGTACTAAGGCTGAGCCACACCACAACTAGAAACAGTTTTTCCTAGTAAACAACATAAGCTTGGAGTTTACAGTGTGTTCACTTGTAACCGTCATCAACGGAAACCCTGACTTGAAAAACAAACAACTCTATGACATTATTTCTTTTTGTTCTCAGATGGTACCGGGCTCCTGAGTTATTGTTTGGAGCTAGGATGTATGGTGTGGGAGTGGACATGTGGGCTGTTGGTTGTATATTAGCAGAATTGCTTCTAAGGGTAAGTTGTAAATTCATTCACCTTTTAAGTATTATTGACATAGTTCTGAAAATTGACTAGGACTCACCTTTTTATCATAATCCCTATAGCAGAAAAAAAATTGACAAGCAAAGTCAGTTTGTTAAATAAAAGTTTCATCATGTATGATGATGTACAATCCTGGCATGCAGGAGCCTGAGGCAGGAGGATGACTGAGTTGAAGACTACATAGTAAAACTGTATCTAGTCCAAGGTCTCAGCCGCTGTAATGGTTCTACCATATTAAGTTATGCTCAGAGGTTTGTTTCCATGGTGACTGGCTCTAAATTACCTCAGGGTGACAAGATTAAGCATCACAGAGGGTGGAAAGATAACTAACTCAGTTGATAAAATACTTTTTGCACAAGCATGAGACATTTCTGAATTCCTGTTAGAGCTTGTACCAACTCTGGGTTCAGTTAGAAAACAAACTACACATACTTTTTTCAGGAACTTTTAAGAATAATGCAAGGTGTGGTGGCTTACACCTGTAATGTTAGCACTTGGGAGGCTGAGGCAGAGAGAATCACCTAGAAGTTTGCCTGCGTTTCAGAATGAGAATGTCCCACCTAACCCCACACTCCTTCCACACTCACAGCTGCAGTGGGGTGGGCATCATGAAGGGCTGGCTAACAAGTGAACTAACGTCTAAAGTTAAGCAACAGTCACCATTGCCCACCACTTGAGATTCCAGGGCTGAGATGTAGATTCTGTTGAAAGAGACTTCAGAGGGTTGGATGTCTCTTCTGGTAACTTGCCAAAAATCTGCTTTTGAGGGGCTAGACTGCTGTCTCAACATTTAAAAGAGGACCCAGGTTCAATTCCCAACACCTGGTACATGGTGGCTCACAACTACCTGTAACTCCACATCCAGGGAATTTGATACCCTCTTCTAGTTTCCAAGCTAGAAGATGGCACAAACATGGAGCACAGACATATGTGTAAACAAATGCTCATACATATGAAATAATAAAATTAAAAAAAATTGCTGTTTGGAATATATTGGAAATCTCGTTTAGGGTACTAAGGGAAACTCTTCAAAAAGTGTATGCTTGGACACACCTTCTAAAAACTGCATTTTACAGAGAGGGTAGAAGGTGAATTTGGAATGGAAAAGCAGTAAGTTGATAATGGAAATCAGTGCTTTTAACCGCTATTAAAGTTTGTGTGTGTGAGTTCTCTCTAACTCGCTAGACTAAGTTTTAATTGTTCCAGAGTTTAAGTGTTTTTTTAATTACAAAGTTTATAGCTTTTGTGTGTGTGTGTGTGTGTGTGTGTGTGTGTGTGTGTGTGTGTGTGTAACCACTCTCATTAACAATCTTGAAATGCCTGTTTCTTATTTTCAGGTTCCTTTTTTGCCTGGAGATTCAGATCTTGATCAGCTAACAAGAATATTTGAAACTTTGGGTACACCAACTGAAGAACAGTGGCCTGTAAGCCTTTATGCATTTTCTTTGAAATGTACTTAAGATTCTATCACATTATTTTGTTACATGTGAGTGCAGCCGTATGTGCACTGAAGAAGTTAATTATTTAATTTTGCAGTGCTAGAGATTAAGCCAAGACCTTTCCCATGCTGGACAAGTGCTCTGCCACTGAACTAACTTAAAAACTATGGTGGCACATACTTTTAATTGGGAGGCAGAAGATGTGGGAATTTGAGGCTAGCCCGCTTAATATAGTGAGTTCCAGGCCAGCCTGAGCAATGTACTGATGTCCTATCTCAAAAGGATAAATAAATAAATAAAAATAACTTATCCTCATTACTGCAGATGATCAACGGAGGAAATATACAAAGGAAAACATTAAAATTGTGGCCTTCATCTGTCAGTTTATGAATGTACAGCCCTTCCCCAACGCCAGTGTCTGTCCTAGATGCTGTCCATCAGTGGGCACTCACAGTCAGTCCTAGATGCTGTCTGTCAGTGAGCACTCACAGACATAAGTTCCCTTTCCTTTCTTTTATTCTTTACTAAAAAACGGAGGGCTGGGATGTAGCTCCTCGGAGGAAGAGTGGGTGTTCACAGTTAAAATGCTCAATGCCCCGGCTCTCTTAAGGCACTGAGTGAAACAATAGCATAGCAGGATTGAATTATTCGTTAATCTTTTGTTTCCACCAACTTCAAGTTTTTGGTTTTGTTTTTTCTCCAAGACACCATTACCTGACTTTTTTTTTTTAATTAATTGAGTCATGTTTTGCTACATATATAGCACTGCCTAGCCTGGGAGTTTAATGCTTTGTTAGGTCTTAATATGTACATGTAAGAATTAACACTTTTTTCTTTTCAAAAAATTTACAACTAACTAGACCTCTACCTTTCTATATAAGATTCAGAATAATTTGTTTGCATGTATAATATGTCAAGATTTTAACCCTGTTTCTTGGAGAATCAATTCTTTCTTGTGTTGACTATTTCAAACGATGAGCCTCTTTCTCCGACTTTATATAGATGTTTATTTCATCGGCATCTTACAGCTTTTAGTCCATGAGCTTCTCTACACATTGTATTAGACTTCTCAACTATAGATTTTTCCTCTAAGATTCTTAAATATTATCTTTTCTGTCCTTGTATTCACATGTTCATTGTGGCTATGTAGAACTATAATTTTTAAACATATTTATGTTATATATTATACCCTTTACATATTACTAGTTCTAATTTGCTTTTCTCTATAAGTAGTTTTCTTATGATTTTTTTTACACAGACTGTCCTAACAGGCAACATTTTGTTTCTTTATTCCATTTTTGTGTCTTTGGATACTATACTTAAATTTGAATGATAATTTCTTTTCAGGACATGTGTAGTCTTCCAGATTATGTGACGTTTAAGAGTTTCCCTGGGGTCCCACTGCAGCACATCTTCATTGCAGCTGGGGACGACTTGCTGGATCTCATCCAAGGCTTGTTCTTATTTAACCCATGTACTAGGATTACAGCCTCACAGGTACTTCTATTAGAAAACCTACTTAGTAGCATTAATAAAACAAAACTCAAGATCTTTTAACTATCAGAAAGATAGGTATATATTTTGTATATATATTTGTGTCCTTTTCTGAATCTATAAACATTGTCTTGGCTGGCATTAAATTTTGTTATGCATTCACATCACTTAAGAGTTTACATTTGGAGGCTGGTGAGATGGCTCAGTGGGTAAGAGCACTGACTGCTCTTCTGATCTTCTGAAGGTCCTGAGTTCAAATCCCAGCAACCA
>NC_034600.1:31564509-31581704 GCF_900095145.1 Mus pahari | reverse complement strand
TGGTGGCTCACAACCATCTGTAATGGGGATCTGATGCCTTCTTCTGGTGTGTTTGAAGGCAGCAACAGTGTACCCACATACATGAAATAAATAAATCTTTAAAAAAAAAAGTTTACATTGCTTAGGGGTATGTGTGTTTTCACTCCACCGCTATATTTCAGATGAACTTTTTAAAAATTTAATTGATGTGTATTGATGTTTAGGCTGCATGTATGTTTCTTTTTTTCATTATTATTATTATTATTTTATTTACATTTCAAATGCTATCTGGAAAGTTCCCTATCCCCCCCCCACCCCGCCCCTGCTCCCCTACCCACCCACTCCCACTACTTGGCCCAGGCCTTCCCTTGTGCTGGGTCATATAAAGTTTGCAAGACCAAGGGGGCCTCTCTTCCCAGTGATGGCCGATTAGGCCATCTTCTGCTTGCATGTATGTTTCTATACCACGTATGTGCATTGTCCATAGAGGCCATCAGATCCCCTGGACTTGGGCTTACAGAAGGTTGAAGGGTGGGTGCTGGGAACCAAACCTGGGTCATGTGGATGAGCAGCCATTCCTCCTAACTGCTGAGCCATCTCTCTAGCCTGCTTCTCTCCAACTCTTTATTTTTGAGTCAGGACCTTTTGTAGCCCAACCTGGCCTTGACTTCAGTATGTAGTTGAAAATGATACCTACCTTTCTTTCATGGTTGGAGGTTGAGGCAGGGTTTCTCTGTGTCGTCCTGGCTGTCCTTGAAGTCACACTATAACCAGGGTGGCCTGTAACTCAAATACCTGCCTGCCTCTGCCTCCCAAGTGCTGAAAGTTAAAGTGTGAGCCTCCACCACCTGACACTCCCTCTCCCTCCAGTTTGTCAGGTTTGGGTTTCTATAAATTTCTTGTTTTGTTTTGCTTTTTGGTTTTATTTGTTTGTTTGGTTGATTGGTTGGTTTTTAGAGATAGTGTTTGTTTCTCCATGTAGCCCTAACTGTCCTGGAACTCACTTGTAGAATAGATCAAACTCACAGAGCTTCTGCCTTATGGATACTAAGATTAAGGTGTGTCCACTCCCCTTACCCCACCCCACCCCCAATAACAGCATCAGCCAGTTGTAGGATACTGGATGTTTATATCCAAATACTTGATACTAATTTTTTGTTTGGGGGCTATAAGGGTATTTACATACTATTTTTAATGCTATCAACCATTTGGGGTTAGATTTTTCTTTCCTACATACAGACATTAAAGCATTCCTTTTGAGCTGAGCATGGTGGTACATGGCTGTAATCCCAGCACTCAGAAACAACTAGGAGAATGGCTACAAGTACTTGCCAAGTTACAAATCAACCAGTGCCACACAGTTAGACCTATCTCAGAAACAAAAGAATAAAACCTTACTTTGGGTTTTTTGTCTTTGAAAAGGCATTGAAGACCAAGTACTTCAGTAATCGCCCAGGGCCAACACCTGGATGCCAGCTTCCGCGACCAAACTGTCCAGGGGAAGCATTAAAGGAACAGTCAAATCCAACCATGGCAACAAAGCGGAAAAGAACAGAGGCCTTAGAACAAGGTAACGGTCCCCAGTGATAGAAACAAGCAGACATGAAAGGACTTCAGAAAGCTCTAAATAGCTCATACATAGCTAGCAACTGGAAGCCAGGTAAGCAAGTGGGGCTGTTTAAACCTTATGAACTAGAATGTGCTCCTGTTGCCCTTAACTGAGGACACGGAGGCTCTTTTGAGTATTCCTGAGAGTTCTAAGAACTGTCCCTGTGTGCCTTCTACCCTGTACCCCCACCAAGTCGTTCAATTTTTTCCAAAATAAACTTTTGTGTGGCTATGTATGAATATATGTCATATATATGTGGAGGCCAGGAGAGGGCTTCAGATACCTGGTGCTGGCACTGCAGGTGGCTGCCAGAGACATTCATCTAGGAACCAAACTTGTCTTCTCTGGAAGAGCAGAAGTCCTCTTCATCACTGAGCCAACTTTTTTTTCCCCCTTAGATACAGGGTCTCCCTGTGTATTCCTGACTGGCCTGGAACTCACAAGTTAGATGAGTCTGGCCTTTTTGAACTTTGCCTCTTGGATGCTAGAATTAAATACATGTTAAGCACACCAAGCTGGCTTTGTTTTTAACTGTATTATTTTGAAATTTTTTGTTATTTTTATGTGTATGAATAATTTTATTTGCATGTATGTCTGTACCACATGTGTGCAGTCTCTGTAAAGGCCAGAAGAGGGCATCAGATTCCTGGCACTGGAGTTACAGATGACTCATGCTGCTGTGTGGCTGTTGGTAATTGAGCCCAGGTCCTCTGGGAGAGGAGTGAATGCTCTTAACTGCGAGGCAGTTCTCCTGCCCTCCGCCCATCGGTTGTTACTCTGTGCTGATGGTTAGCAATGACTGTAAGTTAAATAATGCTCTAGTACAGTGAGTGAACAACCTTTCTGTTTTACTTTCAGGAATATTGCCCAAGAAGCTCATTTTTTAGTTGCAGTGAACAATGGACAGTTTTCACTTCTGAAAAAAAAAAAAATCCAAAGGCAAATAATGGAAAAAATAGGGAATATTAAATGCTATAAAAGAGAACTTGTAAATATTCTACAGATGTAAAATATGTAAAACTATGGGTTATTTTTATTAAATGTATTTTAAAATAAATATTTGTGATTTATGATTAGAGTACAAGAATAACTGCAGTCTCTAAAATGTAATTCACAGTGCATTAGGAGAGGCTTAACATGCAATTGCTGGTTATTCTGCAGCTCTGGATGATATACCATGTTAAGATCATTAGGTATAGTATTGAAAACAGAAAATAATACTGTAAGCAGTTTTGCAAGTAGTTAACCACACTTACTACCCAGAGTAAATAGTCAGTAAAGATGGCACTGATGCCTCCCCTTGATGTCCTCTCGTCCACTGCCCATCCCACTCCTCTTGACCCTCCCCCGAGGAAGAGGCCTCTGGGAGGTTTGTGTTTGTCTTCCATGGTTTTGAACTGTTACCTTCAGAGAGGTCCATCTCACCTTATGGCAGCCTATGCCTTTGATCCTAGCTTGTATGGACAAGTGGATCTCTAAGAGTTTGAGGACAGCCTGGTCTACATACTTAGCTCCAGGCCAGCCAGAGCTACGTAGTAAGTCCTCTCTCAAAAAGTATAAATAAACAACAACAACAAATCCTACTATAGCTCATACTATTGTTTTCTGTTTTTTACTTAGAAACTTTCTTTCCATATTAATAGATATGAATCTAGTTGATTTAGTTACCATATGATAATATAGTACATAAATAGTGTAATTTGCCTGTGCTTTTGTTTATGTACTATTATTTTTCTATTGCTGTATAAGTTTTACCATGAAAATGGCATGAATCGCCAGGCATAGTGGTGGTTTGTTCCTGTCCAAATTTGGGAGGTAGAGGCAGGTGGATCTCTATGAATTCAAAGCCAGCCTAGATTCAGAGTGAGCTCTAGGGCTACATAGTAAGAATCTGGAGAAAAAGAGAACAAGTTTGGTTGTAGTTTGGTGGTAGAGTGTGTCCTCCCATCTGGGAGCACCTGGCACTGTAACACATTAACTAAGTAGCATGGCTCAACTTTACAAGCGCCACGGCTGAAACAAGGTGTTGGTCATATGAGCATTCCTGGTCCCCTTGGAGGCCAGAAAATTGCACTGGGTCCCCTGAAACTGGAATTGTGGATGGCCGTAATCCACCATGAGGGTGCTGGAAATTGAACTCAGATCCTCTGAAAGAGCAGCCAGTGTCTAATTACTAAGTCATCTCTCCCACCCCACATGAACTTTCTGAATGGACTCTTTGGGTGAGCAAAACCTCACTCCTATTCTGCATGCTCCTTGAGTCTTATGGGGATTCAAAAATTATGACTGATAGAAAATTCATAGAAGAAAAACTTTACAAAATTATGTACTACCTGTTTGCATGGAGCCAGGTTTGGCTGCTCGTGCCTGTAATCCCATACTTGTCAAGCCTGAGTAATGACTGCCTCAGATTTAAGGCCAGCCCAATTTGTAATTAAATAGCTCTATGCCAGTCTGTCCTCAAAGCAAACCCCACCCATCTCAAAAAGCAAAACAAAGGCATGGAGAACCTGGGAAGAATCAGCTACTCAGCTGGGTGCTAGGCAGAGGCAGATAGGTATCTATGAGTTTGAGGATATCCTGGTCTAAAAAGTCAATTCTCAGGCAGCCAGGGATAGATCATAAACCCCGTCTCATGAATAACGCCAACTACTTATGTACTATATTAGGGATGAGTAGTAAGTAAAGAAAAAGTGCTAAGGCAGAATGGCTTGGTCCAGAAAGTTAGCTCTACAGGGAAACAGTGGGGAAATAAGGATCAACAGGGCTGGTTATGCAAACTTCACAGTGCTCGTCCTTGGGGCTGAAGAGGCATCTTTTTCCCCACAGGAAAAAATATTTTGGGGGGTTTTTTGTTTGTTTTTTTTGAGACAGGGTTTCTCTGTGTAGCCCTGACTGTCCTGGAACTCACTCTGTAGACCAGGCTGGCCTTGAACTCAGGAATCCGCCTGCCTCAGCCTCCCAAGTGCTGGGATTAAAGGTGTGTGCCACCACTGTCCGGCTTCCACAGGAAAATTTTAGTCTCTCTTTTTTTAACTTTGTACGTGGATGCGTGCTTTGCCTGCTTATATCTGGGTCACGCGTGTGCTGATGCTTTGAGTCCAGAAGGTGGCAGAGTCTCCTAAAACTACAGTTACGTGATTGTGTTCTAGGTAAACCTGGGTCATCTGCGAGAGCCACCGTGACCCATCTCTCCAGCTATCATCTGCTTTAAGAACTCCACAGTGATTATTTATTTTATCTTTTGTGTGTTTGATAAGCATACACGTGTGTACTCATGCCACAGCACATGTATGTCAATGGACAACCTTGTGTCAATTTTTTCTGCCACTGTTTTTGGAGGAATATGTCAAGCCACTCTGCTTCCAGAGACCCTTTGACCTTACCGTAGAGCCCCGGGAATGCAGATATATGCTATTTATACTCTGGTTTGGGGGTGTTCTTGGCAGAGTAGTGTATCTTTAACTTCTTCAGAGAGTCTCAGTTCCCTGACAAAAGCGTCTTAAAGGAGAAAGGCTTCATTTTGCCTTAGGATTTCCCTCGAAATTCAGTCCACCATGGTGGAGGAGGCTGGCTGGTCGCACAGTACATGTGCTCAGATGCAGAGAATGAACAGGAATAGGGAGGAGCTAGACAGCCTCAAAGCTCACCCCAGTGACTCAGATAGAGTGACACTGCAGGAACATTTCACATTCAAACCAAAACAGAGATTTTATGCAGAATCTGCTACCAAGCTCACACAGTGTTTGTAGTTTTGGACAGGACTGTCATAGAATTCATTATGTAAACCAGGCTGGCCTTGAACTTGGAGCTCACCTCCCTCTCAAGTGGTGAGACTAAAGGTGTGCCCCACCAAACTGGCCTTCTTATAGTTCTTGGAAATTGTTGGGTGCTGGGATCGAGCCTAGGGCTGTGCGTGTAACTGACACACACTGAGCCACAGCCTGAGTCCCAGTTCTTAGTCCTAATAGAGCACCCGTTGCCCTGGCTCTGGTGCTGTTATCTCTAGGCTTAATCCTTTCTTTCCTACCTGCCTAAGCAGGTTATCTCAGGCTAGCCTTGAACTCACCCTCCTAATGACCCCAGTTAGGATGACAGGCATGCGCCATCGTGCTTGTTCTTTGTTGTTTGTTTTAGCTTTTTCGAGACAGAGTTTCTCTGTGTAGCCCTGGCTGTCCTAGAACTCACTGTGTAGACCAGGCTGGCCTCAAGCTCAGAGATCTGAGTGCTGGGATTAAAGGCATATGCCACCACTGCCCGGCTTAACTCTTGGTTTTTTAACATAGCTCACATTTCTTTTACTGTGTGCTTAATTTCCACAAATTAGCACTAAGTATGATTTTCATTCAAGTCTGATTTTTCTTATGGGCCACTGTTTTAAAATGCCTTCGGTTGGGGGGATAGAAACCACGTCTACCCACCTACAGCTCAAAGGACAAACAGAGTGAGATTCCAGAGTTCACACGGGGAAACCCAGTGAGCCTATTAATAAGGCTGCTTTACAAAGCAAAGAAGCATGGGCAACCTTCAAGTAGCCACAGAAGAAAGTCTGCACCCCACATGAATATGATGCCCTTGGAGCTGTGTAGATAGAGTCCCCTTCTAGTACCCTACTTAAAAATAATCTGCCCCTCCCACAGACTCAAGGCCACAAGCAATTAGGGTTAAAATTGGGTTCATCTACACAGCTACGGGGGAATCATGTCCATGTTGGGTTCCTATGGTTAAATTTCACATTTGACTTTCTTGAATGTATTGATTACATCAAGGAAACCCTATCTAAAAAAAAAGAAAAACAAACCAAACCAAAAACGAAATATCCCTTTTATAGACATTCAGACACCAAGTTGCCCAACTCATGGTGTATATTTTATCAAAGACTGAAAGTAGCAAAAACTGGAGTTGGTCTCGGCAGTCTGTAAAACAGCTGAGCTGGTTGAGAGCCCCAGCAAAGATGTAAACATCCTCTTAGTGGTGAGTGAGCGGTTGATAGCGTTCCGCACTGCTACAAGCCGAGATGACGACGGTGCCAATAGAACCCGCAACACTGAAAGGTGGCTAACGGTTTTCTGTTGTTTGTGTGACTTGAGGCGTGGGTACCCTATGTTGCCTAGGCTGCCCCCGTTTCCTAGCCATGCCTAGCTCCTTCCCTGCTGTTTTCACAATTACGGTATACAATACATAGCCTATTGTATGGTTATAGTAAACTGCTATTTTTAATTTTTTATATGTTTATATGTACGCATCCATGTGTACACATACTGTAGAATGTTAGGGTCAGAGGACAGCTTGTAGACATTGGTTCTCTTTCATTGTGTGGAGTAGAAGGACCAGACTCAGGTAGTCTGTCCTGCCTGACAGCACGCACCTCACCAGCTGAGCCATCTCACTGCACATGGAGTTCTTCATACATTCTGGGGTTGAAACAGGGTCTCTACAATATACAGCCCATGGTGGCCTCAAACTCTGCCTCCCCAGTGGGATTACAGGCATGCGCTACCACGCCAGGCTACTAACGGGTTTATATTGCTCGGAGCCTCGAGACCACTTAAGATGCCAGTACTAGCCTTAACACGTCGGAATGCAGCTCCTGCCTGCGTGCAGGGTAAGAAGGTCCTAGCTGGGGCAGACTCGAGCTTTGCAGATTTTGTAAACCTTTTTCTAAAAAAAAAACAAAAAACAGAAAACACTAAACTATAAAACACATATGCCTTTTGTGTTTATAATTGCTTTTCTTTGATCTATAGTGTTTTTCAATAGAGAAATGTTGATGTTTGACAGTGACCCTCTGTTCCCTTCATGCCGTGCCTGTGTTATGTTCCCTACCCCAGAAGGTGGGTGGGTAGTCATAGTGACTTCCCTACAGTACACATGTGTGTGCTTGATATGTTAGTAGGTTAATGTCTTCCCTGAAGAAACATGGCGCTTCTCACGCGTGGACCCCATCCTTGGAGGATGGTACAGTATGTTTCATTATTTCCCACAGCTGCATAGATTTCATGGATGTGCCTTACTGTTTTATCCTCCTGTGCCAGGCAAGGATAGAGTCTTCTTATGCTTTGACTTGTGCAAATTGTAGTCTGGTGTTTGTATGATTATTTATTATTTAATAACCCAAATAGAATGAGGATCAGATAATTGCTTTTTTTTTTTTTTTTTTTTTTTATATTTACTTTTTTTCTTTTTTTTTTTTTTTTTTTTTTTTTTTTTAGGTAAAAATAAATCCCATTATTTTTTACCAAATCACATACCACCACAGCCAGCTTATGTAAGAGCAAGCACACCATTCTCAGTGAAGTGTGGAGGTCAGAGAGTTGGCTCTCCCCTTCCACCTTGTAGATGCTGGGGATGCCACTCAAGTCATGAACCATGCCAGCATCTCTACTTTTGTTTTTTTTTTTGAGACAGATTTTTGCTAGGTAGCATCCAGGCTGTTTGCAACCCTGAAGTACCCTGAGTGTTGGGTTTACAGGGATGTGACACCACATGCAACAGAAAAATTACTCCACAAGTGTATATTTGTGTGTGTATATACACATGTATACCAGAAGACAGCCTTAGGTATTCTCTACATTATTATTATTATTATTATTATTATTATTAAATTTTGGAGTCAGGGTCATCAGGGTCTGTCTGTGTCTCACTGGGGTCTAGGCTGGCTGTCCTGGAAGCCTCAGGCATCCACTGCCTCTGCATCTCTAGCATCAGGTTACAAACATGCTTCGACTATACCTGGCTCTTCATGTGGCTGCTGAGGACCAAACTCTGTCTCGTGCTGGCATGGCACACACTTTGCCATGAGCTATCGATCCAGCTCCATAGATATTTTTAAATTTTTCCCAAGGTTGAATATTTGTTTATAAGATATAGACATTGAAACTGTCACAAAATATGGAAATTAGTTTATAAAAAAATGTCAACACAAATACTAAGACATTTCTTGAAGGACATGTGTTAAGGGTTTGCTTGCTTAAGCTGAATCCTAAAATTCAAAGGGGGGAATGTCATAACACATATATCAATACATGTATTAAGATATCATAATGAAACTTACAACTTTGTAAATTACTATACTAATAAATTTTTAAAACACCTTGAAAGCATACAGCTTCTTAATATTGACATTTATATAGTTGTTCTTCTGTTTTGGCAACAGTCTTAATGTAATCTAATTACCCCTCAAACTCACAGTAGTTCTCCTGCCTCAACCTCCCAAGTGCTGGAATTTACAGAAATGAGCTTCCAGACAAAGTCTTTGCAATGCCNAACATCAAACCCAAGGCCCGTTTGGTTTCATTCTTCCAAGACAGGATTTCCTTATGAAGCATTTGTGCTGGAGCTCACTCTTTAGAACAGGCTGGCCTCAAAGTCAGAGATTGCCTGCCTCTGCTTCCTGAATGCCAGGGTTAAAGGCATGCGCTACCATGCGCTGAACCCATGCCTCAGGCACACTAACCAAATGTCTACCTCTGAGCTNCGTTTCCAGCTCCAAAGTCTGACTTTTAGAATCTCTAATTCTAACTTTAAGTGGCTTACTTGTAAAATAAAGTTGATGGCAAAGACCAGGATCTTTTAAGAGTTCTTGGGCAGTCTGAAACTTTTTGAGGATGCTGTATTGAACAGATGCAACCCATGGGTTCAGAAACATGATTTGAATGTACTGGATCACGCAGACCGCAGAGCTCTGAAGCATCCTGCCAGGCAGTTTTGAATGAGAAAGTCTGGCTCATGGGGACTTTTTCTTTATTCCTTTTTGAGGCAGTTTCTTTGTCTTCCAGTGCGCGAGCAAGCATGTAACTAACCTTCCTCTGGTGAGCCAGTGCTTCTTCTTTATCATTCAACTGTAAACACAGAAGTTAGAAAGACATGGACCGGGCTGGTGAGATGGATCAGTGGGTAAGAGCACCCGACTGCTCTTCCAAAGGTCCAGAGTTCAAATCCCAGCAACCACATGGTGGCTCACAACCATCCGTAACAAGATCTGATGCCCTCTTCTGGAGTGTCTGAAGACAGCTACAATGTACTTACATATAATACATAAATAAATCTTTAAAAAAAAAAAAAAGAAAAGAAAAACATGGACCAGTTAGTAAGTCGTGGGATAGATGCAGAACACGGAGTATTGCATCTTATCAAAATATTGCATCCTAAATGTTAGATCAATAGTATTTTAGAATAATTGAATCCAATGCTGGAGGAATTAAGTTAAATTCAATATTAACTCTGTATTCACGTTTATATTTGTGAGTGCCATGGACCACATGTTAGGGTTAGAGAACAACTTGCTGAAGTCAGTTCTTTTACCCGGCAGGGCCTGGGACCAAATTCAAATTGTATGGCTTGGCAGCAAGTTCCTATACTTACTGAGCCGTTTCCCTGGCTGCAATTGTGCTTTCTCTCCCTGCAAGTTAGGTTTTCTTGGTGTAACAGTCCAGCTGTTCTGAAACTCAGTGTTAGACTCCGCTGGCCTCAGTCCGCTTCACTAAAAGCTTGTGCCACCGCCACCTAGCTTGTGCTGTTTTTTTATTTAAAATTTTTATGTATGTGTGTGTGTGCCATGCGTGTGCAGGTATCCAAGAAGGCCAGAAGAGGGCATCAGATCTCCCAAACTTATTTACAGGTGGCTCTGAGGCACGCAGAGCCGATGCTGGCAACCCAGGCCTTGCAGAAGAGACATAAGTGCTCTTAACTAAGGAGCCACACTGAGCCTCCCCCCCTCCCCCCCCCAGGACTTGTCTTAAGGTGGCAGAGGGTGGGGCAGGGGAGGGAGGGGGCAGTAATGAGGAAGTTCATCATGTAAAGGTACTCGCCAGGCAAGCTAGGTGCAGAGTTCAATCCTTAGAACCCCGGGAAAAGTGGAAGGAAAGCCCTGACCCACAGAGCTGTCCTCTGACTTCATGTGCCTGCGTGCCCACGTCTGCTTCATACATACAAGAACAATAAATGTTTCTTTTAAGTTACTTCTGGTTAGTCCTGTAAGTCACCTAGAGACGGACGGGGAAGACTGTGTATGTAATCCCAGCATGTACTTATTTCTGAAGGAATATTTAAAGCTGTATTTAAAACTCTTTTTATGTATTTATATACAAATAAATATGCCATCAGAACTAAAGTGTCTTTGTTTGAAGTACTTGAGTCAGTGTCTTAGTTTAGCCAGCTAGCTGTGGGATGGCTGAGTCTGGGCCTTGTTAATGATTTAAGGATATTTTGACAAAATGTCTGGGACACTTCAATGCCCGGAGCTATACATGAATACAGGCAGCTGAAATGGTTGGAACGAGTCACTGACCCCTCCTCAGATGGGGAACTTTAAACCTACACAAAAAGGGCCTGCATGGAAAGGGGATGGCCCTTGGTCTTGCAAAGATTCTATGCCCCAGTGTAGGGGAAAGCCAGGGCCAGGAAGCGGGAGTGGGTGGATTGGGGGAGAGGGGGAGGGGAATAGGGAATTTTTGCAAAGGAAGCTAGGAAAGGGGATAACATTTGAAATGTAAATAAAGAAAAATCTAATTAAAAAGAAAAGGGGGGGGGTCTGCATGGAAGTGGACACAGTTGGCAAGGAGATGGTGGAGAGTGGTACCAGGAGAGAAGAGGCCTTCAGAGGTAAGCATGGCTGAGGATAGGAGGAACACGGATTAGCAACTGCAGCCCCTAAAGGAAAACAAGCAGAGCAACAGTACTAACCAAATCTATCATCATCTTAAAGACCTCTTGCTTATTGTCTCGGTCTTCAGCGCCCTTGGAACTGTTTTCTGAAGGGAGTATCCCCAGTAGTCTTTGCCCCAAGGTCTTCTTTCTCCTTTGTGCCGGATATCCTAAGGGTCAATGAGAGACTCTAGCTGAGAAAAATCCACTTACTGACCGAAGTAAAGGAGCCAAGGCTAATGAACAGCTAAGTCAGTCCGGAGGCTATTCTCCCAAAACCACAAGGACCAGTGTTGCAGGTGGTATATCCTGATGGAGCAGTATGGATTTTAGGGTGGGGTGGGGGCCGGGCATGCTTCTGGAAACTTGGTGCTCAGGCCCCAGGTCATCACAGTCCCCAGATGCAGCAGAAATCCAGGTCTACATGTGAGATTTCCCAGTTTTAAATGTTGGTCCATACCCAGCATCACATAGGCCTGACAGAAGTGCACCTGTACCTACTGAGCTATGTTCAGGCCCCAGCACTTGCTAAACTTAAAATGAGTTAACAACTACATGAAAAATCTCAATCATCTCTCTCTTTCCAGTGCTCCACTGAACTTTATCATATCCCAAAGCAACTAAAAGCCCCCGTTCTTGCCACGTGCGCCACAGGTACCATCCTCTGCCTGGCGTTGCCTGTTGATCCACGTTGCCGCTCTTCTACACAGATCCCCTCCAGCCAGTCTCAGCGCCTGGTCATTTTTCCTCCTTAACTGCTGCTCAAAAGCGATTCTGAATGCATCTGCCGTTATGTGCGCCTCGTCCTTACTCTTCTGCAGAGTTTCCAACTGAAAGAGCATCGGGGAGCCATCAGAGGTGAAGCCGGGATCAGTTTTGTGTACTAATCTCTGTATCCCTCACCTCTATCCCATCTCGGCTTGTCTGCTTAAATCAGCACTTGCCCATTCCGCCAGCACTCAGGCCTTGTGACTCGACTCCCTGACAGTCCAGTTCTTGAAACTCATTACCCAGGCTTGGCCCTGTGTCTGTCTGTCCTGCCCAAATCCTGGAGGAAGGACACTTTCTAATACCTCCCCTAGCTGAACCTCAGAGAGTCTAATCTATGTGATTATGTGCTGTACTTAAGGGGTAGCTAATGTTTGGCAGTTAGCCTTCCTATGTGGTCTAAAGGCTTTAAAGTCTATATCTTCAAAAAGCCAAAGGTGGCCAGGCATAGTGGTGCATGACTTTAACCCCAGCACTGGAGAGCTAGAAGGAGAGAGATCTCTGAGTTCGAGGCCAGCCTTATCTATAGACTAGACAAGAGCTACACAGAGAAACTCTATCTCAGAAAGCCAAAAAGAAAAAAGGTAAAACTTTTAGAATTATGTTAAAAATCACACATTTGGTTTATAAACATTCATAATTAAAGTCCAATTATGAGGGCAACTATCAGTTGATTACATGCCTGGCCTGTTGACACTAAACATCTTTCCTCCACGGTGGTTAGCATCCTGCTAACCTATGAGGGAACTGAGGCTGATCTGACCCAAAGCCACACAGACAGCAACCGATGGATGGCGCTAATGCACTACCGTGTGCAGCTAGTTAAGTGCGTTAAGTGCATCTGTGTGCAGCTAGTTAAGTGCAATAAGTGCATAAAGGTGCCTTGTTCTTCCCATCCCCCAGTGTTAACTCTACCGATTTTAAGTGTAAACACACCTTTTACTCTCTACTAATTCTATTAACTGTACTTTGGGGACCAGGGATAAATGAGAAAGTATGACTTTAAGCACTGTTAACTATACAGGTAGTCAAACAACTTTAGATGGCTTCAGATTTCACGCAACATGCCATGCATATTTTGGAACCAGATAAAGGAAACCTAGCGCACAAGTTAATGCCATCGCATAAAACCAAGCCTACACCGCACGGCCAGTGAGCCTAAGATGAAGTTCATGATCTCAAATGCAGCCATTTATTCTACTGCCAATAAAGAAGCTGAGCCAAAGCCTCTGCGGTCACGCTGATGTGAATACGTACCTCGTGTCTGAGCTGAAGAACCAGTTTCCGAGTGGATGCTGCCATCTTGGCACAAGAACAGGGGCTCCCTCCAGGACCATGACACAGGCAGGCTCCAAGGACCGCAAGCTTGAAAGCAGAAGGATCGCCTGTTACCAAGAGCTACCAAGTGTCGTGTCGTCTTAACCACATATAAACAGCCCTCCACGTGCTGCTCATGCCTCAGGCCCCAAAAGTGGAAAGTGTACGTGTGTGTAAAATAGTTTTAATTATAATAAATATATGTTATAAATGAGATCTGATGCCCTCTTCTGGGGTGTCTGAAGACAACTACAGTGTACTTACATATAATAAATAAATAAATATTTTTTTTTAAAAAAAGATTTTAGCCTAACCAAGCAGTTAACAGTAACACCCACCATGTGTGCTTCCTGTGACACATGGCCCTTAGAGCCAGCATTCAGTGTCCCCTGCCCTCCAACAAGACTGTGCTCAGAATGAACAGGGAATGTCAGTTTGCCCCTGGGGAAAGCAACCATCCTTCCATTCTTTTTTTCTTTTTTTTTTTTTTAAAGATTTATTTATTTATTATATGTAAGTACACTGTAGCTGTCTTCAGACACCCCAGAAGAGGGAGTCAAATCTCGTTGAGGATGGTTGTGAGCCACCATGTGGTTGCTGGGTTTTGAACTCAGGACCTTTGGAAGAGCAGTCGGGTGTTCTTACCCGATGAGCCATCTCACCAGCCCCATCCTTCTATTCTTAAAAAAAAAAGTCTCTGCAGTCATGCTCTATATTTTAAATATTTCTTGGGTAATGACTGTGGTGAAGTTACCTGTTGCCCTGCCCCGCTCAAAACTTGACTAAGGCTCACAATGAAGAAACAAGGTCATCCCTGGTTGACCACTGTAAGTCAAGGAAAAACAAGAGCCTTGTATTTTCTCTGTTGTTTTGTTTGTTTAAGATTTATTTTATTTATGTGAGTACACCATAGCTGTCTTCAGACACACCAGAAGAAGGTATCAAATCCTACTACAGATGGTTGTGAGCCACCATGTGGTTGCTGGGAATTGAATTCAGGACCTTTGGAAGGAAGAGCAGTCAGTGCTCTTAACCACTGAGCCATCATCTCTCTAGCCCAAACCTTGTATTTTTCAATCATTTTAGCAGCTAGGCTAAATTTACTAGTTTTATAGGGATTGTCCTTGTATTTTAAAGTTTCATAAGGAACTTACTAGAAAATTATCTAAATCCAGTCTGCCTAGGTGTAAACTCCTAACCGTATGACAGAAGATGACACGTCCTCATTTCTCTCACCTCATGTGCGATGTAGAGCTTGAGCCAATGTAAGGGTTAAATGTGTCTTTTTTTTTTTTTTTTTTTTTTTTTGGTTTTTCAAGACAGGGTTTCTCTGTATAGCCCTGGCTGTCCTGGAACTCACTCTGTAGACCAGGCTGGCCTCGATCTCAGAAATTTGCCTGCCTCTGCCTCCCAAGTGCTGGGATCAAAGGCGTGCACCACCACCACCCAGCTTAAATGTGTCAATCTTAGACACTACAGACACAGCAGTGCTTGTTCTTGGTAACAGTTGCTTTTCACCCGGGGCTCTCCAGTGAGTGGAAGGTGTGCTGCTTATAAATCCCTTTGTCCCTCACAGACCACACATCAGCAGATCTCTGCTCTGAAGCTGGGTAAGCCACAGGTTCCCTTGTCACTGTGGGAAGGTAACGGAACCTACCCAGCCTTAGGTGGATGACACCCCTTTGCGGCCCTTCAGTGAGGAGAAAGTGTGTAAGTCTTCAGAAAGAGCCAGCTCCGCCCAGCCGCAAGGCATAGCTCATGCAGCGTGTGCTGTATGTAACTCAACAAAAAAATGAGTGGGGTAGGAGACAGCTAGCCCATACCGGAGTCCAACAACTGTGTCCCTCAGGCATGGTAGGAAGAGTTGGCAAGAAGCAACCTGGGCAATGCTATTGGGCTCAGGCACCCTCGTCTGAGTGTTTGTGTAGCTAAGTATGTTGCCATCCTAGAACAGGCAGCAGGGAAAGCAGACAGGCGATGCCCCTCCCCCATCCACCTTTCCTAGGTGCGCACGTACCTCGAGACCTGATACCTCTGTAAAGCCACTCTCCTCTTGACCCATGTTCTCCTGAGCCATCTTCTGCTGTTTGATATCAAGCATGGCAAGGACCTCCAAGTACCGCTGATTCAAAACTAGGAAGGGCCACACACAACAGTGTTAGTTGTGAGGCCAGGACTATAGAGAGTTATACCAGTGCCTTACACTCATTCCCTCTAAGCAACACATGCATCAGACGTTACCCAAAGATTGGGCTCCATCCAGAAAAACCAACCTGATGAAACAGCAGGTATCATGGGAGAAAGGACATTTTTATTTTTATGTATGAGAGGCTTCTGATCTCCTGGAACTGGAGTTACAGACAGTAGTGAGCTGACATGTGGGTGTTGAGTATTGAAACAGGTCCTCTGGAAGAGCAGCCAGTACTCTTAACTGCTAAGTCATCTTTCCAGCTCTGTAATAGCTACTTCTAATGGGGAAGCCTCGTTTGGTTTTTCGAGACAGGGTTTCTCTGTATAGCCTTGGCTGTCCTGGAACTCACTTTGTAGACAAGGCTGGCCTCGAACTCAGAAATCTGCCTGCCTCTGCCTCCCGAGTGCTGGGATTAAAGGCATGCGCCGCCACGCCCAGCATGGAGAAGCCTCTTAACTCTGCTACCCAGGCCTCTAGGGAAGTTTGGAGATTTTTGGGTGGGTGAGTGGGTGGGGATTTCAAGACAGGGTTTCTCTATGTAGCCCTAGCTGTCCTAGAACTCATTTCATTACCAGGCTGGCCTGGAACTCACAGAGTGCCTGACTTCCTAGTACTGGGATTAAAGGCATTTACCACCACCATTCAGTGAAATTTTTTAAAAAATATTTATTTATTTATTTATTATATGTAAGTACACTGTACCAGCCCTACATATTCACTTTTTAAAAAACGTGTAGGGCTGGAGAGATGGCTTAGTGGTTAAGAGCACCAACTGCTCTTCCAAACGTCCCAAATTCAAATCCCAGCAACCACTTGGTGCCTCACAACCACCCGTAATTAGATCTGTCGCTCTCTTCTGGGGTGTCTGAAGACAGCTACAGTGTACTTACATATAATAAATAAATCTTTGGGCCAGAGCGAGCAGGAACTGAGCAAGGGGAATAATAATAATAATAATAAATCTTTGTGGGGGAGCAAGCAGAGCAAGGGGAGTTAACCAGAGGGAGCAGAGGTCCTAAAAATTCAATCACAGCCACATGAAGGCTCCCAACCATCTGTTCAGCTACAGTGTACCCATATACATAATATAAATCTTTTTTTAACAAAGGTGAATATGTAAGGTAAATTATTCTGAGTCTCTGCAGACTGCTCTGGGAATCTTTTCAGAATAAGCATTCCAATACCAATGGGACTGGAAGGGATGAGACATCACCTGCAGACCAAAGCCAGGACAGTTCCTGAAAGGCATCGATGCTGGGTCTAGTTTGTATTCTCATTTGATACTCTAAAACCGCAAGGTGGGGTGGAGAGCAAGCAGGCAAGGGTGAGACTTGACAGAAGCCCAAGTGGCCGCAGGTTGTCAGGGGCAATAGTCCATGATCTTCCTCCAGGCCATTGTTAGGCAGCAAGTGAAGTTGTGTCTGCCAAACAGGCAGCACAAGCTATGGTTTAAACCAGTAGATAAATCAATAAAGCACTATGTTAATAACTGGTCTTTTCCTATTTCAGACAATGAGGGGACCAGATAATAAGATCTCCTGTAACTGTACTCATATCAAATGTGCAGGTTACCCAAATTCCAATAGATTTTTTTCTTTTAAGAACTCTCAAGTCAGGTGTAGTGGCACAGTTTTTTTTTGTTTTTTGTTTGTTTGTTTTTCGAGTCAGGGTTTCTCTGTATAGCCC
>NC_034600.1:31561100-31563704 GCF_900095145.1 Mus pahari | reverse complement strand
TTTTCCATCTTCTGAGATCTTCTTCAATTTCTTTCTTTAGGGATTTGAAGTTCTTATCATACAGATCTTTCACTTCCTTAGTTAGAGTCACACCAATACTGTCTGTCCCTCTCGATCCAGAGTGAGTGTCAAAGGAGAGGGAGAGGGGTGAGGCGAGAGGGAGAGGCTGCTTCTGCCCTAAGCTGCTGTAACACAGGTGACTGCTGCTGGCTCAGGCACATCTGCATCCAGACCTCACCCGGGGACTGCATGAGCTCAAAGAGCCACCAGGTCTGACTCAGGGTTGGCTTTGTTCCCTTCAAGCCACCATTTAGTCTCAGCAGAGGAGGGATTAGCATCTTTTCTTAAGCCATGATGGCTCTTCTCAGCGCTCATCACGTGGTTCATTATACAAAGGATTTGTAACATGCAGAACACACACGTGTGGGTACACACGCATGCATACTCGTACACAAACACACATACACAATCTCCTTGGCATCGTGTTCTGCCATTTTACTTTGCTTCTCAGAGAGAGGTTCTTACTCTGTAATCCTGATTGGCCTAACATTCACTGTGAGCCCAGACATTCTCAAACTCATGGCAATCCTCTTGCCTCAGCCTCTCTTACAGGCTGCACCCCTTTCCTAGCCCTTTATATTGAAACTGGGTGAAAACGGATCCTAGAAAGAAACTGATTCATGAACACAGCTTTTACTTTGGAATATCAGAAAGTTGAGGAAATAGCTGAGGCTGTAGCTGCGCAGAAGGTCAACACCACTGGGTTAAGCACTTTTACTTATTGAAACTTTTTTGTTGTTGTTGTTTTGTTTTGTTTTATTTTTATAACATTTATTCATTTATTATATGTAAGTATACTGTAGCTGTCTTCAGACACTCCAGAAGAGGGCATCAGATCTTGTTAGGGATGGTTATGAGCCACCATATGGTTGCTGGGATTTGAACTCCAGACCTTTGGAAGAGCAGTCAGGTGCTCTTACCCACTGAGCCATCTCACCAGCCCTTGTTTTGTTTTTTGAGACAGGGTTTCTCTGTATAGCCTGGCTGTTCTGGAACTCTCTTTGTAGACCAGGCTGGCCTCGAACTCAGAAATCTGCTTGCCTCTGCCTCCCAAGCGCTGGGATTAAAGGCGTGTGCCACCATCGCCCAGCTTATTGAAACTTTTTTTTTGTTTTCTTGTAGACCCAGCTGGCCTCGAACTCACAGAGATCCATCCACTTGCCTCTGCCTCCCAAGTGCTGGGATTAAAGGTGTGTGCCACCACCACCCGGCTTAAAGATATTTATATATTTTTTGAAACTTTCGGACATGTCCAGGATGTACTGAATCGCATCCACCTCCCATCCCCCCCCCCCAGCAGCCCCTAACAACAGTTGCTGGTTGTTGGCTTCTTTTCTTGAGATGAGATCTTCCCGAGTATCCTTTGGGTGATATCAAACTCACTCTGTAGCCCAAGATGGCCTCAAACTCGTAGAGATCCACCTGCCTCTGTCCCATGAACATTGGAATTAAGGGTGAGCCCCGCCATGGCTGGCCCACCTGTTTATTTTCAAGTGATTATACTTTATGGATTATACTTTATGGATTTCACCTCCATAGTCTTATTTAGGAAATAAAAAAGAAAACCCTAAAGCAAATAAAAATTCTCAATGATGCTTTTCTTTCTTTCTTTTTTTTTTTTTCCTTAAATGATATTACTTTATTGTCTGGGTTGACAGTAGACTTTATATATGCTGACCCCAAGAATCATTAGGATACAGTACTCACCAGCATTTTCAGACTTGAGCATCTTTATCTCCTCTGTCCTCAACTTCAGATTCTCTCTGAGGACTGCATTGTCACAGTTTAGCCTGGGGAGGGGGAAAAGCCTAAGTAAATAATTAAAATTGTAGCACCTCCTCACTGAGCAAAAATATTCTTACTTCTACACTTTATTATGGTTTTTTGTTTGTTTGCTTGTTTTTGTGGGAGGCACAGAAGTGCACATGTAATCAAAGGGCAACTTGTGGGAGTGGGTTCTCTCCTACCACGTGGGTCTTCGGATCACACTCAGGGTGCCGGGCTTGGTGGTAAGTGTGTTTATCTACTGGGTGATTTTACCTTCAACTCACATGTTTAAAGCCTTTATACACTTAGTTGAGAAAGAAGCAGAACTGGAATTCGTATTCATTCACATTCTCATTCACATTAACACAGTTTTTGTTTTTGTTTTTGTTTTTTTTTTGGGGGGGGGTGAAGGGTTTGAGACAGGGCTTCTCTGTGTAGCCCTGGATGTCTTGGTCTGTAGACCAGGCTGGCCTCGAACTCAGAAATCCGTCTGCCTCTGCCTCCCTAAAGGCATACGCCACCATGCCCAGCTCCACATTAAGACAGTTTTAATTCAACTTAATAACCATTTGTAGGTCCAGGATTAGAACCAGTGGACTAAGCTGGTGGGGATGCTGATGATGGGAGAGATGCCGATGACGGGAGGGATGCGGATGACGGGAGGGATGCGGATGACGGGAGGGATGCGGATGACGGGAGGGATGCCGTTGATGGGAGGGATGCGGATGATGGGAGGGATGCCGATGACGGGAGGGATGCGGATGACGGGAGGGATGC
>NC_034600.1:31540484-31560666 GCF_900095145.1 Mus pahari | reverse complement strand
GGGGGGGGGAGACAAAAGACTTATTTATTTATTTCCTGTATGTGAGTACACTGTTGCTGTCTTCAGATGCACCAGAAGAGGGCATCGGATCCCCATTACAGATAGTTGTGAGCCAACATTTGGCTGCTGGGAACTGAACTCAGAACCTCTGGAAGAGCAATCAATGCTCTTAACTGCTGAGCCATCTCTCCAGCCCCTAATTTTTTTTTTCTTTTAATGAGACAGGGTTTCTCTGTGTAGCCCAGCTGGCATCGAACTCACAGAGATGCACCTGCCTCTGTCTCCAGAGTACTGGAACTGAAGGAACGCATTACCACTATCTGGCCAACTATACATTTTAAAATGGTCAAGGTGGTAAATCTTATATTAGAGCTCACATAATTAAGAAAAAAAATACAAAGGAGGAGCCACTGGTGATGCAGCTGGGTGAGGGAGTGTTCATTTGTCTAGCCTGAGCCCTGGGTCTGACCTGCAGCACCACCAACAAGCAAGCAAACAAACAAAACAGAAAGCAATACATCACTCTGTCTATTGAATAAAAATAAAATTAGTTACAAAAGCTTCTGATAATTATCTAGCATCAGAAGCTTCCTTCACAAGAGAACTAAATCTAGTTAAAACCGGAGACCCAAGGGCTAGAGACACGGCTCAGGGGTCAAAAGCACGCACCGCACATGCAAAGGGCTGGGGTTCAGGTCCCAGGACTCAGGTCAGGCAGAGTTACGTCACTTGTATGTAACTCTAGCACCAGGGGTCCAGTGCCCTCTTCTAGCCTCTGCGGGTCTCTGCACTCATGTACACATGCATACCCACACTTAGACATGTATAATTAAAAATATTAACAGTAAATCATTAAGTAAATGTCCCCCAGATGTAGTGTAACTGTATTACATGCATGTGGCCCTACAATTAACTCTCAAGGCCATAAATATACAAACCTGTCATATTTCTGTATCCAAGATTCTTCTATATTTTTAAATCTATCCTGATCAAATTCCATCTCCCACTGCAAGGCATTTATTTCCTATAGAAAGAGAAATATTACCTTCAGATTTAAAAAGGGGGGCATTTCATGAAAAATTATCGGTATAAATCATTTAGAGACACTGAAGTGTGAAGTAAATCATTTAATCATACAACAGTTAAAAGAGCAAAAGGATGCTCAGGAGAGTCTATGGCAGTTGTACACTTTATGGACCTTAGCACTCAGAGACACTTCGCCTAAGCTTACTGAACACAGAAAAGAAATTTTAAACTGTTTGGGTTCAAAATTAGCTGTGCTGCTAGGTGGTGGTAGTGCACACCTTTAATCCCAGTGCTCAGGATGCAGAGGCAGGTGGCTCTCTGAGTTCAAGGCTAGCCTGGTCTACAGAGCAAGTTCCAGTACAGTCAGGGCTATACAAAGAAACCCTTTCCCAAAAAACAAACCAACAAATAAAAACCAAAAAGGGGGCTGGAGAGATGACTCAGTGGTTAAGAGCAATGACTGCTCTTCCAGAGGTCCTGAGTTCAATTCCCAGCTACCACAGGGTGGCTCACAGCCATCTATAATTGTAATCCCTGGAGATACAATGTGCTCTTCTGGTGTGCAGTTGTACATGTAGACAAAATATCCATATACATAAATACATAAAAAAATCTCTTTAAAAAATCGCTGTACTGAGCCCAGACTTCTTAGTGGCCACCTCTGCTCATCTAGAGACCAGAAACTAAATTTACACTGAGTCTTTGCCCAAATGGCTCCATCAAGGGACGATAAAACTGACACAGGGAAGAGACTTTGGAGCTGGAGAGATGGCTTAGAGGTTAAGAGCACTGACTGCTCTTCCAGAGGTCCCGAGTTCAATTCCCAGCAACCACATGGTGGCTCACAAACAATTGTAATGAGATCTGGTGTCCTCTTCTGGCCATGTAGGCAGAACACAGTATACATAATAAATAAAATTTTTAAAGAGAGAGAGAGACAGAGAGACAGAGAGACGAGAGATTTACAATGCCTAATCTCATATACTGTCAGATGTTCAGAAACATGCTTACGCTGCCTGAGGCAGAGGAAGAAAAAGAGAAGAAAAATGAGAAGTGCCAAGTTGGCCGACCTTCTGCTACCAGAAAAGGGAAATAAACCATACTTTACCCATGTGACAATCTGTTTTAAAATGTAAGTGCCTTAAGGGAAAACTATCAAAGACTCAAGTACTCTTTGAACAAGTACCATAAATAACACACCCATTATGGTGGTAAACCTAAGGAAATTATGTTTAAATATTATCAGAATGATTACATCAATGCTAATAGTTGCAAATACCTTCTCCAGAGATCTCTTTTGTTCTATAGTTTTTTGAAGCATTGTCTGTGTGTGGCTTGTGGCTTTGCCAAGCATTGCCTATGAAAAAATAAAAATAGCATCAGTAAAATTAAGGGGTTTGTTTTATTTATTTATTTTTTTGTTTTTTGTTTTGTTTGTTTTGAGACAGATTTTATCTGTGCCTCTGCCTCCCAAATTCTGAGACTAAAGGCCACCACCACCCAGCTAAAATGAAGCTTTAAACATCCTACTTGCACATGATAACATCTATGCACATGATAACATCTACGCGCATGTGCCCAAATGCACAGTTTATTTTTTTTAATTTATTTATTATTATTTTCTTTATTTACATTTCAAATGCTAACCTGAAAGTTCCCTATACCCCACCCCCGCCCTTGCTCTCCTATCCACCCACTCCCACTACTTGGCCCTGGCCTTCCCCTGTGCTGGGTCATATAAAGTTTACAAGACCAAGGGGCCTCTCTTCCCAATGATGGCCAATTAGGCCATCTTCTGCTACATATGCAGCTAGAGACTCGAGCTCAGGGGGTACTGGTTAGTTCATATTGTTGTTGTACCTACAGGGTTGCAGCCCCCTACAACCCCTTGGATACTTTCTCTAGCTCCTCCATTGGGGGCCCTGTGTTCCATCCAATAGCTGGCTGTGAGCATCCACTTCTGTGTTTGCCCAGCACTGGCATAGCCTCACAAGAGGAGGCTGCTATATCAGGGTCCCTTCAGCAGAATCTTGCTGGCATGTGCATTAGTATCTGGGTTTGATGGCTGATGATGGGATGGATCCCCGGATGGGATAGTCTCTGGATAGTCCATCCTTTCATCTTAGCTCTAAACAGTTGATTTTTTAAAAGATCTATTTTGTTTTCAGTATGTGTACTTCTGAGTGTTTGTGTGCATGTGTGTGTAGGTGCCAGAGCAAGATCGAAGGGGATGTCAGATCTCCTGGAGCAGGAGTTACAAGCAGTTGTGAGAGACCTGACTTAGGTGCTGAGAACCAAACTTGGGCCCTATGCAGAAGCAGAGTGTGTTAGCTACTGAGCCATCTCTCCAGCCCCACATTTAATTTAAGCTAACAGCAAGATGAGAAAGTCATATAAATAGTGTGTGTGTGTGTGTCTGTGTGTGTGTCTGTGTGAAGATTAATAGTTTAAAATTCATAAGATCTTTGGCACTTTCCCTCCCAAAAGTCATTGAATGAATGACTTTTCTTAGCAGGCAAATACACATAGCAGCAGCAGTATTATTCATCATAGTCAGAAAGAATAATTGAGATGTACATCAGCTGGTGGGTGAAGGATAAATAAAACATGTGACTATATAATAGACTAGTAGCAATAAAAAGAAGAAAGTATTGCTAGGTATGGTGGTGGCTCATGCCTTTAATCTCAGGACTCAGGAGACAGAAGCTGGTGGATCTCTTGAGTTCGGGGTCAGCCTGGACTACAGAGTGAGTTCCAGGGTTACAAAGGAAAACTCTGTCTCGAAACAACTAGATATAGAAAAGCATGGGAGTGTATGGACAGGTACCACGAGTCGGGGACTGCGGTCAGAAGTAATGGCTAATATTTGCAATAATCATCTTGAAAGTATTAGAAATGCCCTAAAATTAGAATCTAATGATGGCTGCACAACTCAGACACTAGTAAAAATTGACTGTATATCTAAAGATTAGGGCCGGGTGGTAATGATGCACACCTTTAATCTCAGCTCAGGATGCAGAGGCAGACAGATCTCTTAAATTGGAGGCCAGTCTGGTCTGCAGAGGGAGTTCCAGGACAGCCAAGGCTACACATAGAAACCTTGTACAAATAAATCTACCAAAAAAAAAATCAAGAAATTATGCTATTAAAATATCTGTAACTCAAAAACAATATTAAGCACTGATATTTCTATTTTACAAGGTAAAAAGATCACTAATTACTGTTGGTTGCCGTTTTTGGAGTGTGTTGGTGTGTGTGTGTGTGTGTGTGTGTGTGTGTGTGTGTGTGTGTGTGTGTGTATGAGTCTTGTTTCCAAAACAGTGTCTCAGGACACTGGTCTTGAACTCTTGGTTCTCCTGCCACTGTCTCCTGAGTGCAGGGATTACAATGCCACTTATTATTAGAATATGCTAAGTGACAAATTTTCAGAAATAAATTCTTACCATGCTTTGGAGGATTTTCAATGCTTCCTCTTTACCTTCAAGTTGTCTTTGAGATGCTTCAAGTTCCGTTTTTAAAATCTCTACCTCCTGGGGATAGAGATATCGTATGCCTCAGTGTTTGCAAGGCGTCTAACCCCGGTGACTGACCAAGCAGCTGATGCTGAAGTGAACCAGAACTCACTACCAAGCTCCAGTTGAAACAAAAGCCTGCCTCTTGCTTTTACCCTCGCCCCACCCCCACCCCGCACAGCTACAGACATTTTGTTCCATGCCTGCCAGCTATTTCATGTTGTTGCTGCAACATCCCTGCTATCACTGACACAGAAAAATAACTCGATTCAGAGCAAGGTCATGCTGATCACATATCCTCATATTTTCTGAGGTTTATCCAATCTTAAATTCCACAAAGTTTGATGTAGGACCCATCAAATTATAGGTCAATGTGAGCTGTTATGTCTAAAATGGTTTGAGTCAGAGCTGACCACCAGGCAGCACTTCCTGCAGCTGTGTATGAACTCACTGAGGTTTTTGTGTTATTTTTTTTTTCTTTATAAGCTGACAGAGAAAGATATTTATGGCTGTGCGTGGCTCAGCCCCCAGAATTCTGAGCTACAGTTCTGATGGCTAAGTTTCAGGTTGTGTGTTCAATAAACCATCCCTGTCCAACTGAGATCGGTGTTTGTGTGATTTGTGGGGTGACCCTTGGACCCCCAACAAGTATTATGAACAAGAACTTATCTGAAAAGGGAGGCTTAGCTGATAAGTAAAAATAACAAACCAAATCATACCAAAAATACTTCTACTTTTAGGCATAGATTAACAGAGTCTATCTGAGCCAAGACCACTTCTTAAAAGCCTTCCAAGGTGAAGCGGCTGAAGACCAACCACCACTTACTTGCATTGTGGAAATGCAGCATTTACAGAAATACATGCCTAAGTGATGCTTTCTACGTGCTTATCACTGTGACGCATAGTTTAAGGGTATCATCCAGTTGCAATGATGCTGTATGGGATTAAGGTGGGCCCCAATCCAGTGGCAAGTGTGCCTGGGAAATAAGAGGCACCTTGGATGCAATCTGGGAAGGGGGTGTAGGGGGTGGGGCAGGGTCGGGGGTGGGGGGAGGAAGTAAGACAAGGGACAAGGCCATGCGAGGCTGAGGTGGAGACCAGACACTACAGTTTAGGAACACCTTGGCCTGCAGCAGCCTTCAAAGGCAAGATGGCATTTTAAAACCTTGATTTCAGACTTCTTCCCTCCAAGGCTTAGAGATAGTAGATTTCTGTTCATGTCTCCAGCTTTGGTATTTGCCTCAGTAGTCCCAGTTATCTAACCTCAGGAAGCAGGGTCCCTGTTTCCTAGAAAGGTGGCAACCACTCAAAGATGGCACGCCCATAGGGCCGGGGCTCAGGCGGGGCTCCTCAGACCACCTGGGACGAGCCAGCAGAGAAGCTCTCCTGGGACCTAGCAGCCCCTCCCTCACATACATATTACATATGTATTACAGGATAAGTCTGGATCCTACTGAGTGCCTATTTCAATGTCCCTTGGCATGTAGGCTAGCCCAGGCTAGGTCATGTGGTGCGGAGCATCCCCTGAAAACTTATGATTTGGAAACTCCCTTTGTTATCTGGAATCGAAGGCTCTCTCTCCCTTCAAGGCACATCACATCATCAACGTGGCCTCTCTTTTCTAATTTCTTTTTTTTTTTTTTAAGATTTATATTTATTTATTATATGAAAGTAAACTGTAGTTGTTTTCAGACATCCCAGAAGAGCGCATCAGATCTCATTACGGATGGTTGTGAGCCATCATGTGGTTGCTGGGATTTGAACTCATGACCTTCGGAAGAGCAGTCGGCACTCTTAACCGCTGAGCCATCTCTCCAGCCCTCTTTTCTAATTTCTAATAATTCTCTGATCTTCTGACTTTAAGGACATTACATTAAGACAGATTTTTTTCCAGCCCCACCTACAGGAAAGGCATCTATAATAAGGAAGCAATGCCAGTTTTCCCAGGAGTTTAGATGGATTGATAGGGTTAGGGAAGCTGGACAGAGAAGTGGTGGGCAAGCCTGAAGGGTCAGGCATGCTTACATCAGACAACTTTTTTAAGAGACAAAGACTGGTGCCAGCAAGACAGCTCGGCAGGGTAAGGAGCTTGCCCCCAAGTCTGACCCCCAAGTGTGACCACCTAAATTCAATCTTGGAAAGCCACAGGATGGAACTCCAGAACTCCAGCAAATTGTTCCCTGATATCCACGTGTGCTGTGGCAATACACACACAAACAGAGAGGGAGACAGAGATAGAGACGTACACAGAGTCAGAGAGAGCGAAACACACGTACACACACAGAGACAGAGAGAGTCAGAGAGAGAGAGAGAGAGAGAGAGAGAGAGAGAGAGAGAGAGAGAGAGAGAACATAAGAAACAGAGGAGGCCTGCTGTAAAGTATGAACTCAAGAGATGGAGGGGAGGAGGGGGTCTGTCAGGAGAGACAGGCACAGTGCTCACTCAGTATCACCATACCTCTAATGCTTCATGAAGACGTCGCCTTAACTGTTCATCCGACAATTCTGAGTTAGAATCTATTGGAGGAAAAGGGAATACTTTCTTTAGTTAAATAGAAAGTTATTTAACTGGTGCCATGCTCCTTAAATCCTGATTCTTGGGAGGCACAGGCAGGTGGAGCTCTGTGAGCCTGAGGCCATGCTAGTCTACAGAGTAAATTCCAGGACAGCCAAAGCTATGCAGAGAGACTCTGTCTCAAATGTGCACTGCCCCAGCAAAATACAGGACATCTGTTTACAAAAGACTAAATATTTCATCCCTAAATTGCAAAATGAAAAAATTACTATGATGAATGATTTAAAAAAAATATGACCCCTTAAATACCCACAAATTAAAAGATATGTGGTTTTGAAAATACAGCTTCTGGGCTGGTGAGATGGCTCAGCAGGTAAGAGCACCCGACTGCTCTTCCAAAGGTGCAGAGTTCAATTCCCAGCAATCACATGGTGGCTCACAACCATCCTTAACAAGATCTGACTCCCTCTTTGGGAGTGTCTGAAGACAGCTACAGTGTACTTACATATAATAAATAAATAAATCTTAAAAAAAAAAAAGAAGAAAATACAGCTTCTAAAGAATTGTGATATGAAACTTAAGTTAATGAATTGACTAATTATAATTACTACACAAGTGTGTAGGAAAACATGAATGTTCTAAGTCAAATAAGTGGACTTTAGCAGTTAGCTTAAGCTTAAGTGGTGTGGTAATAGTAACCCTAGGAACTTTAACTTCTTTCCAAGAACAATGACCAGCCATATGTTTTCTGTCACCTTACTGCACATTTTACTCATGATTATTCCCAGAACCCACACCTGCACCTGGCACCTAGTAGACCCAATAATTGTTGACTGGGTTGGGCATAAAACTGTATGACAAAAGAGCAGGTATCAGACGCGCACACATACAACATTAGAGCAGACTAGCTACTGTGCCTCGTGACCGCTGCAGTACTTGGAAATAAAACATCAGTTACTTTTGAACTCCACAAATTTTTTTCAAGGAAATAAGATGTGGGCTGGTGAGGTGGCTCAGCAAGTAAAGGCGACTGCCACCGAGTCTGACGACATGAGTTCTAGCCCTGGGACCCACGTGGTTGAGTGTAAGAATTGGCTCCTTCCAGCTGTGGCATGCCTTGGCATGTGCTTGCATCCCCCTCGCCACCCCCTCCCGCCCCCAATAAACAAATTTAATCTAAAAAAAAAAAATCTTAAAAGAGATAAAGATGAAAATCTACTGCTGTTATTGACTTTCCTGTGCTGGGAGAGTAAGGGCCCGGATTACACCCACAGGGGCGGGAGGACAGCCCAGCGGTCTTACCCGTGCTGCTCAGTCGTCTGGATGCTCTGTATCCGTGAGCGCATGTATCTCGAACGCCCTTACTCCTGGAATACTGGAAACTGGTTTCGCTTCTTTCTTGCCCCTTTCTTGGAAACGGAGGAGGAGGGCTTGGGTTCTTTCCATCTGACCTTTTCTTAGATGTAATCGAACAAGGAACTTCATAAATACCACCGGGTTTTTTTCCGAGGCCGTACCCTAGGTCACCTTCGGTCATGTCATCCTCTGCTTCCCAGATGTCCTCTGCCTCGCTCGATGACCTCGACACTCTGCTCATTAGCCAAATGCTGTTTTGTCATTAGGGAAAACAGTATAGTTAGGGAGAGCAGTGGTTAAAAACCAGTCAGTCAGCAAAACGAAGCTGGAGGAGGAAAAGGAGGAGGAGGAGGAGGAGGAAAGAGGAGGAGGGAGGATGAGGATGAGGGCTGGAGAGAGGGCTCAGTGGTTAAGAGCACTGACTTCTCTTCCAGAGGTCCTGAGTTTAATTCCAAGCAACCACATGGTGGCTCACAACCATCTGGAATGGGGTCTGATGCCTTCTTCTGGTGTGTCTGAAGACAGCTACGGTGTACTCATATACATAAATTAATTAATTAAAAAGGAAAGCAGTCAGCAGATGCAGCCACGCCTCTTCTGCCCCCCCCCCCCGCCCCATGACATGAAAACATTTATGTTAAAGCGATGCCTACACTCGTTATCAGGAGCGACTGCCATGCTCACTGTCACTAACTTACAACTGCCGAGTTATGGATAAAGAAAGTGTGGTGTGTACACACACCAGAAAGGATGTTATTCAGTGTTAAAAAAAAGAAAGAAAGATAGGGGGCTGGAGAGATGGCTCAGCAGTTAGGAGGACTTGCTGCTTACAGAGGACCAGAGTTCAATTCCCAGCACCCACATCGGATGGCTCACAACTGTCCGTAACTCCAGCTGCAGGGATCCTATGCCATCTGTGGCCTCCAAGGGCGTCTGCACACCAACGATAGACATACAGACAAGCAAGTACACACATATACATAAATATAAATAGATGTTAACATTAAACCAAAAAACCTAACACACAAATGCCTAACTGGAAGTATTTAACATCTCGGGTCTTTTTGCAAGGGAAAGGGTTCCAGCTCATACTTGAAAGATGGAGGTGAACTGCAGGGAAGGCTGGGAATACTAGAACCTGAATATAGAACCCTAGTGATCAGGGAGGAGTACACCAGTCAGCTAACCTAAGTGACAGACACTTCCAATGCAAGCTTATGAAGGGAACGGTTCTGTTTCTCCAAGTCTGAGAGTGGTACAGGATTCGGACAAGTGTGAACGAGACTTCCCCTGACTAGGAAGACTCTGTCCCCTGCCTTTGTCCGTTACGGCAGGGTTAAAGGCTCCTTTGGCTCTGTGTGCTTGGCACACAGTAAAGCGTCAAGGAAGGCATCCCTCTCGGTTTCCTCCTTTCTTTTCCTTCTTAAATTACATTGTCACGTGAGTAAGAGCCAAAGCCTGTGCAGCGGCCAAGGGCCCGGCATTCTGTCCACCTCTCCCATCACCTTGGTAGGTCAGAGTCACCTGCACATTCTCCTCTGCCACGGCCCAAACCTGCTCCGAACGACCTCACCCAGAATGAACAGGCCAACGGGTATTCTGTCTGGCCCACCACGCTACTCTAGAACTGAACTCAGCTTCTCAAACATAGCTGTTGCTCCCTAAAGATTCGTTTACTGAACGAATAAAAAGAAGAAAACGCACAAATAGAAACACTCGTCTCCAGGACGAGGACCCACAACAGTCACGGCAGCAGGGCTCCACGACGGGCACCACAGGAGAAAAGCATCTTAGAGAATGCGCCATCCCCGAACCCCGCCAGTCCCCAGCCCACCGGGGCCACTTACTTGGTCACAGGGAGCTGCTGCACCGACAGAACACTCAGCCTCCTCCCTCAGAATGGAGTGTAGCGATCTCAAGCTTTCAACACTATGCATTTCAACACAGTGGCTTTGCTGCAACGGTGGAGAAATGTTTTACTTGTTTTTTTTTTTTTTTTTTTTTTTTTAAACTTTGAGTTAAAAAAAAATCTAGTGTCAAGTTTCAATTCAATGAGGATAAAATATAAATAATAATAATAATAATAGTAAAATACAATCACAGTATCAATCTGTAGGCAGATGGGACTGAAAAATCTAAATATCCTGCTACTTAAGCAGGTGCTTACTGTGATTTTTGAAGAAACAAAACCAGTCTTGGGTTTTTTTGCTGTGATAACTCTCTTATTTTTCACTTTTAAAACTGTATGCCGGCAGTGGTAGGACACACCTTTAACCCCAGCACTTGGGAGGCAGAGGCAGGTGGATCTCTGATTTCAAGGTCAGCCTGGTCTACAGAGCAAGTTCCAGGACAGCCAGGGCTACAGAAAGAAACCCTATCTCAAAAAACAAAGAAACAAACGAAACATGCAGATACCGCATACATCTCACGTATGAAGTTTTTCTGTTGTTTATAGCTTCCGAGTACCTTATATTTCAACATTACTCATCAGGTGATTGCAAACTGAAACCATGTCAAATGTCCTCAGAGACCCCTGATGATTCTAAGCGCTGCGAAGGCCATGAGGCAATTCAGACTCAGGTTCAGACTGTGAGAGGGAATATAAAACGATATAACTCTGTGGAAAATGGCCCAATGACTTCTTTTTCTGGTTTTTTTCAAGATACGGTTTCTCCGTGTAGCCCTGGCTGTCCTGGAACTTGCTCTGTAGACCAGGCTAGTTTTAGGAACTCACAGAGATCCATCTGCCTCTTCCTCCCAAGTGCTGGGATTAAAGGTATGCACTACCATGTACTATTTATTTATCTATTTGTCTATCTATCTATCTATCTATCTATCTATCTATCTATCTATCTATCTATCTATCTATCTTAATTATCTATTTGTTTATTTATTTATTTTTGAGACAGGGTTTTTCCTGTATAGCCCTGGCTGTCCTGGAACTCACTCTGTAGACCAGGTTGGCCTCGAACTCAGAAATCTGCCTGTTTCTGCTTCCCAAGGGCTGGGATTAAAGGCATGCACCACCAGTGCCGGGCTCTGACCTATCTCTCTCTCTCTCTCTCTCTCTCTCTCTCTCTCTCTCTTTAAATATTTATTTATTATATGTAAGTAAACTGGTATACTGTAGCTGTCTTCAGACACCCCAGAAGAGGGCAACAGATCTCATTAAGGATGGTTGAGAGCCACCATGTGGTTGCTGGGATTTGAACTCAGGACCTTCGGGAGAGCAGTCAGTGCTCTTAACCGCTGAGCCATCTCTCCAGCCCCTCTGACCCATCTCTTAAGGCCCCAAATTATATACTTAAAGTGACATGCTTTATTACACAGTTGTAAATTTTATTTAAGTTATATCCTACACCTTAAAACATAAAGCATACAAGGAAAACTGGACTGACTGACTCTCTGTGGTAAATCTTTACTTAGATTCTATTTATTCCTCACAAATAGCCTGCTTCGAGACAACGCTATTACCATTAACAGCCGACAAGAGGTGGGGATGGGCCTTGGAAGTCTCATGCCCGGTGACAGGTTAACAGTCTCCCACTGTTGTAGATCACAGGATCACAGTATTTCGAGTTCCCAGAACTTACAGAACGGAAAATAAAAATCTGAAGAGGCTATGTAGAGAAACATAGAAAGCACAGGACTACCTTCATTCTTTTTCAGTTTGTATTACATGACATCCCTCTGTTTAAAAGGCACGGTATTTTCTGTAAAAGCACATTTTGGGGTGGGGCATGCAGCTCGGTTGGCAGACTGTTTTGCACAGCATGCAGAAGGGCCTGTGTTGGGCTCCCAGAGCTCCATGAACTTGGTGTGGCGGCGGTACATGCCACTCAAGAGGTAGTCAGGAGGATTAGAAATTCAAGGTCATTCTCTGCCACACACAATCTGGAGATACATGATAGATACAGCCTGAGATACATGAAACCCTGCTTGTCTTTAATCTATTTTTAACTTACTTGTCATGGTAGATAGGGAATTATTGATAGAATCAAAAAAATAATTTCCTGGGAGACTACACTTACCCCCATCATAGCCTCCTGCTTGATAAATGAAATCTTGGGCCTTCACTAAGAATGAGGGCCATGGGCTGGAGAGATGGCTCAGCAGTTAAGAGCGCAGACTGCTCTTCTGAAGGGTCGTGAGTTCAAGTCCCAACAACCACATGATGGCTCACAACCATCCATAATGAGATCTGATGCCCTCTTCTAGGGTGTCTGAAGACAGCTACAGTGCACTTACATATAATAAATAAATAATTCTTTAAAAAAAAAAAAGAATGAAGGCCACTGACAGAACATTTGCCTAGAATATATGAAGGCCTGGGTTCAATCCCCAGAGACCAAAAACAAACAGGAAAAAAAAAAAAAAAAGACATGGTCAAGTGTAGATGTTCAGCCATAAAGAAGACAGTACAGAGGGGAAGAGGTTCCTCAGAGGAAGGTGTGGCTAACCGTAGAGTTAGACAAAGCTGATTTGCTTTCTGAGAAGAGGATCCTGTTATACAGTCTAGGTTGACTTCATTCACTGTGTAGTGCAGACTGGCCTCGAACCTGCAGGCCTCTTGACTCTACCTCCTGGATAACTGCATTAGCAATCAGTTGAAATTTGTTACCGTTGATTTTTGCTTTCTGAGCCCAGTTGCTCTGGAACTCACAACGTGGCCCAGGCTGACCTTGAGTTGGTGGTCCCTTCTTGCCCCTCTCTCGAGTTCTAGGATATCAATCATGCGTTGCCATACCCACACAATTCTTTTCTTTCTATAACAGGGTCTTCCTATGTGGCTCCGGCTAGCTGGAGTACTCACCATGTAGCTCAGGTGGCCTTAAACTTTTGGCAAAATTCCTAGCTCTGCCTTTTGAGTTGGGGATTATAGGCAAGTACCACCACCCCCAGCTCAGGAACATCTGTTACTGTACCACATACATTCATATACTCAACGTCATGAGTTGTCTTGCTGTTCGGTGCTGAATATAAAGAATGAGTTTTCCTATGCTCTGGTACTCTATTGGTTTGGTTTGGTTTGGAAATTGAACCCAAAGCCTTGTACATGAAGGGTAAGCACAATTTCCCCTGAGCTACATCCCTCTTTAATTTTTTTTTTTCAAGTCAGTATTTCTGGCTGTCCTGAAACTCGTTATGTAGACTAGACTGGCCTTGAACTCAGAGATCTACTTTCCTCTGCCTCCTGAGTGATGGGATTAAAGCACTATAAAAGCATATGTCAATACTGTCCCGTCCAGCTCTAATTTTTTTTTCTAATTTTTTTAAATGTGACTTTGATGGGTATTGGCCATGTAGTATTCATATGTGATGGTAAGAATTAGACTTAACTTTGGGGACACATTACAAGTCTCCCAGTGAATTTAATATGCCTGATATTAATCAGAGAAAGCACAGGTTTTGAGAGTGCCGCCTCAGTGTCTGATCTCTTTCCTGATAAGAGTCATTGGCTCAGAAATGAGTTTAGGTCATGACTGGACAGTGTCATTCGGTGACCCATGGGTAGGGTGCAAGATGTAAATCTACCTTTTACTTGGCAGATGTAATTGTCATCTTGGAGACTTACTGCTGTCTACACTCACCTTTTCTAGTTCTTTCTGAACTCTTGCTGGCTGATCCAAGTCAGCTGGTCTGGCTCAAGCTCCTCTTCAAACTGACTGATTCAGCCTGGCTTCTCTCAGCTTCTCACTGATTTGTTCTGCTTGGCCTCAAACTAACTCTGGCAGTTTGCTCTAATCTTCTGGCTTCTTCTCGTTCTCAGCTACAGTAATCAAAATAATTTGAATTTGAGTATATATGACAAGGCACTCATGAGGTTGAAGAAGAATACAATTGAGGCCAACCTGGGAGATATAGTAAGATCGCATGCCCCCCAGGAAAAGGAAGAATTTGTGTACCAGTTTATCTACTTTTTGAGTGAGATTACAACATATAAATTAAAAAAAAATTTTTTTTAGAGTATTAAACTCCTGTTTCTGTATCAGCATGTTGCAAGGCACATTCCATGGAACATTTCTCCACCCTATTAATATTTCTAGAAATAAAAGGTTCTTTTGATCTTGTTGAGAGATATTTTTCCTATTCCAAGAATACATGACTTGCCCAAATAACACAGGCAACCAACTGGTCAGTACAGCCAGGAATAGAAATCATATCCGTCCTTGTCTGGTCCTCTGTACACTTGGGCAAGGGCAAGCATGAATAGAAGACTGTCAGCAATGTTCCTATTTTTCACTAAAATAACTGAAAAATAGTGACCTGCTGATTGCTAACACCAAGATTTAGCCCCACCCCCAAAGCCTCTATAGGAGCTTTGACACTTTAACTTCCCACATCTGGTCTCTGGTATACCAGGGCTCCTCAACCAAGCCAAAATCAGCTCCTGCATTTTTTTTCCAGGAGGCACCTCTGTGCCTTCCAATATGCCTTCTCTTCTGGTTCCTCCTAGATAGGCTGCCTTCCACTTTTACCACTCTTAAACACACATTTCCAGCCGGACATTCTGCCTATAATCCAAATACCACTGAAACCAAGTTCACTTCTTTCCCCACTCCCAATCCAGGTCTCTTCTGGAGTTCTCTATTTTGTCAAATGTGTCATCTATGTTCCAAAACCATAAAGTGAATTTGGAATCAATCTCCCCCCTTTCTCTTTGATCCCCACATGCCTTTAATCCCCAAGTCTTCGAATCTCACAAATATCTCTCCAAACCATATCTTTTGTGCTTCAATTTCCTAGTTGAATTTCTGAGAGCTTCTGGCCTGAACCAACAGAGTCACCCTACGTACCGTGCTGAGTCAATACTTTTTCAACAGATCCAAGGATGTCCCTCTCTTGCTCCCATTAGTTCAAGAAGTATGTCTCATTTGCTCACAACTAACAGATTCTCCAAGATATTTGTTGAAGAGAAAGGAGAGAGGACACATTCCAACGGGAAAAACTTAGGCAGCAGGATCTACCCCCTACCAGCCTGACAACTTTGCTTTTAGCAAACAAGTTGATCAAACAGCTACCTACTTCCTGTCCTGACTGGCTTGGTGGGGAAAAAACTAACGTAAACCCTCCTTGCTGAACTATGACCCGTTTCTCTTTGCTGTGGGCTGTACGTATTAACTTTTAGCTTTAGAATACTTTTAGATTTACCATAAGTTGCAAAGATTTAGACCTCTCTGCCTGTCACTTAAATTCCTCTAAAGTTAGCATCAGGGTACATTTATCAAAAATTGAGACAGAAACACCGGCGCAGGTTAAACTAAACCACACACACTTCCGTAGATTTCCTGTTTTTCTCTAGGGCTTTCTCGTTCGTTCCTTTTTGTTTCAGGATATTGAAACCAGGATATTGCATAGCATTTAATGCGTTACAGCTTTATGGCTCAAAACTAATAGTTAAATAATAGCAAGAAGAGACAGAAACAGAGTTTTTGAAGTCGGTATTCTCCGGTGTCAGACCATTAATGGCTGGCTCTACGTGGGGAAAGGAGCCCGTTTGCCAATCTGACCACCACCTGCAGTTTCCACGCCTGGGCAGCCCGGCTCCAGACCCTCCCCACCGCGGGTTCCCGGTGTCCTGGCCTGATGCTGGCACTCTGCGCATCCGTCCCAAGGATCTAAACCTCCGACGCGCAGCCCGCGCGCCCCTTCAGTGGCTCACCCCACTCCGCCACGCGTCCTCGGGTCACGTGACTGCACGACCACCGCGGGGGACCCGAAAGGGTCGCCAGGTCCGGGTGGGCCAGCGGCGCTTCAGCTCTCCTGAGCCCAGTATCCGTGCCTCCGTGCAACCGGATGTTAGCTGCCTTCCTCCAACTTCAGCTCCAAAGCCGGATGGACAAACCAACGGGCAAATAAAAGCCTGAGGTTTAGAACAGACTGGGGCAAGGTGAACGTCAATACACAGAAAATTAGAGACCCAACCTCGGGACTTCAGGAACCCCCTAAGAGAAAAATGCGCCCGAGGTGGGGTTCCCGGAGAGGTAGATGTTGGGACACAGGCTTTCAGCATTAGAAAGCCCAGTTAGGAACCCTGAAAGCAGCCTGGGCCAGAGGGAGCGCTGAAGCACAGGCGGGGCGGGAGGCAATGCCTGGAGAGCAGGTGGCGAGAGCGACCCCTGTTCCTTTCCTATCACAGGTGCTACATCGCACTAACCCATCTGCCATACTGGATCAACTTCATTACCTTGTTGAAATGGTTGTGTACTAATTCTTTCTCTGTGTCAACACCTTGTAATAACCGAAGGCTTTGTTATTGTCCAACACTTTCCCAGGCTTGAAGATTACTTTGGTAGAAATAGACATCAGATCCTTCTCTGGCAGTAATGAACTTCGCAATTCTTCTTCAGAGCCAGTCTGTATTGTCCTTAGTTACTTAGACATGAGGAAAATCAGACTTAGAACGGAATTCATCTTGGGAGTCTTTCTCATAAACTCCATGCAATCACCTACCTACTCGATTCTATACCTGTGTTGAAACTAGTGAACTACTTCCAGGAGTGGCTGTGTGAATTCAGAGCTCCTTAAAAAACAAACATGTTTCAGACTGCTGGCATACAAATATATGTTATCACTCATGTGTTTGTGATAGTAAAAATCTGCAAACCTATGACCACCAGAAAATTGATTAATTCAAACTAAGAAATCAGGACTCCTGGAACTTTGGGATTGGGGGGGGGGGATGAAGGAAAGAAGACACCTGGTGTGAACCGCAAGCTTCCTTTAACACGTGCACACATGTACTTATATCCCTCTATTCTACAAATACACCGCACATGCAAGCAACTCTTTTAACAAATGTGAAGTGTGTCTTTTTTGGAGTGCTGGCAATGGAACACAGTGGCCTTGTGATGGTTTGCATGAGAATGGCTCCTATAAGCTTATGTTTTTGAATGCTTAGTCCCTGGCTAGTGGAACTACCAGATTTGGGACCGATTAGGTGTGACATTGTTGGAGGGGGTGTGTCACTGAAGGTGGACCAGTCTCCTGCTTGTGGGTCAGATGTAAGCTCTTAGCTATTGTTCCAGAGCTCCACTCTCAACCGTGATGGCCATGGACTCACCATCTGAAACTGTAAGCAAACTTCCCAATCGGATGCTTTCTTTTATAAGTTGCCTTAGTCACGATGTCTCTTCACAGCAATAGAACAGTCAGTGACTAAGGCAGGTTTTGTACATCTAAACATTTGCCATCACTGAGCCATACCCCCAGACTGTACATTTAACTCACCAAATCTTTTTTTGTTTGTTTTTATTTTTTGTTTGTCTTGTTTTTCGAGACAGGGTTTCTCTGTATAGCCCCGGCTGTCCTGGAACTCACTTTATAGACCAGGCTGGCCTCAAACTCAGAAATTTTCCTGTCTCTGCCTCCCAAATGCTGGGATTAAAGGCGTGCACCACCACCGCCCGGCAAGTCACCAAATCTTAAATCAGATTTTTTTTTCTTCTGTGACAGGGTTTCTCTATCCTGGCTGTCCTGAGACTTGCTTTGTAAATCAGTCTGGCCTCAAATTTAGAGATCCATCTGCCTCTGCCTCCCTAGTGCTAGGATTAATGGCGTGTGCCACTAATGCTAGGCTATTAAATCTGAATTTTAAGATGGTAAAAATTTATCTAAAATATAATTGAGAGGTTTGTATTTTCTGAGGTGATACAATCCTCTCATAAATTAAAATACATAGTATGTGGGTGCCCATGGAGGCCAGGGGACAACCTTGGAGACTGTTCCTCAGACACCTCACATCTTATTTTTAAGACAGTTACTTTTAAAATAATAAGACATTTAAAAATAAGACATAAAATATTTAAAAAAATAAGACACCTTGTTTTTAAGACTTCAGCCTGGAACGCATGAAGTAGGCTAGGCTAGCCCCAGAGCCCTAGAGAGCCACCTGTTTCCACCTCTCCGGCACTCAGGTTACAAGCAAGTGCCTGCCACCAAACCTATCTTTTTAAAAAGGTGGGTTCTGCGAATGGAAGTGTTGTCCTTGCAAAAACAGTTTACTTAGAGCTATTTTCTCAGTCCTATTACTATTTTTTATAGAAAGTGTATATACACATATTTTTATAGGCATCAAATCTCCGCAAGAATATACCAGAAGCCAGTAACATTGTTTCCTAGACAGAGGTGATGTGGGGAGAGAGGTGGGCTAGAAGGCTAGTCTAACATCTATACTAAATAAATTCTGTATACAGAACAAGAATTACTTGCGGTATCCAGGGTAGCTCCAGGGACAGATCTGACTAGGAGTGGCAAGGGAATGAAGAAAGACAGACAGACAGGCAGACAGACAGGCAGACAGACAAAACGGGCTATCAGGTGGATTGGGCCCTGTGATGGAGAAACCTCAGCATCCTGTAGCTCACCTCCTTGGGAGCTATTGCACACAGCTGAACTGTGGAGTTATCACAGACAAGAATGGTGGCAGTGTGTATGATATACAACTGGATCAAGGAGACAGATTGACCTAATCTCAGAACAGTCTCTATGCCATAAATACCCAGGGGAGAAAGTTATGGGGACATTTCTGCTGGTCAGCATCCACATACACCACAGGAAGGTTTGCCACCCCTCTGAGTCTCAGAGGTGGGGTGGGATGAAGGCTCTCCTATGGGTCTGAGGCTATGGAGTCCACTGCGTGGTTCCGCCCATGGCTGGTACCAGTCCACTCAGACTCCATTCACCGGGATCTTCCTCGGCTCCCCACAACTGCTAGTCCGAAGGGAAAACCCGTAGTGTGCGGTGTCAGCCGTCTTTCTTGACTACTCTTACTCCAGCCGCCGCCTGCTGAACCCAGAGCTAGCCAAGGCCAGCTGGTCTAGCTTGCTAGCTAGTCCCAGGGACCGTTCCTGTCCCCATGTTGGGTTTACAGCCCAAACGCTTGTTTTAATGCTTGCGCGGTAAGCACTTTATCTACGGTACCATCTCCCCAGCCCGCAAATTATTTAAGCCTATTTCTCATTGTGTGTGTGTGCACACGCGAGTGCACATGCCAACGCGCATGCGGAAGTCGGACGATGAGACCCGGTGGGAGCTGGTTCTCTCCTCCATCGTGTGGGGCCCAGATCCGGAACTCAGGTCTCAGCCTTGGTCAGGTGTTCGCGCTTACTCGGCCGTCTCAACAGCCCCACCCCACCCCACCCCTCTAATTTTTTCAAAATAAAAAAGCAATATTGACGATGTATCTTTAATTTTCCATTTTTATCTAAGAGATCACCTACATTTACTGATTAAGAGTTATCAGATTTATTATCAATTCAATTTGAAGACAATTTTTAATGTTTAATAAGTTATATTCATATCTGAGATTGTGTAAGGTTTCTCACGGAGAAAAAGAAATCCAGGCAGCAGCTAGAGCTGCAACACAAGCTTTCTTCTGCTCATCTGCTCATCCTCGGGCATTTCTACTACGTGGACTGAGTGACAGTAACCAGGCTCTTTTTCTTTTTTTTTTTTCCTTTGAGACAGAGTCTTACTATGCAGCCCTGGCTAGACTAGAACTCACTATGTAGACCAGCTGCTGCCTCCTAATATCTGGAACTAAAGGTGTATACCGAGATGGTGCCTGGCTACAGTCTCTAAGGGTTATGATCTTTGACCCACTGCTCAATCCATTTTGAGATTTGGTTGATATTGTCCTCTAGCTGTTCTGGTTCATTACTGGGCAGCTGATGCACAATTTCTTCTTTGTAAGATGCTATGGCTTCTTCATAAAGAACTTGAAAAATCTCACACTGAATATTGTCTTGTAGTTTCTTCTCATTATAACCCCT
>NC_034600.1:31502829-31540194 GCF_900095145.1 Mus pahari | reverse complement strand
GCAGAGGCAGGCGGATTTCTGAGTTCAAGGCCAGCCTGGTCTACAGAGTGAGTTCCAGGACAGCCAGGGCTATACAGAGAAACCCTGTTGAACCAGAACCAGCCTGACTCCATTTTGTTCCTGGAAGCCATTCTGAGTTGGGATCAAAGGTGTATGTCACAATGCCCAGCACATATCTTGTTAATTTTCATAACCTTCCCCACTGTTGGTATGGGGATAATTTGAATGGACAGTGTTTAGACATAGAATATTAGTGTTTGGTCCTTTTCCTAGAAAAGGCCGTATAGAGGATAAAACATGATAGTGTGGGGGTTTCTATCTGGTATATTAAACTAAATCAAATTTTCACTTGAAACCAGGCAGTGTTGGTGCACTCAGGAGGCAGAGGCAGGCGGATGTCTGAGTTCAAGGTCAGTTTGGCCTCCAAAGTGAGTTCCAAGACAGCCAGGGCTATATAGAGTAACCCTGTCTCAAAAAAACAAACAAACAAACAAAAAGAACAAAGTCATCGTTTCTTCTTTCCCTTACCTTGTTTCAAGTCGTTTGTACAATATACCATTATCTGTTCTCAGCACAAACACGATATGAAACCAGCGTTCAGGAAAGAAGTCACAGCCGTGGTAGTCAACAATCACGCCGCCCTCTTGCATCTGATGTTCTAACTCATCGACAACCTGTGATGGACACACACCAATGCAAAGGATGAATGTTCCTAAGAAGACGGAAGTGAATTTGCCCATATGCCCAACAGATGTGCACTCGGCTCAGTGGCACTTACCCTATCCTCATCTAGGATGGGACAGCCATACTCCTCATCATAGCCATCGTATAACTGCCCTGCAAGAGGGTTACACGAGCTCGTTAGTAGTTCCTAAGCAGCCTTCACTGAGACTTAATTCTAGATTTGAGGAAACCCATGGATGATTTCTTCAGATCAAGACAGGCCACTGATACAATGACTGAGGCATGGTCCACAAACATCAAGGGCCATAGCAAAAACTGGATCTTTCTTAGTAGGGAACCTGGCGGCAACATAGCTCAAACTCACTTTGTTTGCTTTGTGTTCAAGTCAGGACCTCTCCATGCAGACCAACCTGGCCTTGAACTAGGAATCCGCTGATCTCAACCTCTGGAGAACCAGCTCATATCAAACACTTACATTAATATATATATATCTTTTGAGACAGGGTTTCTCTGTGTAGTCCTGGCTGTCCTGGAATTCACTGTGTAGACCAGGCTGGCCTCGAACTCAGAAATCCGCCTGTCTATGCCTCCTGAGTGCTGGGATTAAAGGCGTGCGCCACCACGCCTGGACTAAAATTGTATTATTCTTGAGGTCAGCAGTATTGAACCCCTGTAACTGGTATTATGGGTTGCTGACTGTAAGCCATGAGGGTAGTCCCTAGGAACTTAACTCTGGCTCTCTGAAAGAGCAGAATACACTCTTTTTTTTTTTTTTTTTAAGATTTATTTATTATATGTAAGTACACTGTAGCTGTCTTCAGACACTCCAGAAGAGGGCGTCAGATCTTGTTACAGATGGTTATGAGCCACCATGTGGTTGCTGGGATTTGAACTCTGGACCTTCAGAAGAGCAGTCGGGTGCTCTTACCCACTGAGCCATCTCACCAGCCCCAGAATGCACTCTTAACTACTAAACCATCTCTCTAGCCCCAAATACAAGGGGCTCTGTGTAGCCCTGGCTGTCCTAGAACTCACTCTGTAGACCAGGCTGGCCTCCAATTCAGAGATCTGCCTGCCTCTGCCTATCTGCCTGCTATGTGCTGGATTAAAGGCATGACCCACCACTGCCTGGCCCAAATAATTTCTTCTAGTAAAAGGTTCACCTCCATCCCCTTTTAGGGCAGGATCTCACTCTATCTCTGGCTAGCACTGAACTCAAGACGTCCACCTTGAATACTGGAATTAAAGGCCTGAGCCACCCCACCTAGCTAAAAGATTTACTTTTTTTTTAGTTACGTTATCTGTCCATGTGTAGTTACGTGCCTCTGAGTGTGTATGCCTGCAGAAGCCAGAACCATTAGGAACTGGAGTCACCTGTAGGTGCGAGGAACTGAATTTTCTTCTCTGCAAGAGCAGTATGCATTCTTAGAGTCAGCTCTCTAGCCTTTCTCTGAAAAATTTAAGTATCAAAGTCTTTGAAGAGCCAGGGAAGGGCGAGCCAATATCAGAGCTATTAGTGGAAGGAAATAGCATTTTTTTTGTTATTTTTATTGATTGGTAGGAAAAGGGAACACATGGACAGACAAATAAAAACAATCTCACACACATCACGGTTGGGCCTCAATCCCAGCATGCTGGAGGCAGAGGCAGTCAGATCTCTGTGAGTTAGAAGCCAGCCTGGTCCACACTGAGTTCCAGCACAGCCAGGACGACACAGAGAGACCATGTCTCAACAAAACAACCACCACCAAAACAAAACAAAGCCACAAAAACTCAGTAACAACAAAAAACAAGATTGGGCTCCAACTTAAGGTTAAGAATATAAGCTTGGGGGGCTGGAGAGATGGCTCAGCAGTTAAGAGCAGTGACTGTTCTACCAGAGGTCCTGAGTTCAATTCCCAGCAACCACATGGTGGCTCACAACCATCTATAATGAGACCTGATGGCCTCTTCTGGCATGCAGGTGTACATGCAGATAAAACACTCATATACATAAAATAAATCTTTAAACACACACACACACACACACACACACACACACACACACACACACACACACACACACAAATATACATACATACACACTCACTCCAAGCAATCTCAGGTTCTTGCTTCTGGAAGTAAATCCCACTTCCTGATCTCACGCTTTCATAAGGGGAAGTGGAGTCAGTATCTTCATCTCTCAGAATCCTCCAGTCATTCCTCTCAAAAGGTCGATGGTCTTGGACTTGGGGATGCAGCTCAGTGGTAGAGCACTTGCCTAGCATTCAAAAGGCCCCGAGTTCAATATCACACATAGTGAAATTTTAAAGAAAGTTAAATATTTTTTCTTTTTTCCCAGAGTTGAGGACCGAACCCAGGGCCTTGCACTTGCTAGGCAAGGCTCTGCCACTGAGCTAAATCCCCAACCCTAATAGCGTTATTTTAAAAGGCAGAGGCCCGAGTTAAAGGCACTTGTTCTTTCAGAGGCCCTGGGTTCAGTTCCCAGAGCTCACACGGTGACTCAGAACTGTCTGTAACTCCATTTCCAAGGGGTCTGACACCCTCCCGTACCCTCTGCTGCCACTGCTTCACGTGGTGACCGGCAGGAAGTAGAGGGCAGGCAATAACCGTTAAGGAAAGCCCCCACACCTCTGCCAGCCAGGCTCTAACCCCTACAAGTTTCACAGACTCACAGTGTCAGGGTATGGAGCGTTAAGTCTATGGGGCTCAAGAGAAGGCCTGTTGGTAAAGAGGACAGACAGCTCCTGCAGACCAGAACTGTTTCCAGCACCCACACGGGCAACTTACAACTCTAACTTCAGGGGACCACATACCTCTGCCCTCTGTGAGTACTCACAAGTACAAGTACACACACACACACACACACACACACACACACACACACACACACACACACATATATACTTAAAAATAGTAAGAACAAATCTGTATTACCATTTCTTAAAGATTTATCTGAGTGCTCTATCTGATGTACAGGCCACAAGAGGGCATCAGAACTCAAAGATGGTGTAAACTAAACAGACTTAGGACTTCTGGAAGAGCAGCCAATGCTCCCAACTGCTAAGTTCTCTCTCCAGCCCTGCTTCATTACTATTTTAAATCTAAAACAGCCAAGTATGAAGTAAAATGCCTCAATCCTGGCATACAGACAAAACACCCATTACACATAAGCATTTTTTATTAAAAAAATTATATGCTGTCAAAAAATTAGATGTAGTAAAATTAACCTTTAGAACTAGAATCTAATTTCTTGCAATGTTTGTTTTACATATTTTTTCTTTTTTTAAAGATTTATTTATTTATTTATTATATGTAAGTATACTGTAGCTGTCTTCAGGTACTCCGGAAGAGGGAGTCAGATCTTGTTACGGATGGTTATGAGCTACCATGTGGTTGCTGGGATTTGAACTCCGGACCTTTGGAAGAGCAGTCGGGTGCTCTTACCCACTGAGCCATCTCTCCAGTCCTACATATTTTTTCTTTAGAGGTTTATTTAATGTGTGTTTCTGTTCGCCTCCACATACCTGTGAACCACATGTATCCTGGGTCCAGAAGCCCGAAGGGGCAATGGATCCTCTGGAACTGAGTTATGAACAGTTCTGAGCTGTGTGTAAGTGCTGAGGATCAAACCTTAGCTGCCCAGCTAGCTCTCCAGCCTCCTTTGATGTAGAAGGAAGGTTCTGATTTTTTAAAACGCTTTCTTTTTTTTTTCTCGAGACAGGGTTTCTCTGTGTAGTCCTGGCTGTCCTGGAACTCACTCCGCAGACCAGGCTGGGCTTGAACTCAGAAATCCGCCTGCCTCTGCCTCCCAAGTGCTGGGATTAAAGGCCTGTGCCACCACGCCCGGCTACAATTTATTTGTTTAGTTAACATATATGAATACACTGTAACTGACTTCAGACACACCAGAAGAGGGCATTGGATCCCATTACAGATGGTTGTAAGCCACCATGTGGTTGCTGGGAATTGAACTCAGGACCTCTGGAAGAGCAGTCAGTGCTCTTAACCACTGAGTCATCTCTCCAGCCCCTATTTTTTTTTTTTCTTAATTATTGTCTGTATATGGTATGTGTAGGAGAATATGTAGATATCAAAACACATGTGAGTCTTCACACTTGTTTGATTTTACCTGCTGAGACATCTCTTTGGTCTACAAAGTATATATAAAATATATATATGACAGGGAGTTGTTTTGTTTTACTTTGGTTTTTAATTAATCCTCCAAGACAGGGTTTCTCTGAGTAGCCCCTCCTGTCCTGGAACTCACTTTGTAGACTAGGAAGACCTTGAACTCAGATCCACCAGCCTCTGCTTCTGAAGTGCTAGGATTAAAAGTGTGTATCACTACCACCCGGCTAATGAAGGATATTTTCTTTTTCTTTTTCTTTTTCTTTTTTGTTTTTCGGGGCTGGTGAGATGGTACAGTGGTTAAGAGCACTGACTGCTCTTCTGGAGGTCCTGAATTCAAATCCCAGCAACCACATGGTGGCTCACAACCACCCATAATGAGATCTGAAGACAGCTACAGTGTACTTACATACAATAAATAAAATCTTCTTTTTGGTTTTTCGAGACAGGGTTTCTCTGTGTATCCCTGGCTGTCCTGGAACTCACTCTGTAGACCAGGCTGGCCTTGAACTCAGAAATCCGCCTGCCTCTGCCTCCCAAGAGTTGGGACTAAAGGCGTGCACCACCACACCCAGCCCATGAAGGATATTTTCAATCATGCCAACCTATTTTAATGAAACAGTGTAATATAAACTTTCAAATACACACTTCAAAAACACTTATCAAGGAACATGTACTAGTTATTGAAGGGCTAATAAGGACACACTAGTGAACAGAATATATAAAGTTCCTTCCCTCAAATATATAACAAACTGGAGATGGCAGGTTAAGTCTGAAAATTGGCGTGTTGCTAGGGGAGAAAATGGATGGGTACCTAGCATAACCTCAAGAGGTTAAGGGAGGCTTAAAAGCAGCAGCATTGTGTCTATCTGTGTGTGTGGTACATGCATAGGAATCTATGGTATGAGTATCGTGCAGAGATCAGGACATTGGGTACCTTTCTCTATTGTTCTTAGCCTCACTTCCTTAAGTCAGGGCTTCTTACTAAATGGAACTCACTATTTGGAATAGGTTGGCGGGCCAGCAAGCTCTCAGGATCTCCTTGTCTCCAGCTACTAACAGTGGGGTTACCAGCACATGCAGCAATACCCCACTGTTTATGCTGTAGTTGCAGAGTAAGAGTTCTTACCTACAAAGCTATCTCCTAGAGAGGAAGTCATTTCTAGGCAGAGATTAGAAGTAGTCAGCTGGAGAAGGGGTAGAGAGAACTGCAGAGACCATTTTAACCAAAGTACGCAAGAGAATCAGAGACAGACTAGAAATGGGGGTGGGAGGTTGAGAATAATTAGAAAATAGTTGTAAGGGCTTAAGTAGGCTGAAGTCAGATCAAAAAGGCTATTAAGACTGCATAAAGAATTTAGATTAAGGAGAGGAAAGTCACTAAAGTATATTAAACATGAAATAAGGTGATTTACTTATCATTTTGATTTCTGGGCAGTGAATTGGAGGAGCCAAATCTGAAGCTTTAGGGATCCTTTATCAAGGTGACTTCAGAATTCTTATTTATTTATTTAGGTTTTTTGAGACAGGGTTTCTCTGTGTAGGTTTCCTGAACTCACTTTGTACATCAGGCTGGCCTCGAACTCAGAAATCCACCTTCCTCTGCCTTCCGAGTGCTGGGATTAAAGCTTCATTTGATCAAATGACTGAAAGTTCAAAACATTAAATCAATTGCCTAAGACAAGTTTTATGATTTGAGGAAACTGTAAAGATGCACAAAATCGCCAGTGTGAGAGAAGTACACTGGGTTCACTGAATGGGGAAGAATGGCTACAAATAAAGTTTGAGCTGGGTGGCAGATGCCTGTAAGCCCAGGACTCAGAAGAGACCTAGCAAAAAGGATCTCACGTTTTTGGGACAGGCTGTGTTCTAAGCAAGCTACAACTGCATAGACTCTCCTTCCTAAAAGGCTCCCACCAACATTCTGGTCCAACCTTGCCATTCTCTTCTCTCTCATCCTCTTCTAACATCAGTGAACAGTAGTATCAAAAGGCAGGCGGGAGGTACTGCAGACTGAGCAGGTTTCTCACAAGAGGCTGACGTCTCAGGTGGCAGACACTCACATCAAGCCCTGAGTTTTAGCCCGGGCACCAAATAAATCAGATGTCAGGGTACACACAGGAAGATTTCAAGCCATGCTTTTGAAGTACGATAATTTGGAGATGTGTTTACAAAGCTTAGACATGTATAACAAGTATCCAGAAATTAAGCTTCCAAAATTACAAACATGAGTCATCAGGTGGAAGGTGATTAGTTAATGGGAGTATGAGCAGGAGGGAAAGGATTACGAGATAGCTGCTGTGGACTCAGAGGAATCACCTTAGTGTCAGTAAACACTTAAGGTTTACAGGGTTATTCCTTAGCTAAGGTAAATACATAGGAGAAGCTTGCTACGTTAAGAGAGAAATCAAGATCTAATTACTGCACAAGTACTCCGTGGTAGAGTATATGCTTATTAGCATGTATGTAAAGACCTGCTTCTATGTGAAATCAATTCAACACCCCTGTATTATTCTACCCAGACCTACATGTACCCTGGAGGTAGCCTTCATTGTGCAAAAGGTTACTAAACTATAGGTAGAAAAATTGAGGATGCTAATATCACTAAAACAATTGTGTCCGAGAAAGAACACCAAGTGGAGAGTAACCCAAGAGGACATAGGATAAGCTTTCTCAGACACCCATGCTACTCAGAGGCTCAGTCAGGAGAACCATTTTAGCCAGAGTTAGGAAAAACACTTAAAACTTTAAAAAAAAGTGAGACAGAGGGCTGGAGATGGCTTAGTGGTTAAGAGCACTGACTGCTCTTCCAGAGGTCCTGAGTTCAATTCCCAGCAATCACATGGTGGTTCACAACCATCTGTAACGGGATCTGACACCCTCTTCTGGTGTGTCTTAAGACAGCTACACTGTACTCATATACATAAAATAAATAAATCTTTAGCTGGGCATGGTGGCGCACGCCTTTAATCCCAGCACTCGGGAGGCAGAGGCAAGCAGATTTCTGAGTTTGAGGCAAGCCTGGTCTACAGAGTGAGTTCCAGGACAGCCAGGGCTATACAGAGAAACCCTGTCTCAGAAAAAAAAAAAAAGAGACAGGGGTCTAGAGAGATGGATCAGTGGCTAAGAGTACTGGCTATTCTCCCAGAGGACCGGAGTTCAACTCCCAGCACTCACCCCGTGTCTTAAATCATTTGTGATCCAGTCCCAAGGGATCTGTAGCCCCCATCTGGCCTCCACGGGCACCAGACACACACAGCACAGTGCACTTACTGGAAAGACATCCATACACAGAAAAAGAAAAGAAAAATGGGAAAAAAATGCCTAAGTATAACGAAATATGACCAAAAAGGTTCCATTTGAAACAGGAACTAAGAGGGGGCTGGTAAGATGTCTCAGTGGGTAAGAGCACTGACTGCTCTTCTGAAGTTCTGAGTTCAAATCCCAGCAACCTCATGGTGTCTCACAACCACTTGTAATGAGATCTGTCACCCTCTTCTGCTCCGGCTGAAGACAGCTACAGTGTACTTATGTATAATGATAAATAAATCTTAAAAAAAAAAAAAAAGAAAGAAAGAAACTAAGAAACTAGTCCACTAAGGAACTTAAATCTAAGCATATAAATGAAATATAGTTTATATGTAGTCTCTCTAAATACATGTGTCATGGATCTATAAATCAGAGAAAATATCCTAAGAGTGACTTACACACAGGAGACTAAAAATCTGGCTGGGTGTAGTAGTGAACACCTTTAATCCCAGCACTCAGGAAGGATCTGTGAGTTCAAGGCCAGCCGAGTCAACAGTTAGTTCCAGGATATCCAGTGCTACAGAGAAAGAGACCCTCCCTCAAAAATCAATAAACATCTGAAGACAGTACAAGTAGCACATAGACGCAGTAACAAAGACTGTAAAACTTCAAGCTGAGGGGGAAATTGTTTTTGAAAACATAACTGCCAAAGTACCAAGAATCAAACTGAAAAATGACAATTTTATTTTTTATGCATAAAGGTTGATGAAAAANCATTGCTAGTTCTAGTAAAACTGAACATTTTAATCAAAAAGCACAGAAAGTATACTTATGAAATACCACTTTCTAAAGTACAGCTTTAAAACATCTAACATGCTTTTTAAGTTGTAGTACAATGGATCCAAGACCAAGAATACAGGTTACATGCATCGAGGCTAGACTACAAATTATCATAGTCATCATCATCATCGTCATCGTCATCATCATCATCTTCACGTTTTCGNTTCAGTGCATTTGCTGACTCGGCTGTATTTTGTGATACCATATTAGTAGTAATAAGAATGTTTTTGGACCCAATTAACGATGGATTAATAAGAACATTCTGAACTGCTGATGTTGCAGGGATGGAAGCCTTTACAGCAGGGGACTGAGAAGCAGGCATCTGCACTGTGAACCTCTGTCCTGGGAGGGACATTGGAGTNCCTACTTTAGTGGAAACAGACATGGTTTGTGGAGTTGGTGTACCNAGTGTGGGAGTACTCGGTCTACTAGAAACTGAACCAACACTTAACCTTGGAACTGTTATTCTTCCTGCAGGAGTAGGTGCCTTTTTCTGTAAAGACTTAAGCCTATAGTTTGGGGCAGTTAAGCAATATCTATCAGGTGGCANTCTAGGACCTGAATATGGCTTGATCAGTGGCAAAGGGGNTTGATTTCTTTGTCTTGCAATATCTAATAAGAAATCTCTTGGGGGTGGAGAAGTGAAAGACTGGTCAGCACGGCACTGGATTGCCAGGCGTACGTCATCCGCATCAACAGTAGCTTTCTTAGCATGGCTGGAATAGATTTTAGCATCATCTAGAATTGTGGTCACATATCGGAAGGCAAACTCCAGCATCTGATTTATAACTCTTGGCTCATATTCTGTAATCCCCATATCCTTCAGGATTTGTGCCATCATCTGTGCATCTTTCGGCATGCTCTTGGGAGACGCCATCTTGCCAGACTCCATGATATCCGGTGATCAGACTTTAGGTCATTTAAAAAAAATATGGAAATTAGATCAAACCGAAATAGTTACTTTAGTAGCAACTGCTAGGAATTTAAAATTTTCAAATGTGTTAAAACTTTAAAAAAAATATTTAAAATACAAAACATCAACCTTTTCCTCTAATTAAGCGTATTTAAACTTCCCTTTGGTTAAATACGAAATTCCTTCTCTGAACATTGACTATAAAAGGGATGACACAAATAAGTTAAATAATAAAAGATTAGGGGAAAACAGGTTAAAATAAGTAAAACTACCACTTTAGACTATATGCAGTGAAGTCTGGGCATGCAACTGTCAAAGTGATTTTTAAAAAATAATATAATACAGTCATATTCTAATGGTTTGAGTTCACAGTAACCTGTCCTTCCTGAGAGATCAATATAATGTCTCATACATACATTTAAAATCACTCAAACCTTTGTGTCTGCTGAACACATAGCATTTTCCCTTCTTCATATTCAGAGCTTTATCTATCGAGTCTCCTAACAGAAACTCTCCTAATTATTACTGTTTGCAACAATTCTAGTTATTTTGGATTAGGGAAGGGAAAATGTCCAAAATAACTATGTAATAATACTATCTACTATACATGTGATACTTTTTCTTTCTCAGGTCCCTAGCACAACATAAATTGCTTATTACCAGGATCTTTCTGCTTCCTGGACCCTCTAGCAATACTTAGTAATACCTGACTTAAAAACAAAATGCATCAAAGTGACCCTTACCTTCTCGAGCTAGATCTCCCACATTAACGTACTTCAGGCCTGATCTTGATGCAAGCTCTTTGCCTAGTGTGGTTTTTCCAACCCCTGGTGTACCTGTAAGATTAGACACAGAAAAATACTGTTCAAATACTACTTATTTGTCAGCCATCTTCTGCCCTTAAGGTTCTTAACTGATATAAAGCCTGGCATGGTGGTACATGGCTTTAATCCCAGAACTTGGGGCAGAGGCAGGTGAGAATCTCTGTGACTTCAAGACCAGACTAGGCTACATAGAGTCAGGAAAGCCCTATCTCAAAACCAAACCAAACCAACCAACTAAAAAATTCTCCAAAGCCGGGAGTGGTGGTGCATGCCTTTAATCCCAGCACTTGGGAGGCAGAGGCAGGCGGATTTCTGAGTTCAAGGCCAGCCTGGTCTACAAAGTGAGTTCCAGGACAGCCTGGGCTATACAGAGAAACCCTGTCTCACAAAAAAGAAATAAAAATAATTCTCCAGAAATTACTGTCTATCAGTGTCTATATCCTAATCTCCAGGGGTAGGACTGCAACAATTATGCCGCCAATTCTGTCTGCCAACAACAAAATCCCCAGCATAAAATTAGGCACCTTAAATTCACTATTATCATTTATTGCATTAATAAAAAGCTTAAAAAACATTCAGTGGAAAAAAAGTTAAGTAGTATGAGAAATATCATTACTACTATTTAACCCTAACACTAATACCTTCCCCAGAGGGAACTACTGTAAACCAGTTTCTTACTTAACTTTCTATGTATATCTAAAAGGGATACTTGGTGTGTATTTAATTAAGTGTATACATACACATTGTATATATCCACACACAGCACAGATACCCTTTTTTAATAAATGATACTATACATAGTTTTTTTTTTTTTTTTTTTTTTTTTTTTTTTTTTTTTTTTTTTTTTTTTTTGTTTTTTCGAGACAGGGTTTCTCTGTGTACCCCTGGCTGTCCTGGAACTCACTCTGTAGACCAGGCTGGACTCGAACTCAGAAATTCGCCTGCCTCTACCTCCCAAGTTCTGGGATTAAAGGCGTGCACCACCACTGCCCTGCTTATAGCTAATACCCTTAAGACAATCAAATGCATAATGTTCAAACTTATAATTACTGGAGTCACCTTGAACATTGTAAGAAATCCTGAAAAATCATGTCTCTATATTCGAAAAATATACTTTCACTGTAATAACACACCCATCTCAATTCTTACTCAGCATGTGTGAACCCTGTATTCAACACTCTCATTCCATTCGGATCTACAGAGGTCTTAACTCTTGTTTTTCCTCCTCCCCAACCCCCCCCCAGCACTGTTTTAGGCTGGCCTTTGACTTCTCATCCTCCTTAGTATTGGAATAACAGACATGCCACCCCATCCAGTCCATGTAGTTCTGGGGATCTGATCCAGGGCTTTCTGCCTACTAGTAAGTACCAACTGATCTACATCACCCTCTGCAGCCTACTGGCTTCAGAATCTGAAGCCCCAAGAAACTGTCTGACCACGCAAATCAGATATTGTAGAATGTTCCTCCTAAGGCATCTTAAAAGCTAAAGTCTGTAGAGCCGAGACAGTCAACCTCACCTGATTCATTACCTGAAAAACAAACAGCAGCTTGATAGCATCTATATCCATTCCGTATTTGTACAACTGGCCTATGCTACTAAATGCTACAACTTAACCTTTCTGGTTAAAGCTACGAACCGTCCCACCCACGATCTGCTCCAGATCGCCACAGACATCCACAGACGCTCAGGAACCTGAAACAACAACAAGGCCCGTGGCGCGAACGGAACTAAAACAGTTCATTAGTTACGTCTCTTCACAAGCATCCACAAAATCATCTACCGAAACCTGTCGGGAAGGGTTTCTCAGAAGCAAAGGGGTATCTAAAAGATAAATAAAATAAATAAAAAAAAGGTGACAACCAGGAAGGCCCAAAGACTGGGGTACCCACCATCACTACATCTCCTAACGGCTAAAAACTGCCTCACCGCACCTCGATTTTTTAAAACCCCCCAAGCCCGACCGCGAACAAAGGCTTAGCAGCCCGTTCTCTAGGCAAAGATACCAGATTGCCAAAGACCAAGCGTCCGGCGGGGCGACGGGACAGCGGGGCAGCAGGAGCCGGCGACCGCTCTCCCTCTCCTCGGCGCGGCGTCTGACCAACCGAACCTCCGCCTCCGCCTCCGCCTCCGCCGCCTGCGCCGCTCCCCCCGCCCCAACGGTCGCGAGCGCCGGGTCCTGAGCGCCAGGCGACCCGGCACGCCGCGCGGCCTGCGAAGCGCCCCCCGGGACCTCACAGCCCTCGGCAGACCCCGACCCGGTCCCGCCGCGCGCCCTAACCGGTGAGCAGGATGTTCGGAAGCTTCATAGTCCTCCTCCGCACGAAGCCAGAGCCTCCGCTCACGCGCCCGCCCCGACGCGCTCGTCAGGGAGGAGCCGGAAGGGGCGGGCGGGAGGGCGGGAGGGCGGTCGCGTGCGCCTGTCCGCGGCTAGGTTTCCCTCGAGGCCCTCCGCGGGGCTCGCACGCACTCAGACCCCACCTCAGCACGCACCAGTGACTCCCCTGACCAAGGTTCTAGGCTTCCATCCAATGCTGAGAAGCCCGGCCCCGAGTCCGGCCTGCGTTTCGGGTCAGGCAGTGCGCTGGACGCCTACGTCCCCTCGCTCGCTCGCCGGCCCCTCCCCTCTGGCTGTGTCGCGGAAGCGCCGTCGGTGAGGAAGGCCCCCAGGAGGCGGGCCCTCCTAGCAGCCTGCGGCTGAGCCGGGAGGGCTGGGCGGCGGAGGACAGCCCGGGCTTCTCCGCTTCTTTCCGCCCGCGAGGGGACGCAGCTCCCGGGAAGTAAGGACGCCGCCGCTTCCGCTTGATTTATTAATGTCCTAGAGGCGTGAGTCAACTGTGTCTTCACGCCTACCTGGGCTGGGTCCTTCCCGGCCCGCCCTCCGAGTCTGGGCTGGTGTAGGATGTAGGTGGGGAGCCCTGGCCTGGGGCCGCGATGCGAGGTGTCAGCTCCGCTCACGGGTGATTGCAGAAACACCTAAGGACTGACGTGTGAGCTTCGTGTCCCTGGCCCCTGTGCAGTGTGTGAGGTGGGGGTGGATCGGCTAGGGGCTAGGCTTGAAGTTCGCGTTATCTCCAGCGCTTTTCGCGAGCCTGGGATCTTCCGAGACCGTTGTTTGTTTATCATAGGAGGTGACTGTCAGTCTTGTTATCAAAGAGCCCTGATCACTGAGCATCTTTCATTTCGACAAGTATGATTTCTTAAGCAGACGTTCTTGTGTCCCTTTGACACGTCAGGCCCTAATCCTAAATTATATAGGGAAAGAAGACTTGTTTTATTAGGTGGCAACGTTTTCAGCATGTGGGCTTGTGTGTACCTACAACTCAATGGGTACACCTTCCAATATATACATTTATCCAAAGTGACTAATGAGTCTGACTTCATTTTTTCCCCTTAAATTGTAAATCCACTGTACTTGGTAGCATGACATGAAATAAAAATTTCAGCATAAAAATGTTTATATGGGATTAGTTTTTCTTTATAACAAAAGGTAAGTGCACAAATATGTGGTTTTTCTGTTTCATTCACCATTAAGTTTATATGAACAGCTTTTTATTTATATTATACCATCACAGATAGATTATCTGATTAAATTGTAATCATTTAAAATTTAAGACTTTAACATCTTTATTTGAACCCTTATTTCATGGTTGATTATGTATTTTGATATTAATCCCGTATTTACAGTTTTTCATAATTTGAGATGTTTTTCTTTTTCCCCCAAGGTGAATTATACTTCAACATACTATAAATTGTATGCTACTGATGGGAACTGTTAAAGTTTATAATGTCAGAAACTTTCCTTAGACCAAAGGTGTCTTCCACAAAGGTATGATATACATAAAATGGCCATGTGGTAATTGCCTAAAGAAAATGGGAAAAGTTTGTTTGTTCTCAGTGCCTTATGCCTGTCAAAGTCGTGATAGTCCAGTGTCTGTTGCAATCAGTTGTCTGAAGTCTGGCAAGCTGCAAAACAACTATAACCATAATTAGGAAAAGCCGCCTTCTCTTCTCTTCTCTTCTCTTCTCTTCTCTTCTCTTCTCTTCTCTTCTCTTCTCTTCTCTTCTCTTCTCTTCTCTCTCTCTCTCTCTCTCTCTCTCTCTCTCTCTCTCTCCCTTTTTAAAACAGTTTCTCTTTGTAGACTTGGATATCTTGGAACTCAATCTTTAGATCCGGCTGGCCTCTGTCTTCTGAGTGCCAGGATTAAGGACTTGAACCACCATGCCCAGTTTTGAAAAAGCATTTGTAATCTCAGTTACTGTTGAAGAGGTACATATGTGGTTGTTGGTTAGCTTAACCACAGCTCTACCTGATGTGCAATGTGTCATAGGCTCTACCTGACGTGCAGTGTGTCCTAGGCTCTACCTGCAGTGTGTCGTTTTTTCAGCAAGATGGGAGTTGTGAGGGAGCCCAGGCTCATGCAAGGGCACTGGGAGGTGTCTCCCTAAGGGGACTCGAATTTTTTTTCTGATTTCAAGTAAATTATATAACTTTGCTGTTTTTCTTTCTCATGATAGATGGAAGTAAGAAATAAAACTACAACATGTATAAATAACTTACAAATCAATATTGTCTCCAGAAGGCTTAGTAAACAACTTTTTCATGCACTTTAAATATAGCAGAGAGAAAATGATTATAGTGACATTGCTAATCCTTTGACATAGAAGAAATGAGTCAGGTGGCTATGACAGCATTTCTTCTCCTGTACATCTTTTTTCTTCTACTTCTGAAATATTTATGGCCCTTTGACCAAAGGGTGCCATGTGAATTAGATTGATAAAATAGTTATCAGCCCACATTTCTTCTCATAGCCGGATTCTCACTTTCAGTTTTGGAGTCTGTCTCTGAGAGGAATATTATCTAACAAGGAGTTCACAACTGTAAGTCCCCTCCTTTGCTGATCTCCCTCCCCCTCCACCTCAGACGTCAAGACTGACGATATCAGATGAGCATTCTATTGCTAAACCATGTTGCTGACTGAAGTAGAGGATCCTCGAAGAGAGTGTATTCTTGCTTCCCCGTTAGTTAGGCAGGAAATTTCGAAAACCACGTGGTACGTTAGATTTTTCTAGATTATAATAGAGTATTAAAATCCACTTTTGGGGTGCTGGAGAGATGGCTCAGCAGTTAAGAGCTCTTTCAGAGGACCAAGGTTCAATTCCTAGCACCCACATGGCAGCTCACAACTGTAAGTCCAGTTCCAGCGAGTCTGACACCTCATGCAGACAGACATTGCAGGCAAAACACAATGCACATTAAAAAAAATCCATTTTTAAACTTTTGTTTGTTTGATTTTAAGTTTTTGAGGCAGGTTCTCATGTGGGCCAGGCTATTCTCAAACCTGCTGCTCTCCTCTCAAATGCTGGACTTAGAAGTTAGTGCTGCCATGCCTAGACATTTAGAAAATTTCATTGTCTTAAAATTGTTTTAGTAGTTATTTTAGGTTAAAATTGCTCAATTTGACATTTTTATATGCCTTTATGAAGGTTTTTATTTTTATTTATTCAGTTTGGTTTTTTTTTTTTTTTTTTGAGACAGGGTTTCTCTTTAGCCCTAGCTCTTCTAGTACTTGCTTTGTAGACCAGGCTAGCCTTGAACTCAGATTTCTCCCTGCCTCTCCTTCCCAAATACTGGGGTGTACCACCACCACCTGACTTTTACAAAGGTTTTTTTTTTTTTAAGAAAAGGAAGTAATAGAGGGAGATGTGGTGAGGTTAACAGTTTCTATTGGACTAGAACACATGGACTTTCCTGTTCTGGTGGTTCCAATATTCTTTCCCTAGATAGTTCGATGAAAAAGACATCACCTTCCCCAGAAAGCCTGTCTCGCTTATTAAAGTGTCGGTTGCTTCATACACTGAAAAGAAATACAATGCAGTCATAGCCACCAGGTTCAGCATCATAATTCTGCATCTTTATTTTTATAAAGTCTTAAGATAAACATGGGGGTATGGTGGCACATACCTTTCATCAGAGGCAGAGGCAGGATCACTGAGTTTGAGGCTAGACTGGTCTACAGAGTGAGTTCCAGGACAGCCAGGGCTACACAGAGAAACCCTGTCTCAAAAAAGTAAATACGTGGGAGCTGGAGAGATGACTCAGTGGTTAAGAGCACTGACTCTTCTTCCCGAGGTCCTGAGTTCAACTCCTAGCAACCACATGGTGGCTCATATCCATCTGTAACGGGATCTGATGCCTTCTTCTGGTGTGTCTGAAGACAGCGACAGTGTACTCATATACATAAAATGAATCTTTAAAAAAAATTTTTTTAAAAGTAAACATGCATGGGTATATAATGTGAGTGTGTAGGCCAGAGATCATTACCGAGTGCCTTCCTCAATCATTTCTCTACCTTTGAGATAGGGTTTCTCATTAAACTAGTTTACCCTAGAATAGACTGGCTGGCTCTCAAGCTCCAGCAATCTCCGTATTTCTGCTTCCCCATATGGTATCACGTCTACACATGCATTTTTACATGGGTACTTAAAAGGCCAAATTTAAGTCATCATGCAAGTACTACATCTCCCTAGCCCAGTTTGGGAATGTAAAATGGTATCTGTTTTTTCCTTGCTGGAGGATTGAACCAGGCCCTTCGGCAATCATAGGTAAGTGCTGTACTGCTTAGCCATATCTTGCTCTTTCTGCTTTTTAAAAATAAACATTTTTAATATTTACATTTTTAATTGTATTATTTTATGTATACAGTTGTTTTGACTGCATGTCTATATATGTGGACCACATGTGTGCCTGGTGCCCACAAAGGCAAGAAGAGGGCTGTGAATCCCCTAGAATTGGAGTTAGAGATTGTGAGCTGACATGTGGGTGCTAGTAATCAAAGTGGGATCTTCTGAAAGAGCAGCAAGTGTTCTTAACTGCTGAGCTATCTCCAGCCCAGTATTTATGTTTTAGTTGTACAAAGAGATTTAAAACAAAATTCCAGACAGCAAGATGGCTCAATGGCTAAAGGCCCTTGTCATCAAGCTTCATAACCTGGATTTGCTTTCCAGGGCTGGCTAACATGGGAGAAGAGAGCTGACTTACATTATTTTCTGACCTCCACATGTACAGTGTGACACACACAAATAGAGCAAATAATTTATAACTTAGGGTTGATGACATGGTTCAGAGGACAAAGGTGCTTGCTGCCAAGCCTGACCGCCTTAGTTCAGTCTCAAGAACACACACTGGTAGAGAATCAACTCCCATAATTTGTCTTCTGTTTCTACATGTGTGTTGGATTATATGCATGTGCACATACATAATCAATAAACTAATTAAAAATGTAGTAAACTCTTTGGAGGCTACACAGTGAGACCTTGTTTCAAAATAAATAAATAAATAAAACTTCTATTAGTTGGGTGTGTTGGAACATGCATGCCTGTAATTGCAGCATTTGAGAGGTGAAACAGGAGGCAGAAGCAAGGCTAACCTAGGAATGTGACACACTGTTTCAAAAAAGAATAAAGTCTTTTGTTTTACCCAGGAAAGACTATTTAATAAAAAGAATTAAAGCCGGGCGTGGTGGCGCACGCCTTTAATCCCAGCACTTGGGAGGCAGAGGCAGGCGAATTTCTGAGTTCAAGGCCAGCCTGGTCTTCAAAGTGAGTTCCAGGACAGCCAGGGCTATACAGAGAAACCCTGTCTCAAAAAGAATTAGGTTTCTGTTCTTGTTTTATAGCATCCATCATTACCGTGACTAGATATGCAATTATTTAAAATTTAACACTTATTCTAAAATAGAAAATTAACTAGTAATTCACAGAAATATTTCTATTTGAAGAACTAATTTGTTGCCTGCACTTGAGAGGTAGAGACAGAAGGTTCTCAAGTTTTAGGCCATCACAGATGATACAGCAAGACTGTCTCAAAAAGCAAGCAGAAATCAAAGTGCTGAGTGTGGTAACGTCATACCTATAAATCTAGTTCTTGGGAGGCTGAGACGGGAGCGGCTGCAACTTCAGGCACTCCTCGGTACACAGTGCCTTCCAGGTCAGCCTGAGCATGACCCTGTTTGAGAAATGCTAGGTAATTTTCAGAACGTGAAGCATTACAGTCATCCTGTAAAGTAGTTTCGTTGCAGAGGGACTAGATGTGAAAACTGTAGTAATTGTAGTCTCGTTTCTCCTCAGGTGACAGACTGGGTAGCTCCAGCATTTGATGACTTTGCAGCCACCACTGCCGTCACCACCATCACCGCGTCGTCTTTAAGTTTGAGTAACTCCAGTCACAGAAGAAAATATTTGTCTTCCACATTAGAAAGTAACAGATTGTCGGCTAGAAAAAGAGGAAGGCTCTCTTTAGAACAGACTCATGGTCTAGAAACTTCAAAAGAACATCTGTCTGACAATGAGCCGTGGGTGGATAAATATAAACCAGAAACTCAGGTATGTACTGAGTACTATACAAACATGTCTGCAGACTTTTAGGATGCATGAGCATGGATAACAAGTCATTTTCAGATTTTTTTTTAAAGATTTATTTATTTATTATATGTAAGTACACTGTAGCTGTCTTCAGACACTCCAGAAGAGGGGGTCAGATCTCCTTATGAGATGGTTGTGAGCCGCCATGTGGTTGCTGGGATTTGAACTTAGGACCTTTGGAAGAGCAATCCAGTGCTCTTACCCCCTGAGCCATCTCACCAGCCCCAGATTTTTTTTTTTTAATTTTTTTTTTCTTTTTTGAGACAGGGCTTCTCTATAAAGCCTTGGCTGTCCTGGAACTCCCTCTGTAGACCAGGCTGGCCTTGAACTTAGAAATCCACCTGCCTCTGCTTCCTAAATGTTGGGACTAAAGGCATGTGCCAACCGCTGCCCAGCTCAGATTTTTATTTTTAAGCTTTTTAGCTTGGTGGGTGTCCTACACATTTAATCCCATCACTCAGCAGGCTGTCAGCCTAGTGAGTTTAAGGCCAGCATTATCTACATAGCAACTTCCAGGAAAGCCATGGCTATATAGAGAGACCCAGTCACAAAATAAATAAGTAAAATGGAGTAGAGAAGAAAAACACTATTTTGTATTTTCTTTAATGTTTAAAGGCTGTGAAAACACCAAGTTACCCTGTAGTTGTACCATCTTCTCGGCCTTTAATTTAACCCTAGACTAGGATTTACAAGTGTAGTCCCCTTTTCCGTTTCTTCCCCAAAATATATTGCTGGATTTTTAGAAGATTCATGATAAAGCAGAAGTACAAAAAATTGCCATGCAGTGTATCAGCATGAGAATAGGGTTTTTCTATAATAGTATAAAAATTAAGGGGCTGGGGAGATGCCTCAGCAGTTAAGAGCACTGGCTGCTTTTCCAGAGGACCCAGGTGCCATTCTAAGCACCCACTGAATTGCTTAGAACCATCTATAAATATAGTTCCAGAGGATCTGATGCCCTCTGAGTGTACTAGACATACTACATTGACATACAGATGTGGGCAAAACACCCATTCATATGAAATGAATAATATAAGAAACTTGAGCTGATGAGGTAGCTGAGAAGGGTACAGACAGGTACATGGTGGAAGGAGGAAACAAGTTTCTACAAGTTGTTGGCAGCCCCCTCAAAACAAATTAATAAGCATAAAACATAATAAGGTATAAAATATAAATAAACATAAATAAGTAAAAATTTAAGTATAATCAAAAGGTTCTATTATATCACTTAACTGTTGTGCAAACATTTTTTAATTTATTCATTTTTTATGTATGAGTATTTTGCCTGCATGTGTGTATGTACACCACTTGTGTGCTGGTCCCCACAGAGGTGGAGAGTATCAGATCCCCTGAAACTAGAGTTAAAGCTGACTGTGAATCACCGTGTAGTTACAGGGAGTCAGCCAGTTCCTCCGGAAGATCAGCAAGTGCATTTAACTGTTGAACTGTCTCTTCAACCTGTTTTGCAACTTTTTTTTGTTTACTAAAATGTTCATATTAAAAGCTGCTGATAGGCTAAAAATGTTTTGAAATGTTTTTAACTTCATTTTTTTATCTTAGCATGAACTTGCTGTTCATAAAAAGAAAATTGAAGAGGTGGAAACCTGGTTAAAAGCTCAAGTCTTAGAAGTGAAGCCAAAGCACGTAAGTAAATACATTTAAAATATTTAGCACCATTTGTTCTCTTGACTTAGAAGATGTTAATCATATCTTTCTTCTTTTTTTTGTTGTTGTTGTTTGTTTTTTGTTGTTTTGTTTTGTTTTGTTTTGAGACAAAGTATCACTCTGTGATACTTTTGAGGCCAGGATGGCCTCAAACTGTCAAGAGATCTACCTGCTTCTGTCTTTAGACTGCTGGGGTTAAAGATATGCTCATTATATAGCCCAGGCTTCCCTGGAACTGATTGTGTACCGTAGGGTGATCTTGAATTTATGAAGATCCTTCTGCTTCATCCAAGTTCTGGGATTATAAATAAACATGAGCCACCATGCCTGGCAGGAAGCTAATCTTTTATGATGACTTTGTTTATATATCTTCATATTACCTTCAATGAAAGCTTCCTGCTTTGTTATTTCCAACCTCTCTAAAAGCCTCCTAGAGGGGCTAGGAGATAGTTCAGAGAGTTGGACAACTTGAGTTCAATCGTTGGTTACCACATATTAGAAGGCAGAATCAGTTCCTACAGTTGTCCTTGACATCATCTTGTGACATACTCATGCTTCCTCACAGTGAATAACTAAATGGATGTACTTATTTGCTTTGTTTTTAAAAACTCCAAGACTTGAAATTTCCCCCCTTATTTGTCCCGTTTTCTCCCTTACATCCGAATGTCAGCCTGAGGCATATAGTAAGCCAATGGAGTGCTAGTGTTTTTAGCATATCTCATTATTATTTCGCAGTAAAGCAGGCAGTCCTTTTACATAGTAGTGGTTTAAAAAAAAAAAGCTGTATCTGGAAACAGTCCTTATACTATTAACTTGATGTTTTGTTTCACTTCCTTATTCCACAGTTATTCTTAGCCCCTCCATTAAAGGTAGAATATTTTCTCTTCCTCTTTAGAATCTTTTTTTTTTCTTTTCTTTTTTTTTTTTTTTTTTAAGATTTATTTAATGTATATGAGCATCCTGACACTGACACACCAGAAGAGGGCATCAGATCCAATTACAGGTGGTTGTGAGCCACTATGTGGTTGCTGGGAATTGAACTCATGACCTCTGGAAGAGCAGATAGCCCTCTTAACCACTGAGCCTTCACCAGCCTCCCTTCTTTAGAATCTTTAAACACACAGGAAAAAAGAAGCATTCATATTTTCATAATATAGCCCTCCTTTTTTTGGAAGCCCTTTATATTAAATTAAGACTGACTCTGGGTGGTGTGGTGGCACACATCTTTAATCTCAGCAGTCATGAGGCAGAGTCTAGGGGATCCCTATGAGTTCAAGGCCAGCCTGGTCTACAGAGCAAGTTCCAGGCCTATCAAGGCTACACGGAGAAACCCTGTCTCAGAAAAAGAAAAAGGAGAAGAAAGTATTGATACTTCCTATAACAACCCTGAAGTAAAACAAAACCCTGACATTTCAGCCAGGTGTGTTAGCACACAGCTTTAATAACTCAGGAGTCAAAGTCTAGGTGAATCTCTTGAGTTCAAGGCCAGCCATGACTAACATAGTTGAAACCCTGTCTCAAAACAACAGAAACGTTGATATTTCAGCCAGACTTGAGATTGTAATCTTTTTTTTAATTTATTTTTTTGAGTGCTCTGGGCCTTACTTTAAACTTTTATTCCTAATTTATTATATAGACCATCTTCTTTTAAAAAATTACAGTGTTACCTGTCCTCAAAATGCTTTCTGCAGCTGGTATGTTTCAGCTAGAACCTAAACAAGAATCAGGCATTGTGTTTGATTGCTGTGTCTCTTAGTCTTCCTTTCCTTTTCTTAATCTTGTAACAATCTGTGTCTTTTAGTTTTTCTCTCAGTATAAGACATTGACTTAATTGAAGAGACCCGGCCTGTTGACAGCAAGAGCCTCATACATGGATTTGTGAATGGTGGCTTGTTTTCTCTGTCAATGTGTCCCGCATTTGTATTTTCCAAAACTTTTCTTTTCCTCTTTGAGAGATGATCTCTATTACTCAGGCTAGAATCAAAGACCTGGTCTTAAACATTCTCACTTCGGTCTCCTGAGTAGCCAAGTGTAGGCTTGATTAGGTTCGGGTAGAACACTTCATTATGAGTCTGTGCCAGATGGATGTTTATGTTATGTATTAGAAAGTAAATGGTTCTGCTTTTTTGTTTACATTTTGTTTTTTTCTTTGCCATGCAAGGATCAATCATTGTTTTAATCAGCCAGGCAGGTGCTCTACCATTGAGCTCCATCCTCAGAGCTTTGTTTTTGTTGGAGTTGGGCTTTCACTGTATTCCCCGGGCGAGGCTTGAATTCCTGGGCTTGTGAGTCTCAGAACCCGGACTCCTGAGTGCTGCTCTACAGCCATGAGCCTATCCCCAAGCTTCTCCTGCTGTGCTTGATATCTACTTTTGTTACTGCAGTAGGGAAAAAATAGTCTAACACGTTCATTATAGACTACCTGCCTCTTTCAGCTTTCACATAAACTTTGGGGAGATGCTTTGGTAGCAACTGAATGCACAGTTCCTCATGATCTGCTGCTTTTAGCAGAATCTCACTTGTTCAGTTTAACCAGTACTCAGTCAGATGCTGGGGTGAAAGCCTGCTAGCTCAGAGAGGCAGAGAAAGCCCCCAGCTGACCTCCCTCCTCAGCTGACATCCCAGAAGGAAAAGGAAGCTCTCCCGGCTGTCTCAAAAACCCTCAAACTGAATGTCCCTCCTCTCTTAATTCCTGTGCATTTGTTTTATTTGTCCTCTTGACTTCCTCCAACTCTCCATGGTTTTGTCCTATGTTCATTTCCTGGCAAGCAGTTGCTTGCCTCTTGACCTATGGTTGACTTTATTTAATTTTGTTTACAACCAGAAAGCTCTTGGATTAAAGCTAGGGCTGAGCTACACTACAGTTAGAAATAGGTTTTCCCAGTAAACAGTATAATCTCAAGGTTCACAGTATGATCAAATATCCTGCAACAGCGATCCTATGTGTTTTCAGACTTTTCCTGAATCACTGATTAGGGTTGTAAAATGGCTGTTTTCAAAGTATTTTATTATTTCTACAACTATTAGCAGATGACTTGGTGTTTTTTTTTTTTTTTTTTTTTAAGATTTATTTATGGGCTGGTGAGATGGCTCAGTGGGTAAGAGCACCCGATGCTCTTGCCTGCTGAGCCCTCTCTCCAGCCTGGCAGATGACTTTCTATAAAAAAGTCTGCCATCACTAACTAAAACTGCTCAGTAACTTTAAAACATAGTTCCAATTGGAGATCAGGGTAGATTTCAAATCTTACCCTTTAATTTTTTTAAATACAGATTTATTTTTATTTTATGTGCATTAGTGTTTTGCCTGAGCACATGTATGCACTGCATGTGTGCTATGGTAGCCACAGAAGCCAGAGGAGAGCACCATGTAGTTAAAGAGAATGGAACCCAGGTCCTCTGGAGGAGAATTCAGTGTTTTTAACCACCGAGACATCTCTCTAGCCTATCTTTAATTTTTTTTTTTTTTTTTTTTGGTTTTTCGAGACAGGGTTTCTCTGTGTAGCCCTGGCTGTCCTGGAACTCACTTTGTAGACCAGGCTGGCCTTGGACTCAGAAATCCGCCTACCTCTGCCTCCCAAGCGCTGGGATTAAAGGTCTGCGCCACCACTGCCCGGTATTATCTTTAAATTTTTAAATAGACTTTTAAAGAAATTGTAAGTCCATAGCAGACCTCAGAGATTCCTATACCCTATTAATATTTCTCACTAAGTGGAACATTCGTTAGTATTAATATTGATGAGTTTCCATTGACCTGTCTTTTTTTTTTTCTTTTAAGATTGATTATTTATTTTATGTTGAGTACACTGTCGCTGTCTTCAGACACACCAGAAGAGGGCATCTGATCCTATTACAGATGGTTGTGAGCTATCATGTGGTTGCTGGGAATTGAACTCAGGACCTCTAGAAGAACAACTAGTGCTCTTAACCACTGAGCCATGTTTCCAGCCCTGCATTGACCTGTCTTTAACAGGCCACATCATTGATTACATTAGGGCTTCCTTTCAATTTGCAACTTCAGAGTGAAAAGGTTGATGCTTTAATTGTTTTGAAAGGAACAGCATCTCCTCCTTATTTTTGCTTGTGGTACTGTACAAGTGCTTGATCCTAGAGACCACCTACCACCTTTTTAAACTTTGAGACATGTTCTTACCTTGTAGCCTGAGCTGGCCTGGAGCTATGTAGTTAGACTGGCCTTGAATTTACAGCTGTTCTTTCAACTAACCCTTCCAGCTGTTGGGATTGTAGGTAAGAGCAACCACGCCCAGCTCTGATGTATGTCTCGTATCAGAGACTTTTAAGGTTTGGTTGTGGTCATCCTCCTGACCACAGCTAATAGTTTAGGTAGTTCAGAGTCTACTGTATCTTCTCACTTGGACTCTCTTGTTACTAGAGTGCATTCCTTTTTGGTTTTTCAAGATAAGGTTTCTGTTGATGTGGCTGGCCTCGAACTCAGAAATCAGCCTGCCTCTGCCTTCCAAGGGTTTGGGTTAGACTTAAGATTAAGTTAGCTTGATTAAAGGTGTGTCACCGCAGCTGGCTAGAGTGCATTCTTCTCTTTTTTAAATATATTTTTGTTTATTTATTTTTACTTCATGTGCATTGGTGTTTTGCCTACATGTCTGTCAGTGTGAGGCTGTCAAATCCTCGAGTTACAGACAGCTGTGAGCTTCCATGTGGGTTTTGGGAATTGAACCCAGGTTCTCTGGAAAGCAGCTAGTGCTTTTGACCACTGAGCCACTCTCCAGCCCTAGAGTGCACCCTTAATACCGCCTGTTATAGCTCAAACTTACATAAGTATTACTGTTATTATTTTATTAGATGGCTAAAATTGGGCATGTCTATACATTTATAAGTATGGAAAGTATTTTATAACAGTGTTGGATATTGAACCCAAGGCCTTGTGCATGTGTTTGATAAAAGTTTCTATGACACTTGTAATTGCAAGACATTTTTTTTTAAAAAGAAAAAAAAATCACTTGGTAATTTCTAGATTTATTATGATTAAACTTAAATTACCTTAAAATTTTGACAAGGCCTGGAGAGAGATTGCTTGTGTTTAACTGCATTTGTTATTTTTTTTAGAAGACTCAAGTTTGGTTGCCAGCACTCACTCAAATCAAGTACTTCACAAACTGCTTATAACTCCAGTTTCAGGGGATCCAGTGCCCTCTTCTGTCCTCTGTGGGCATGTAGACATGTGACACTTAAAATCTTGTTAAAAATATCCCCAAATTTCCGATTTTAATTTTTCCTTCTTTGTGGGAATTTTTTTTCGAGGGATGGAGGGTTGAGACAGGGTTTTTCTGTGTAGCCTTGGCTGTCTTGGAACTCACTCTATAAACCAGGTTGCTCTTGGGCTCAGAAATCTTGCCTCTGCCTCCTGAGTGTTGGTTGGCATTAAAGGTGGGTGCCACCACCAACTGACTAGATTTTAATTTTTCATGCTTTCTTTACTTCAAACTATGATAAAGCAACCAGGCACAGTAGCACAGGCCTTTAATCCCAGGTCTCTGTTTGAGGCCAGCCAGGACTACAGTGAGACCGTGTCTCAGCCGAACCAGAGGGGGAAAGGGTAAAAAACTGTGTTACAATTAGATAATGAAGCAGTTAGTGTTTGGCCTGAGATGCTGGGGTAAAATTCACTACTGATTCTCTTACTGGAAATCAAAGTTTTGGAATGTGGGTCTATTATCGTTTTAGAAAATAGACACTAACTATATTTCATGAGAAAAACACATATCTCCCATACATGAGCTTCCTTTTTAATTGATCTGTTTAGGGCTGGTGAGATGGCTCAGTGGGTAAGAGCACCCGACTGCTCTTCCGAAGGTCCTGAATTCAAATCCCAGCAACCACATGGTGGCTCACAACCATCCATAACAAGATCTGACGCCCTCTTCTGGAGTGTCTGAGGACAGCTACAGTGTACTTACANATAATAAATTAATTAATTAATTAATTAATTAATTAATCTGTTTAAAAGTATAATCATTTCTCATTAAGAAAGCATCACCTATTGTCCTTTTTAAAATACAGGAGCACATTTCTTTTTCTCCTTTTTCTTTCTTTCTTTCTTTCTTTCTTTCTTTCTTTCTTTCTTTTTTTTTTTTTTAAGATTTTTTTATTTATTTTATGTACATGAGTACACTATTGCTTTCTTCAGACACAACAGAAGAGGGCACCAGATCCCATTACAGATGGTTGTGAGCCACCATGTGGTTGCTGGGAATTGAACTCAGAACCTCAGGAAGAGCAGTTGGTGCTCTTAACCACTGAGTCATCTCTCCAGCCCCAGGAGTACATTTCTGTAAGCCTCCTGTCAGAACATTTCTGTCAGCCCATCTTGTTGTTCTGCTCTTGTTAAGGGATTTTGGATGAGGAGAGAAGAACCAGGGTGTTGTACTGTCTGACCAGGCGTTCTGCCAGTAAGCTTCACACCCAGCCCCATTTCATGAGTGCCAGAACTCTAACTTGGGTTAATGCTTATGCAGCAAACATTTTTCTGATGGAGCCATATCTCCAGCTCCTACAGTCGAATTTTATGAATTGAAATAACTTCTAAGAATTTTGTTTCAAACCCTGTGCTTTTTGTTTAGCTAAAATGTAATTGTTTTAATTTAGTTATTAAGTTGTCTTTGAGAAATATACAATATCAAACTTGAGGAATTTTTAGAAGAAAACAATCCTATCAAATCTTATAAAGTTTAGTTTTGAAATTTATTTATATAAGATATTTAATAGACCTTTGTAGAAATAATAAGTACTAAGAAATTTTGAAAATTGTGTAGCATTTTAGTAATTGATTTTAATTAATGTTTGTATTTGGTTTTAGGGTGGGTCTGTTTTATTAATAACAGGTCCTCCAGGATGTGGAAAGACAACTACTATAAAAATACTATCAAAGGAACTTGGGATTCAAGTACAAGAGTGGGTTAATCCTATTTTACCAGACTTCCAAAAAGATGATTACAAGGAGTTACTTAATTTAGGTAAGGTTTGCTTGGAAGATGCTGAAAGATACAAGGAGAGCATTACTTAGTGACACTTCCAGGTCACGTGGTGAGCGCACACTTTCATCCTGGACTTGTCAGTTTGACAAGAAAGGGCAAAACACCCAGATAAAGAGGAAAATGGGATCCTTAGAAGGGGAATATTGAACTTTTTTTTTTTTTATTTTAAAAAGATAGAAGCAGATTTTTCTTTGTTTATTTTTATTGATTGATATGTGTCTGTGTGTATGTATGTACACATGCATATATACAACATGCACATGCCCTGGCTTACATGTGCAAGTCAGTTCTTTCCTTCCACTGTAGGTTCTGGGGATAAAAGTCAGTACCTTTATCTTTTGCCCTGTGTCGGCTGTTTTGAGACTTATGTACCTTGTGTTGTCCCAAACTCGTGATCCTTCTGTTTCTACCTCCCAAGTACCAGGATTATAGGCCCATGACACCATACTAGATTAATAGGATCTCAGGTTTTCATTATTTATGGGAGTTTTACACTGTAAGGTCTTAAGTTTCAGTGTAAATTAAGCTTACCTCTCAATAAAGTAACTTACACCATTAAATCCTTGTTAGAATAAAGTCACTTCAGAACATGGTGGTATGACTTTATCCCAGCACTTAAGAGGTCTCTCAGTTCTAGGCCAGACAAGTCTAGGTAGTTCAGGGCAGCTACAGCTACGTAGTAAGACCTTGTCTCAAATATTAACAACCACTCCTTTCCCCCCAAAAAAGTTGGAATTTGGAGGGAGCTTTAACCATTAAAAAATGATAATACCAAATTCAAACTTTTATACTATAGCTTTACAGATAGGCTTATATATTTTAACACTGTCATCTTAGCTTTCATTCTTTACTGATGCTGTGGGTGTCTAAACTGGGAGTGGCCAAAGCGCCTAAGCTTCTTCCAATAGGAGCTATGTAGAAGGACAATTTTTATTTTAATGTTAACTATTCCTCAGATTCTCTGGGCTCAGCCAGTGTTGCTAATCTTTAATTGCTGAGATAGAGGTAGGAGACCTCAGTGAGGTCAAGGCCACCTTGGTTTATATAGTCAGTTACATGCCAAGTAGGGCTACATAGTGAGACCCTTATCTCTAAAAACAAAACAAAAAACCCAAACAAAAATTTTAATTCCAGTAATGAAGCTAGGTGTGGTTGGGCACACCTTTAATCACAGGACTCAGGAAGCAGAGGCAGGAGGATCTTTTCTGGTTTGAGGCCAGTTTGATCTACATAGTAAATTTCAGGACCACCAGGGCTACGTCATTTATCTTAAAGCAAAACAAAAATTCAGTATTGATATCCTAATCTGAAGATGGCATCCCACCTCCATTCCTTCCTCCCATCTTCTACGACGTTCCCTGAGCCTTGAAGGGGTTAATAAGAATGTTCTGTTTATAGCTGCATATTTAAGCATCCCTTTAAATCACTTTAACTAGCTATGCGACTCTAGTTCCACTGCATACCGAGGACTTCTCTTAACAAGTTAGTAGCTGTACTAATCTGTGGTATAAACATAATTATTTAGACTATAATTTGATGGAGATATATCCCTTTAGCAAAACAATAGCTGTCGCTTCTCCATTGTGGTCTGTGACTTCCCCTAGCAATGGGCTTTTGGCTGGGTTTATATTCCTTTGTATTATTGTAATAAATGAGTAATACTTTGATTTAGTTGTATTCTTTTCTGTGGAGCAGACCACAAATCCAACTATGAAGCAGTTAGTGCCCCTAAAACAGACTCTCCGCTATTACCCTAGTGAGTACTTTTTGTCTAAGTGGTGTAGCACGGTAAGTGGTGAGTAAGGCTTTGATGACAGTTCTCCCACAGCACCCTGCATAGGAACTTCTGCCATTCTTATGCAAGCTAGCCAGCAGGAAGGAAACATATCTTGGTTCCTATGTGATGTTTCAATGGTCTATGACCAAAGCAATTCATAGCTTTTTCATTTTTTTTTAAGAATGGGATTTAGTCTTATCTTTATTTTTAGGTCCTCTCAAAGAACAGCAGCAAGTGCACTTAACTGCTGAGCCATCACTCCACCCCAGTAGCTACTGTTTGTTTTTTCCTGGAACTTGCTCCATAGACCAGACTGGTCTCAAAGTCACTTGCCTCTGCCTCCCAACTCAATTAACTTCATGTGACTTTCATTGGTATAGAAAATTACTATTATCCATTATGATACTACTCTTTGAAGTGATATTTTATTTTACATTAAAACCACTTCAAATAATTTTAAGATAGTCCAGTATTATAAGTTATATCATATATGTGAATTTGTTGTACATATGTGTAATATTAATGTATGTGATTTGAAAATAAAGTGATAAATGTATTTCCTTTCAGAATCAAACTTCTCTGTAGTTCCATACCAATCTCAGATAGCAGTCTTCAATGACTTTCTGTTAAGAGCCACCAAGTACAGCAAACTACAGATGCTTGGAGATGATCTGACAACTGATAAGAAGATCATTCTGGTGGAAGTAAGGACAACTTCTTTTTTTTTAGGGTCTGAACCGCAGGCAGGGCAGCTCACACCTTTAAAAAAAGATTTATTTATTTATTATATGTAAGTACATTGTAACTGTCTTCAGACACTCCAGAAGAGGGAGTCAGATCTTGTTACAGATGGTTATGAGCCACCATGTGGTTGCTGGGATTTGAACTCTGGACTTTCGGAAGAGCAGTCGGGTGCTCTTACCCACTGAGCCATCTCACCAGCCCAACTTCTAAAAATCTTGCTAGAGCTAGATTGTGAGATGCAGTAAGAGTAGTCTTTTGATAGCAGAGACCTGAAGACTCTGAGTAAACATAAATAGAATAGCATAGTTAAAGTAGAGTATCTGAATGCTAGCACAGTTCTCAGCTGCAATACCATCTATGTAGAAAAGCAAAGGAAGTCTGTGGGAAGGTAACTTCCTCAATGACTATAAACTTCCTTTCATTTCTTTGAACATTCTGATCAAGATACATTGGATAAATACTGTTTTTCCTTGACAAATATAAGTTTAAATATGCAGTAAAACATCACTGAGCTAATATTTGTCCCATATGTTCCACAGGAGTTACCTAACCAGTTTTATCGAGACTCTAATGCTTTACATGAAATTCTAAGGTAGGTGTGAGTGAAGTCCAGTGTTCTAAAACTCCATATTAGGGGTAGGGGGTTGTAACTTTGGTAGAACTGCCTAGCATGAACATACTAAATTGCTTGAATTTCAACATTATTTTGTTATTTTAGAAAGTATGTGCAGATTGGCCGGTGTCCTCTCGTATTTATAGTCTCTGACAGTGTCAGTGGAGATAATAATCAGCGGCTACTCTTTCCCAAAAACATTCAAGAAGAGTGTTCTGTCTCAAACATTAGGTAAGAAATTTTTTGATTGTTTATTTTGGTGGTTTTCCCAGACAGGATTTCTCTGTGTAGCCCTGACTGTCCTGGAACTCATGCTACAAATCAGGTTGCCTTTGAACTCACAGAGATCCACCTGCCTTTGCTTCCAGGATGCTAGAATTAAAGGCATGCACCACCACTGCCTGGCTAAGAAATTTGCTTTTAATGTTCACAGACTATTTTTAAATAAATCATTTAAGCATCTTCTGTTCTTATAGTTTCAACCCTGTGGCACCAACAATTATGATGAAATTTCTTAATCGAATTGTGACTATAGAAGCTAGTAAGGTGAGTCTAATTTAAGACTTAATTTGTAACAGTGGAAAGCACAATTTATATAGCATATAACTGGGAGAAATAGTTGATGGATTACACTTCAGAGGACACTCTACTGCTATAGAAATATACATCTTAGTGGGGGGTGTGTGTGTGTGTGAAGTTGGAAGCGGTCAGTCTATAGCTGAATGGCATAATCTTTGTCTAGCTTGTGAAAGGCTCTGATTTCAGGCTCAAGCTCTGCCAAAAAGCTAAAAGTTGTATACAAAAACCATGACATTAATGTAATTAATCCATATTAGCGAAAATATTTGTTAAAGGATATCAGTGACACTATTTAAAGTGTTAATACACTTTTGTGTATTTTGTTTCCATGTGCGTTTGTGTATGAAGAACATGGGTATGCCAGAGGACACATATGGAGGTCAGAGGACAACTGGAGTTAACTCTCTTCTTCCACCATGTGGGTCCTAGGGCTGGAAGTGAGGTCATTAGACTTGGCAGCAAGTCTCTTTACATACTGATCCATCTTACCAGCCCCTCAATAAATAACATCTTAAAAGATGAAATAGACTTAAAGCTGCATAAAAACATTGTCTTAGATGGTATTAGGTAAGAAATTAAATTTACAGAAAACAAATACTATAATTTTACCTAAAAACATTAACTCTGAATGTTTGCATACACTTAGAGATATTGAATATATTTATAGATACATGCAGACAGAATGTTTGTAAAGATACTCACTATATGTTACTTGTGTGACAAAGTGTGGTTTGGGAAGACAACTTTTGTAAGGAATTTCTGAGGGCTGAGGAGATGTCTCAGTGGTTAAGAGCACTGGCTGCTTTTCAGAAGATCTGGATTCAGGTCCTAGCACCTACATGGAAGCTCACAACTGTGTGTAGCTTCCGTTTCAAAGGGTCCTGTGCTGTCTTCTGATGACTGCTGAGGGCACCAGGCACACGTGCATACCACACGTCAAATTTAAAACGTGCTTAATAATGTGAATGGAAGGGTTATAGTGTAGTTCTATTTTTCTGTGATAATTAGTTTTTATAAGATCTGATGTGGGATAGACTATAAATAGTCAACCTGAGTACATTTTATCAGTGAGCTAAGGACTTTATGAAGACATAGAGACAGATACTTTGTCTTGCAATACAAATGGTATGCTAAATTGATGGAATATATATTATATGATATATGTGAACTTACATACATATCCTTACAATGACAACATTGGTCTTAAGCATGTATGAAATAGCCTTGCTTGTATACATGCATTTATATATAGCAAGAAAGAAAATAGAAACATAAAAGTTCAGCTAGTCTAATTACAAAGGTCAATAGTATTTAATACTCTTAGAATTATACCTTATGCTAAGTCATTGACACACCATTCATAGACAGACAGGTGTTTAACATTGAGAGTTTTTGGTTGTTGTTTGTTTTGGATAAAGGATCTCCCTAGGTAACCCTAGGTTAGAATTTAGAATTATTTTTCCCAGCTTCCTATAAGCTGGTGACTATAGCTATGTTCTACCATACCTGGGTTGTAGTTTTTAAGACATTCAAACTACCATACCTGGGTTGTAGAAGTTTTTAAGACATTCAAATTTGAAAAAAATCTAGTTTATATATATTAAGTTCTCAGAATAGGTTTTAGTTCGTGTGTTTGCATTTGTGTCTTAAAACAATTTTCTGAAATTTACTTTCACCCTTTAGAATGGAGAAAAAATTATTGTTCCTAGTAAAACTTCTCTTGAGTTGCTCTGTCAAGGATGTTCTGGTGATATCAGAAGTGCAATAAACAGCCTGCAGTTCTCTTCTTCAAAAGGTAACGAACTAGAGAAGACATACTCATTGATAGCATTGATTGACCTGCCCTTAAACATTCATGAAATGAATCACTTTAAACCTTTTGTATGGAATGTCTAGGGATTGAGCCCAGGGTCTTCCATATGGTAGACAGGCATTTTGCCACTGAACTATCTATTGTCAGCCCAAAGTAGACATGAAGTAGTTCTTATGTATGGTTTAACTGCTTGCAGTCAGTACTGTCTGAAACTTTTTATAGAATATTATAGAGTAAAATCATAACTTTAAAATTTTACATTTCACTGAGTACGGATAAGATCTTCTGGTTGTATGTTCCTGTAGTTCTAGCACTCAGGCATAGGCAGGTGGATCTCTGAGTTCAAGGCCAGAATGGTCTACTTTGAAAGTTCCAAGACAGCCAGCGATATGTAGAGAGACCCTCTGCCAAAAGAGAAATCAGTCAGTAAGTAAAGTCTTCTGCTGGCCCCCCTGGGAACCCAATCATCTTTGACATCTGTGTGTGTGTGTGTGTGTGTGTCTGTCTGTCTGTCTGTGTTTGTGTGTATGGTATAGGTCAGGACAACTTTCTGGGTTGGTTTTCATCTTGAAAGTTTTTTCCTTTTTCTTTTTTGCCTCAATCCCCAGCCTGGCCAACCGTACAGAATAAGTGATTTAATTATGTTTATCTCTCTCTGTGGGTATATGCACTTGAGTGCAAGTGCCTGTGGAGCCTAGATCCTGGAACTGGAGCTACAGGTGTTATAGCATACCTTCCACATGCTGACTGTGACATGGGCACGTACCCCTTCCCCCTCCGTGACCTCCTTTCCTCTGCCCCCCCCAGTGGCAGACGTAGACATATTTGTTAAAAAAGCCACTTGAGACAATACATGATGCATCTACATATAGGTATAGGACTTTAGTTCTCTTGTTTGTAACATAGCTAGGAAAGCCTTAGCTTGCATATGTGAACAGTTGGATCTTTCTGTGCTTTCCTCTCCTGCCCTTTATATAAGTTGTGTTAAGCGTTAATGAGACGGTAGGTGTAGAGTTTACTGTGGTGCTTGGTTCATAGTAGGACCTCTATAAATGACTTAATAGGTTTTAGAGTGTCTTGAACTTCTTAATAATAATTTGTATGTTTAATAAATTTATTTCCTCCATTAGATATAAAAAGGATCCATACACATGACATAGTAAAGCATAGTAAAGCAATACTGCATAGTAGTTACCAGTTAGCATTTAACAAATTGTTTACATTAAAGAACTGACCTTGAGAAAAGAAGCTATCTGTCGACCACTCAATCCATCTGAAATCCTGATGTTCTTATTCACGGTTGTAGCAGGTCTATCTGTGTGTGTGTGTGTGTGTGTGTGTGTGTGTGTGTGTGTGTGAACCGTAGAAAAATGGTACTGTGACACAACTAAAATCAGTCTGTATGCCGCTTATTTCTGTGCAGATATAAAAGTGCTTAGATTCAATACAGAATTAGGGGTTGGAAATATAAAGTGAGACAGTTTGCAGTCCTGTCTCATTAACATATTATTCTGAACTCACTTTAAGAGAAAAGGAAATAATGTTCACCAGGATTTACAAGAACAATTATAAAAATCTCTTATTTTTATTACACTCATGTATTTGTATATGTATATTTGTTGGCATATCCATGCCATGGTGTGTGAATAGACGTCAGTGGACAGTGTGAAGGTTAGTTCTCTTTCCATGTGGGTTCCTGGAGTCAAACTCAGGTGATGAGATTTGCTTACCTGGCATTTTCACCTGCTGAGCCATCTCACTGGCCCCTCTCCATTCTTTACCAGTAATAATGGTCTCCTATATCCATAGAATTTCTGTGAGAATAAAAGTAGTTATGTATCATCCATCAAAAACAGTACCTTGCACATCTGTTACAAACAAGGCAATAATATTACTGTGGTATTATGTCTGTGGAAATTTGTGATGCCATGAGAAACTATTTTTATGGTGTTGAGGATTATTACACAGTTTATCCTACTTTTAGTGTTATTTTAAAATTTGTGCTTTATGTATATGGGTGGTTTTGCTTGAATGCATGTCTGTGTACCACATGTACCACAGATGCCTGGATTTGGAGTTACCTATGTTGGTGAGCTGGCCTGTGAGTGCCAGGAATCAAACCTGAACCCCCTGGAAGAGCAGCAGTGATCTTAACTACTGAGCCATTTCTCCAGCTTCTAAAACATTTTTTTTTTTTTTTTTTTTTTTTTTTTTTTTTCGAGACAGGGTTTCTCTGTGTAGCCTTGGCTGTCCTGTCTGTAGACCAGGCTGGCCTCGAACTCAGAAATCCACCTGCCTCTGCCTCCCGAGTGCTGGGATTAAAGGCGTGCGCCACCACACCCGGCCTAAAACAATTTTAAATAATGACATTGTATTACTTTGTTTGTTTGTTTTGTTTTTCTCTGTGACACTAATTTTGTAGACCAAGCTGGCATCAAACTCAGAAATCCCCCTGCCTCTGCTTCCTAGTGCTGGGATTAAAGGTGTGCACCACCACTGCCCAGTGACATTTTATTACATTTTAGTAGTTAGCAACAGAGACTAAGTTCTTCACTAAGTTACTGCTTGTTAGAAAAAGGTTTTGGTTGGAATACTTAGTATAAATATTTAAAATACTCTTACTTTTAGTTTTTATATTTTGTTTTTTTTTTATTCAAATATTATTTAGGAGAGAACAGTTCGTCATCAAAGAATAAAAGAATGTCATTGAAATCGGATGCTGCCATATCAAAATCAAAACAAAAAAAGAAACGTAATAGTACTTTGGAAAATCAAGAGATTCAAGCTATTGGTGGAAAAGATGTTTCTCTTTTTCTCTTCAGAGCTTTGGGGAAAATTCTGTACTGTAAAAGTAAGAAACTTTTTTGCAATTTTATCTTTGATGTTTATAACTCTTAACTACAAAAACAAGATACTTTGTGATTTGAAATGCCTTGTATTTTGTTTTGTTATAAGAAGAAGCTAGAAACCCCACCAGATACTGCATAGCCAGGGCTAAAATGTAGGAGGAGAATGTTTTTACCTATAAGGAGCATTTCTAACTGGGTTAAACATAAAACCACTTCTGTAAGCCATACTCATGTCTATAAATTATAGTTTCCTGAAGGTATCAGTTCATCTAGACCAGCGGTTCTCAGCCTGTGGCTTGTGACCGCTTTGGGGTTTCACAGGGGTCACATATCAGATATCCAGTATCTCAGGTATTTACATTATGATTTATGACAGTAACAAAATTACAGTTATGAAGTAGAGATGAAATAAGTTTATGGTTGAGGTCACTACAACCTGAGGAACTGTATTAAAGGGTCATAGCATTAGGAAGGCTGAGAGCCACTGCTCCAGACTCAGTGGTAAGAGTTGATAGCCCAAAGCTAAAGCTATTGTAATTCTCAGCTGGAGTCCTACACCAGATGCCAAAGAGCTTCAGGTTGCTCCTCTTCACTGAGTTCTGCTCTTATAACCACAGATGTCCACTGTGGTCATCTGCCTTCTGTGTTGCTAGTTCCAGCTGCCTTTCTACCTATCCCCTCCCAAACATTCCCTCCTTTCAGTAAATCCCAGACTTCTGTTCTTTATTTAGTAAATACCAATATGATTCTGTCAGAAAAGACTGGGATTTCAAAATGGAAATGCCATGTAAGGAAAGTGAAGTGGTCACTTAATGTGTGGTGTTAAAAATACCTGCCTCTGGGACAGCTCACCTCCCACCCTCAGTGTCCCTGGGATAGCTCACCTTCCAGCCTCAGTGTCCCTGGGGCAGCTCACATCCCAGCTTCAGTGCCCCTGGGACAGCTCACCTCCCACCCTCAGTGTCCCTGGGACAGCTCACCTTCCACCCTCAGTGTCCCTGGGACAGCTCACCTCCCACCCTCAGTGTCCCTGGGACAGCTCACATCCCACCCTCAGTGTCCCTGGGACAACTCACCTCCTACCCTCAGTGTCCCTGGGACAGCTCACATCCCACCCTCAGTGTCCCTGGGACAGCTCACATCCCACCCTCAGTGTCCCTGGGACAGCTCACCTCCCAGCTTCAGTGCCCCTGGGACAGCTCACCTCCCAGCTTCAGTGCCCCTGGGACAGCTCACCTCCCAGCTTCAGTG
>NC_034600.1:31467300-31502229 GCF_900095145.1 Mus pahari | reverse complement strand
ACAGCTCACCTCCCAGCTTCAGTGTCCCTGGGACAGCTCACATCCCAGCTTCAGTGTCCCTGGGACAGCTCACCTCCTACCCTCAGTGTCCCTGGGACAGCTCACCTCCCAGCCTCAGTGTCCCTGGGACAGCTCACATCCCACCCTCAGTGTCCCTGGGACAGCTCACATCCCAGCCTCAGTGTCCCTGGGACAGCTCACATCCCAGCTTCAGTGCCCCTGGGACAGCTCACCTCCCAGCCTCAGTGTCCCTGAGGCAGCTCACATCCCACCCTCAGTGTCCCTGAGGCAGCTCACCTCCCAGCCTCAGTGTCCCTGGGGCAGCTCACCTCCCAGCCTCAGTGTCCCTGGGGCAGCTCACCTCCCAGCCTCAGTGTCCCTGAGGCAGCTCACATCCCACCCTCAGTGTCCCTGGGACAGCTCACATCCCAGCTTCAGTGCCCCTGGGACAGCTCACCTCCCAGCCTCAGTGTCCCTGAGGCAGCTCACCTCCCACCCTCAGTGTCCCTGAGGCAGCTCACCTCCCAGCCTCAGTGTCCCTGGGACAGCTCACATCCCAGCTTCAGTGCCCCTGGGACAGCTCACCTCCCAGCCTCAGTGTCCCTGGGGCAGCTCACCTCCCACCCTCAGTGTCCCTGGGGCAGCTCACCTCCCAGCCTTGTGCCCATTCTCACCTGATCCTTGTACATCATTTCTGATCCTGCTTCTGAAGGTAGAAGAACTTCTTCCCAGACAATAAATACAACACTTCAGGCTTCTGTACTGAGACAAGGCAAAGGGAGAGAACAACCCAGAGCTGACAGATGAAGTGGGAAATAGTGTGAGACATGTCAGATTTTAAATTTAGAAAAGACATAATCCAAAAATCAGAATTGTGAATTTTGTCCTTAGTAGTAGTGTAGTCAAGCTCACATGTTTTGATGTTTGGTTTTTAATTTTTAATAGCTTCCTTAGTATTTTGACATTAATATACCTAAAGTATTGAAAATGAGCATATGAAAGCATTGTGATTATAAAGATTAGTAATCGCAGATATTCTTTCATAGGAGCTCCTTTAACAGAGTTAGACTCGCCTCGCCTGCCTGCTCACTTGTCAGAGCACAACCGGGACACTTTGCTTGTTCAGCCTGAGGTAATGTTAAAATGCTTTGAACTTTGCTGAGTATGTATTACATATGTGTGTAAATATCTGCTCATTGCATTTGCAGCACAATTTATGTATTCCTCTTTTTATAGGAAATAGTAGAAATGTCACACATGCCAGGAGACTTTTTTAATTTATACCTTCACCAAAACTACATAGATTTCTTCGCTGAAGTAGATGATCTTGTGCAAGCCAGTGAGTTCCTGAGTTTTGCAGATATCCTCGGTGGTGATTGGAATGTAAGATCATTTGACTTAAGTATTTTTATATGTTTGTATTTCTTCAGGAAACCTTTGGGCTTTAACCCTATTTCACATATTTTGTGACTCTTCTCATTTACTGTCCTAAATCTAATTATTTAAGCTGGTGTTTATAATAAAATCTCAGTGTATCTGATTTTTTTGGATGATAAGGAGCATTAATTTTTTTCTGATGTTCTTTTCAAATCTTACTTATTTGTTTGTTTAATATGCATGACTATGTATATGTGTATGTATATATGACTATGTATATGTGCACATAGGAATATGACCATAAGGTCAGAAGAAGACGTTTGGTATTAGGAATCAAACCTGGTTCTTCTACATGAGCAACATATGGTCTCAACTACTGAGCCATATCTCCAGCCTCTATTTTCTAATTTTAAAATTAATATATACTCTAAATATTTTTAAAAGATTTTTTTTTAATTATGTATTGGTGTGTCTGCATGTGTATATGTCTACACTGGAGTTATAGACACTTCTGAACTGCCTGACCTGGGTTGCTGGAAACCAAACTCAGGTCCTCTGGAGGAAAAGCAGCAAGTGCCCTTAAGTGCTGAGCCTTCTCTCCAGGCCTGTACTTAGAAAAATTGGCAATCATTGAAAATTAAAACAAGGTTTTTGAAATGACTATAAAATACACATTGGCTAGAAGTATGACCCAGTATTAAAAGCACATGCTTAGGATACACAGTGCCCTGTGCTTGATTCTCCTAGACCAAAACCAGTGATGTGTTTTCAATTTCTCCTGATTAGCATGGCAGCAGGTGATGTCAGAGGGCAACTCGTGTGCGGTTGGTGAGCTCTCTCCACTTTGATGTGGATCCCAGGGGTCAGACTCAAGCTATTAAGCTCAAGTGACAAGTACTCTCTCCTGCTGAGCTGTCTCCCCATCTCTTTTAGGTTTATGAAATAGGACCTTGGTGGTTATGTTGCTCAGGTTGGTCTTGAACTCTAGGACTCAAGTGATCCTTTTACCACCCCCAACCCCTAGTATCTCAAACGACAAGTGTGCCAATGAACCTGTGCCAAAATTTCTTATATATTTTTCATACTATCTTAATACTATTCTGGCCAGTACAACAGCTACTTAATTTTAATGTAGAATTCAGTTTCTCAGTCACATAACTGCTTTGCAGCACTTGGTAGCCTCGTGTGGCTGGTACCTCCATATAGCCCATCTGTAAGACATTTCCATCATTGTAAGAAGTTCAGCAGGACAGCACTGGCCTGGTATATTAATATTTTTCTGGTTATAAATACATCATTAGCAATCATAATTAAAGTTAAAAGCCAGGCAATGGTGGTGCACAGCTTTAATCCCAGCACTTGGGAAGCAGAGACAGGCGGACCTCAGAGTTTAATGCCAGCCTGATCTACAGAGCTAGTTCCAGGACAGCCAAAAAACAAGTCAAAACACAATACAAAACAAAATAATAAAGTTAAGAAAAAAAACATTGATAGTTACCCAGTTTTCCTTCACTTAGTTGTTGTTGGGTTTTTGTTTTTGTTTTCTTTCTGAGACAGGATTTCTCTGTGTAGTCTTGGCTGTCCTGGAGCTCACTTTGTAGACCCGGCTGGCCTTAACTCAGAGATCTGCCTGCCTCTGCTTCCTGAGTGCTGGAATTAAAGGAATACACCACCATTGAATGGTCCTTCATTTAGTTTTTGACAAAACCCTTTTTAATTACCACGTGTTTTCACGTACAGGAGGTGCAGTGTGGTGTCAGATTCATGGACACCTTGCATAGTGATTGACTTAGTAATACCCATAGCCATCACCTTAAAGTTTTAGCATCTAAGCATAATTGCTTTTTTATTTTGAGAATTTCAAATCTATAGATAAGTTGAAAAGCAGTAGATTGAAAACCTACATACCTTTAACCTTTATTTACTTTTTCTCTACTTTGCTATATTTGCCTAATCTCTTACATATTATATACTAGTTTTTGGTGGAAAATGGGAGAATAATTGCAAACATACATGAATAAAGACCATTCTACTAAAGCCATAATAATGCTGTCATACTTAAAGTTGCTGTTAATTTAGATAATATTGATTTAGGTTGGGCATAATGGTACACGCTTGTAATTCTGGTACTCAGGAGGGTGAGACAGGAGGTATCAAGGTTAAGACTAGCCTGGCCTACTTAGAGGAGACCTTGTCTTAAAAAGCAACAAGGCAAAAATAGTTTAGTAATTTATTATTATTTCCTAGTTGCCGAAAAAATGTTTCTTCCAGCCCTACCAAAGACTTTACCAACTCCACCAAAGACCCTATTCAGAAGTTCATCCAGTGCGTTTGATCCCTGTCTCATCTGAGTTTGTTTTAAATAATTTTGTAGCAGCCTTTGATGATGTTGGAAAATAAATATGAAAAAAATACATATAAGCAGTTCTTATTTATGTGTCGATACTAACCACAATAATATTTCCTAAATGCCTTCCATCTTGTCTCATTTGCTAGACACGCTCGTTACTCAGGGAATATAGTACATCTGTAGCTACAAGAGGTGTGATGCATTCCAACAAAGCCCGGGGATTCGCACATTGCCAAGGAGGATCAGGCTTTCGACCCTTACATAAGCCCCAGTGGTTTCTAATACAGAAAAAGGTAACATTGTAATGAATTATGAGGATATTGAGGTACTTTGTTCTAATAATATAGGTGATTGAATGGCATATGAGGTCGATGATATGGAGGCTCAGGGGGGAATAGGGGTTATAGCGATATGTAGTTGTGCTTCTTGGTTAATGGTTGTGGCTGGGTAGTCTTTGTAAGTATTTTTATTATTATTGAAATTACCTGAGAGAATTAAATGGTTAATATAATGGGGACTGAGATAAATTCTAACCTATAGCTATAATTGAGATGAGCTATAATCTCAGCACTGTTGGCCGAGGTAAGAGGGTCATGAGTTCAAGTCCACCTGGGCTAACTACATAATGAGACTCCGTACACTAACTTCATCATATAGGTATTATGTCTCAAAGCTGCATTTTTGTTTGTTTGGTTTTTAGTTAAGAGTCTTGTCCTGGGTGTTCCTAAACAACTTCTGATTCTCCTACCCTGTGCTGCCTTGCTAAGCTTATTATCTTTTTAACAACTAGAAAGAAAAGTATATCATTCATTGCTAGTAAGCTGGCTCCTAAACCCCATGACTTTTCTAGGTATGGCGGCTCATGCCTTCAATCCCAGAGCTCAAGTGACAGGAGCTTGAACACCTATGTGAGTTCAAGGCCAGCCTGGGTTACATAGTGAATTCTGAGATAGCCAGGGCTACATAGAGAGACCCTATCCAAAAACAAAAACACAGAAATAACATAGTGTTCAGTGTAGTAGCTTATTTCTGTTATCTTAGCACTGTTCAGAGAAGCTGAGGCAAAATAGTTACAAGTCTGAGACCAGCCTGAGGTACATGGGCGATCCTGTGTCAAACCTAAATTTAGATAAGTTAAAATATCAAACCTTAGGATACAAATTTCAGTGAGAGGCAGTGAGCTTGAGGTTTGTTTATTTGTGCATGCGTGTGGTGTGTTGGGGAGAGGAACATAAAGAGATCAAAAGACAAATTGAGAGTCTCCTCCCACCATGTGGGATCCAGGGATTGAATTCAGGTCACAAACTTGGCCACAAACACCTTTATGTCTTACCAGTCCTAGATTAGCATTTTAAATATATTGATATACTCATAGGGTGGAATCAAGAAGATTGTAAGTTGGAGGCCAGCCTGGTTGCATTAAAAATAAAAGTATCTTTATGGTATACATATTCACAGACTTTGTAGCATAATAAACTATGAATTCATAGCCATTTTTTTTTGTTTATGTTTGACCTAGGTGTTTGGTTTTTTAATTTTTTTATTTCATAAGCTTTATTATTTAAAAACTTACTAATAAATAAAAATATTGCATATCGCCGGGCGTGGTGGCGCATACCTTTAATCCCAGCACCTGGGAGGCAGAGGCAGACGGATTTCTGAGTTCGAGGCCAGCCTGGTCTACAAAGTGAGTTCCAGGACAGCCAGAGCTATACAGAGAAACCCTGTCTCAAAAAATCCAAAAAAAAAAAAAAAAAAAAAATTGCATACCAAAATTAGCCAGACCCAAAGTATTAATGAAGTTAGAATTGGCATTTGTTTCAAACAGGATCTCACTGTGTAGGCCTGGCTGGCCCAGAACTTGATATGTAGACCAGGCTGGTCTCAAACTTACAAAGATCTACCTGTCTGTGCCTCCTGAGTGCTGGCATTAAAATGTACCACCATGCTATACAGATGCATGTAACCATCTTTTAAATTTTATTTTCTGCAGTATCGGGAAAATTGCCTGGCAGCAAAAGCACTCTTTGTTGACTTCTGCCTACCAGCTTTGTGTCTTCAGACTCAGCTCTTGCCATATCTTGCTCTTCTGACCATTCCAATGAGAAATAAAGGTACCAGGTTTCCTTTTCTGCAGGCACTCAGTATCTATTAGTTCCATGTTTTAGTCTGTAGAGGCTGACAGCTGGTTTCCATCTGTGAATTGTACTGTAAAGAATAGTTTTGATTCTCCTCTGTTTTAATTTTTGGTTTATATTGATAAAGACTCTAGAGTCTTGCTTCTTCAGTTGTAACTCCTTACACTCATTTATTTTGATCTCAAATTGTTCAAATTTGACTAGTTGATACTGCTTTCAGCTGTGTTTTATTTCTTTTTATTATTTTTTATTACGTGTATGTTCCCATGGGTGCAGATGCAAACAGAGGGCAGAAGGGTAGAAGGGTGCTGGAGCCTTTAGCTGGAATGGCAGGTTGTTTATGAATTGGCTGATGCGGTTTCTGGTGAGCCAATTTGAGTCTAATGCTGTAAGCATTCTTTTTTTTTTTTTTTTTAAAGATTTATTTATTTATCATATATAAGTACACTGTAGCTGTCTTCAGACACTCCAGAAGAGAGCATCAGATCTTGTTATGGATGGCTATGAGCCACCATGTGGTTGCTGGGATTTGAACTCTGGACCTTCGGAAGAACAGTCGGGTGCTCTTACCCACTGAGCCATCTCACCAGCCCCTGCTGTAAGCATTCTTAACAGCTGAGCCATCTCTGTGGAAACCCAGTGTCATTTCTAAGCTCTGCATGAAAAGAAACCAGAATGATTTGTGTGTATAACAAGTTCACAATGGAACATTCCATTTCTACCTAGCCCTACAGTTTATGCTAGCATTTTTCCTTTCCATATCTGTACCTCCTTTTGTTGTGGTTGTTATTGTTTTGTGGGGCTGGAGGTCATACTTGCTATTTTTCTTTTAAAGTGATTAGAATCAAATTTAGGGCCTTCCAGCCAAACATGGTGGTATATACCTTTAATTCCAGTACTTGGGAAACAGAGGCAGGTAGACCTCTGTGAGTTCTAAGCTACCCTGGTCTACATAGTGCAAGGTCTAGGACAGCCAGGGAGGGCTATTATACACAGTGACTCTGTCTTAAAAAACCAAAATTTAGGGCCTTCCTTATACAAGCTAGGCCAATGCTATACCACTGAAATGAATCCCAGGTGACCCTCCACCTTTGAAAATGAAATTGCCGAGCCGGGCGTGGTGGCGCACGCCTTTAATCCCAGCACTCGGGAGGCAGAGGCAGGCGGATTTCTGAGTTCGAGGCCAGCCTGGTCTACAGAGTGAGTTCCAGGACAGCCAGGGCTATACAGAGAAACCCTGTCTCTGCTTGTGGACGTTGTACATCGTGGTGCGCACTAGGCTCCGCACCACGATGTACAACGTCCACAAGCAGTGGCTGTCCTGGTACTCACTTTGTAAACCAGGCTAGCCTTGAATTCACAGATTCTTCTGCCTCTGCCTCTCAGGTGCTGGGATTAAAGGCGGAAAGGAACGTAGCCCCACCAGCTTGTTTTATTTTTCCTTTTGATTTTTTTGTTTTTTGTTTTTTTTTTTTTTTTTTTTTCGAGACTGGGTTTCTCTGTGTAGCCCTGGCTGTCCTGGAACTCCCTCTGTAGACCAGGCTGGCCTCGAACTCAGAAATCCGCCTGCCTCTGCCTCTGCCTCTCTGCCTCTGCCTCTGCCTCCCAGGTGCTGGGATTAAAGGCGGAAAGGAACGTAGCCCCACCAGCTTGTTTTATTTTTCCTTTTGATTTTTTTGTTTTTTGTTTTTTTTTTTTTGTTTTTTTCGAGACTGGGTTTCTCTGTGTAGCCCTGGCTGTCCTGGAACTCCCTCTGTAGACCAGGCTGGCCTCGAACTCAGAAATCCGCCTGCCTCTGCCTCTGCCTCTGCCTCCCAGGTGCTGGGATTAAAGGCGTGCGCCACCACGTCTGGCTCCTTTTGATTTTTTTATACTCCCAAGTGGAATTTGTGGGTCATGTGTGATTCTTACATTTTTTAGAGACTTGCCTTACTAATTTAAAATAGGAGTTCTCTTAGCTGTGTAGTGGCCTCTCATTTGTTTACTTCCCTCTAAGGATTAATGATGGTCAGCATTAAGGATAATAATGGTGCTTGTTTATTGGCCATTTGTATATTTTATTTAGAAAGAAAAATTCCTTTGTTTTGCAAAAATATGTGTAAACTTTAAAGATATTAAATTAAATGAGATAGGGGCTGGAGAGATGTCTCAGTGGTTAAGAGCACTGATTGATCTTCTGAAGGTCCTGAGTTCAAAACCCAGCAAACACATGGTGGCTCATAACCATCCTTAATGAGATCTAACCCCCTCTACTGGTGTGTCTGAAGACAGCTACAGTGTAGTTAATATATAATAAATAAATAAATCTTTAAACAAAACAAAACAAAACTGGGCATGGTGGCGCATGCCTTTAATCCCAGCACTCGGGAGGCAGAGGCAGGTGGATTTCTGAGTTCGAAGCCAGCCTGGTCTACAAAGTGAGTTCCAGGACACCCAAGGCTACACAGAGAAACCCTGTCTCAAAAAAAAAAAAACAACAAAACAAAACAAACTTTGTTAAAATGTCTTTTCAGCTCAGATTTCTTTTATCCAAGATGTTGGAAGACTTCCTTTGAAGCGAAGCTTTGGAAGGTAAGCTGATCACCTTCTACAGCTCTTCCTGAGATGCCTCCTGAGTGTGTTTAGCATAGAGTCAGTAAACACTTAAACACTGCTCACAAAGTACAAAACAGCTGGGCACACATCTTTCTAACACTCAGAAGGTGTAGGTAGGTGGGACTCTATGAGCTCAGGCCAGCCTGTCCTACAGGATAGATGCAGCTTTGTAGACAGACTAATCAGCTGGCTGGGCGTGGTGGCGCACGCCTTTAATCCCAGCACCTGGGAGGCAGAGGCAGGCAGATTTCTGAATTCGAGGACAGCCTGGTCTACAGATTGAGTTCCAGGACAGCCAGGGCTACACAGAGAAACCCTGTCTCGAAAACAAACAAACAAGCAAGCAAACAAACAAATCAGTCCATTAATTAAAAAAATAAAAAGGAACTAGGACTGAAGAGATGGCTCACTGGTTGAGTACTGACCAGAGAACCTGAGTTTGGTTCCTAGCACCCATGCTTGGCAGTTACAACTGCCTTATAACTCAAGCTAGTGTATCTAAATATGTACATAAAATAAAAAAGCTAAAATACCCTTTTCTAGTTTAGAAGTAACAATTAAAAAAAATAATACAGAAGAAGGTAATAGTAGGTTTGTTTTGAGACAAGGTCTCACTATGTAGTGGAGGCTAGACTCAAAGTCTCTTATAGCCTCCATACCACACAGCTGGACGAAGTTGATTGGTTTAGTTTCTTTTTGGAGGCGGAGACTCTTTGTGCAGTTTTGGCTGCTTGAACTCAGAGGTCCAGTGCCTGCCTTTGCCTCCTGAGCGTGAGATTAAAGGTGTGAGCACTATGCCCAGCTTTAGTTTCCATTTAAAATTACATATTTAGTTGGGCAGTCATGTTGCCCCATTTGTGTTTCCTGAAACTTCTGTCTTATGCTCATTTTTAATGTAGTCTATAGGAACTCTGATGAAGACAGTAACACTTTTGATAGCAGAAAGGATTTATTCACAGTTGGTCATTTGCCTTGTATTTTTTGTATGTATGTGAGTGGAAAGACCACTTAGTTCATAATTTCAAAGAGTTTTCTGTTTGGTTCTCACGGATGTCTTCGCTGTGACTCTGACAGGTTGAAAATGGAAGCCCTGACTGACCGAGAGCTGGGGCTGATAGACCCTGACAGCGGGGATGAGTTCCTGCACAGCGGAGGACAGCCGGCTCAGGGCGAACCCGCTCCGGCTGCTCAGAATGCTGACCCAGAGACCTGGTCCCTGCCTCTGAGTCAGAACAGCGGGAGCGATCTGCCTGCCAGCCAGCCTCAGCCCTTTTCCTCCAAAGTGGACATGGAAGAAGAGGAGGAGGAAGAGGAAGATATAGTAATAGAGGACTATGACAGCGAGGAGACATAGAGAACAGCCTGCCAATCAGATCGCTCCGTGAGAGATGACTTTTAGTCTATTCAGTGGTACTTGAACGGTCTCTGAAGGACAAGCAGTCGGTTAACTGCTCAGTTCCTTATCGTATTCATCACAGCAGCCGACGCCTGTCATCTTGAAGTAAAGCAGGTCTCAAGTACCCAGTACTTAGTATTTATTTAGTCTTGTGAATGGTTTGAGGAAAAGAGGTCACGGTGCGAAGTGTATGAATGTTGTGCTAAATATCAAAATGTGAAGGAGTAATCCAGAATATATAGACTATGGGGTGTTGGAAATTTGATTTATAAAACAGTTTAGGATGCAATTATGAGTATAAATAAACTTTGTGCCTTATTTACAGTTTGCATCTAGCTTCTCGGATACCATTTTTGGTATGTTGTACAGTGGAATATTTTAGATACTTCTGGAAAGTATTTACATAATTTATATCAAAATTAAAAATGTTGGATTTCATTTTGTTTTTCTTATCCTTTAACATTGCCTACTGCGTGCTGTCTGCCTTGGGTCCAGGCATGAGTAGAGCAAATGTTCTAAAATGAGAAGGGCTGATGGCACCTATGCTGTGCCTGCTTCCTGGCCTCAGCTAGGTGGCCAGGCGGGCGGGGCTCTGCGGCTCGGCCACGCCCCGGGAGCCCGGTCCCAGTTTCGGTGCCCGCGGGAGCGCGTGCTCTTCCGGCGGCCGCGCAGGTGAGTGGGGCCGCGATGCGGCGACGGGACGCCGAGCCCGCGGGGTGGGCCTTTTGCCCTGGGCACCCATCCCCGGAGCCGCCTCCCACCCGCGGCCAGGCTGAAGCGGGAGCACGAGGGCGCGCCGGGCTCCGGGGCGGCGTGGGCGGGTTTCGCTGCAGCGACAGGTGCGGCCGGCTGGACCGCCGCCGTCCTTCCGGGCGCCTGGTGGCGCCGCCCTCGCCACTTTCCCGGCTGGCCTGACCGAGACAACGGCCACATTGGGGCGGAAGCCAGTGTGGATTTTCCAGAGAAGAAGGCGAAGGCGGGACACGCACCGGGTGGGTATAGTCGCGGTGCCGGGAGGCTAGGTGGGGGACCCTGGCGGGGATGCTGGGTGTCTGTCGGTCCGCTCGCGGCTGCAGCTCCGCTGCTCCCCCACCCCAAACCCCCAAGTATCTGAGGCAGTCCACTTTGTGGAGGCAGCAAAACTTTAGAGCCAACTGAAGGGGCGATTGTGCGTGTGTGAAAGTGACCAGGCTTGATCCCGTGACGCTCAGTGAACCATTTTTCTGGTCACAGCTGTGGCATTCCTAACTCCCTGGCTCCAAGCAAACAAAAGACCTGCGACCGAGCTAGATGGAGCCCAGGGGGCTCAGGGACAACAATTAAGACTCCAGGGGTATCTGTATACTTAAGATGTGGTCAAATACTGCTGGAGATTCCTTGCTAGGTAACACACAGTTTGCTCTTCTACTAGCCTACACATTTTTGTGTTTTATTTAAATGATAAAGTGATGTAACTCAAATGAGCGGTTTTCCACAGGTGAAGATGAGTTGAATCCGTTACAGTGAGTCATATTTTTAGGATTTAAATTAACCAGTGGGATGCTGTGCAAGCTATATACACCCTAAATTCCTCAAACCTTGTTCGGTTTATTTGTTGTGCTTTTCCTTCTACATTCTTAGGCATGTGTTAGATGTAAACAACAAAGAGATAAAGACAAAAGGGCAAAAATAATTGATGTTGTGCTGGCAGGTTTTATGTCAACTTGACACAAGTTACAGTCCTCTTAGAAGACTGAACCTCAGTTGAGAAAATGCACCCACTGGACTGACCTGTGTGTGGGCAAGCCTGTGGTCCATTTACTTGATTGGTGATTTACATGTGAGGTCCCAGGTCTCTATGAATGGTGCCACCGCTGGGCTGATGGTCCTGGATAATAAGAAAACAAACTGAGCAAGCCACTAGGCTGAACCAGTAATCAGCACTCCTCCATGGCCTCTGCATCAGCTCCTGCCTCCGGGTTCCTGCCCTGACTTCTCTCAGTGTTGCAGTGTGACTTGAGTATTGTAAGTGAAAGTAAACCGTTTCTCCCCAAGTTATATGTTCATGGTGTTTTATCACAGCAGTAAAAACCCTAAGACAGTTGTCATTTAGAGAGCCTCTGGTTTGCCTTGCACGCCTTTCTGGGTGATCATAGTCGATCCTCCAGACTTGGGAGTGTTTTATTAGAGGACCCTGAAATTTCTTCCTGGACTCTTTCCTCTGTGTTCCATCTATTACAGTGGTTCACCGTGTGGGGCATGATCCTCTCACAGGGATCCCCTGAGACCATCAGAAAACAGATATTTACATTATAGTTCATAATGGTAGCAAAATTACAGTTATGAAGTAACAAAAATAATGTTATGGTTGGTGGTCCCCTAACATGAGGAACTGTATTAAAAGATAGAAGCGTTAAGAAGGCTGAGAACCACTGATCTGTTGGGTGGTTGTCTGGTCTGGTGACAGTATCTACTCTCTGACAGGCTGCGTCTCCACCTGGATTCCTAAGGGGCTGCTGTAACTCTCATGAAATCTGCCATTCTCCCAGGATGGAGAAATGAATTTACCATAAAGTGATCAGATAGAGGTCTAGCATTTATTTTTTTTGTTTGTTTGTTTTATGTGGGTGTTTTGCCTGCATGTGTGTCTGCACCACATGTGTGCAGTGCTCACGGAAGCTGAAGGGCCTGTTAGATCATTTGGAACTGGAGTTATAGTTGGTTGTGAGCCTCTATAGGAGGCTGGGAATTGAACTCGGGTCCTCTGGAAGAGCAGCCATTGTCTCTAACCACTGAGCCATCTCTTCAGGCCCTCTGGGCCTGCTTCTAAGTAACCTGGTGGAGGATGAGGACAGGGAAGGAATAGTGAACTCGGAATAGGACTGGTCTTAGAGGGGTAGTTACTGATGCTGACTTGTGGGGTACAGAGGTTCCCAATGCTACCCTCCCCACTTTTGATTACATTTAAATTCCGCAGTTTTACATGTCCTGCCTTGCTGTCTCCGTGGTTCTTCCCATGATCCTTTGGGGCATGTATCAACAGCCTCCTCACGTCAGCCTTCACCATCTGGGTTGAACTCTGAATACCACATCCAAAGAGATCCTATTAAAACAAGTCAGATCCTGTCACTCCTCAACTCCCAATCCTCTGATGGCTTCTTACAACCCTTTCATAGCCAGTAGATTTAAGATCTTACGTGACTCATTTGGTGTTGGACCTACTGTGCGGCTCATTCCGTTGCTTCCTTGCTGAGCTCTCTGATTGGGTATTTCCTTAGCATGTTAGGCACTGTAGCTGTTCCTGTTTGCCTAGAGCACCCAGACATCTGCTTGGTTTCACCTTTATTTCCATATTTGTTGCTTTCTCCACCAAGACGTCCCTCACCATGCTAAAGCTGTAACCAACTGCCTGCAGGGCCCTCCTTTCTCCTCTTAAAGACTTTGACCCTTGGGGCATTATGTATTTTGTTTCTCTATCACCTGCCACCCACAGTAGGATCTAAATTCCATAAAGGCAGGGAACTTAACTACAACCTGGGTGTGTCTGACTCACGGGAGGTTCTCAGACAATCTTTGTTGACTAATGGGTCTCCATTGTACAAGTAAAATTTCCAAATTGCTCAACACCTTAAAGTAAGAGCGCCCATTTAAATTTGTCCTAATTTCAAGTATAGTACCATATGTCTACTTGAATATCCAATAAAAAAGGCATAAACAAGTTGAAGGGTGAAAGTCAGTGTGCCTCTAACCTGGCAGTATATCAGCAAGTGGGTTTTTCTTTTTTAATTGTATACATATTTTTAAATTTAATTTATTTATTTGCACTCCATATTTTATCCCCCCATTGTGTGTGTATATATATATATATCATTGCTTTCATCAAGGAAGGCAATAGACTTAGTCAAAGTGTATTTTGAAATTTTTTTTTAATTTTTTCAGGTATATTGAATTCTAGTTATTCTACTCCTAAGATGCTTTAGTTGTCCATGGTAACAGCAATTAATTGCATTTAGATAATTAATTGCTCTGGGAACAGTGGTGTTCGCAGTTAGTGCTGCTGCTGTTTTACACTGGTTCTGGGGAGCCACAGCTGTGACTTTTTACCTCGGAGAGCTCAGTCTCTAAGTCTAGTGCCAGCTGTTAATATTTTAGGAGGAAAGAAGCAAGCACCCCACACTGTTTTATTTTGTATGTATGAGTGTTTTGCTTGCACAGATGTCAGCGCACCACATAGATGCAGTCCCCTAGAGGCCAGCAGAGGGCGTCAGATCCCCTGGGACTCGGGTTACAGCCTTCTGTGAGCCCCCCATGTGGGTACTGAGAATCGCCCAGATCCTTCAGAAGAGCAGACAGAGGTCTAGCCCCTTGGCTAACTTTTTGATTAGGAAGGGAAAGGCCTCCTAATTGCTGCCTGTTAAGACTGCTTTAATGGCCCCTTAGCCATTCCAAAGCAAAAAGTGGGCTAATGAAAATGAAGAGTATTTGCTGAGCCATCAAATCTTGGTATGCTCAGACTCGTAAATATTTTGATTTAGATGTTTAAAGACAAGACTGTACTTGGGAATATATTAACATTCTGTATTGCTCGTTTTTGTTTTTATTTATTTATTTATTTATTTTTTAAGATTTATTTATTTATTTATTATATGTAAGTACACTGTAGCTGTCTTCAGACACTCCAGAGGGAGTCAGATCTTGTTATGGATGGTTGTGAGCCACCATGTGGTTGCTGGGATTTGAACTCCAGACCTTTGGAAGAGCAGTCGGGTGCTCTTACCCACTGAGCCATCTCACCAGCCCCCTTGTTTTTATTTTTTGTCTATAAAAGTCATACATAAATTAGACTTAAATGTTTTATTATATAAAGTCCAAAACTAATATTTAAAACTGCTCTTAAAATGTCATAGAATACTTAAGTATATTTCTGGATAAATATAATTGTTATATGCATTTAAAATATCATATATATTATAAATATAATAAATATATATTTATCATTTTATATACAATAAAACTTGGATATAATCATGTTTGCCACCTGAATACACGTTTTGTAACTAAGCGAATAAAATAACTGGATTTTATTTATGAAGGATAAAGTAACTAAGCATGAATATTACCTTTAATTTTGGCCACAGGTGTGAAAATCACAAATGTCGTCAAGTGACGGAAGGTCCAGGATTCGGGACAGGGGCTATAGTGAGGTTCCCAGGGACACGCCTTGTCCAGATGGTACCGTAAGAACGTTCCAGTCTCTTCACAGCAGTGAGCTGGCTGTGAGCGCAGATCCTCTGCCTCCTCCCCCTCTCCCATTACAGCCACCATTCGGCCCCAGCTTCTACTCAAGTGACACAGAGGAACCAGCCGTGGCACCAGACCTCAAGCCGGTAAGACGCTTTGTTCCCGACTCCTGGAAGAACTTCTTCAGAGGGAAGAAAAAGGACCCAGAATGGGACAACCCGGTGTCTGATATCAGACACATCTCCGATGGTGTGGAGTGTTCACCTCCAGCCTCTCCCGCAAGAGCAAACCACCACCCTTACAAAGACCCTTCCGGAGGGTCACAAGGCACCTTTAATTCCCAGCACGAGGCAGATGCCATGTTTCCCCACGACCCCTATGCATCCTTAGACCGGCGCACGCAGACGGCGCGGACGTATAGTGAGAAGGTAGAGGAATACAACCTGCGCTACGCCTACATGAAGTCGTGGGCAGGCCTGCTGAGAATCCTGGGTGTGGTGGAACTGCTTCTGGGGGCCGGCGTCTTCGCGTGTGTCACGGCTTACATCCACAAGGACAACGAGTGGTACAACTTGTTTGGCTATACACAGCCCTATGGCATGGGAGGTATGGGCAGCCTCGGCAATACGTATGGGGGTTATTACTACAGTGGCCCCAAGACCCCCTTCGTCCTCGTGGTGGCTGGATTGGCTTGGGTCACCACCATTATTATTCTGGTGCTTGGCATGTCCATGTACTACCGCACCATCCTCTTGGACTCTAACTGGTGGCCCCTGACTGAGTTCGGAGTCAACGTTGCGTTGTTTATCCTGTACATGGCTGCAGCCATAGTCTATGTGAACGATACCAACCGAGGTGGACTCTGCTACTACCCGTTATTTAATACGCCAATGAATGCGGTGTTCTGCCGGGTAGAAGGAGGTCAGATAGCTGCAATGATCTTCCTGTTTGTCACCATGATAGTTTACCTCGTCAGCGCCCTGGTCTGCCTAAAGCTGTGGAGGCACGAGGCGGCTCGGAGACATCGGGAGTTCCTGGAGCAGCAGGAGGTGCGTAGGGGGGGCGGATGGGGTGGGAGTGGGTGGGTGGGGTGGGTGGGGGCTTCTCGGTACCTTTCTCTTGCCTTGCTTTCCTTTTCTGTGGCTCTTAAAAATACATCATCCTCAAAGCTTTGTCAGAGTCATTGTGCATCTGTATCTGTATCCATCTGTATCCATCTGTATTTAAATGAGCTGACTTTCAGAATGCCTTTCTCAGCGGCTCACTGGGATAAGCCACTCGGCTGGGTCTGCTTGTTCTTGCAGAGACACCACAGCACACAGTAGCTTGTTAGCTAAGTGCGTTGTGGTGGCTGGCTGATGCAGAGAAGGACATGGCCACTGAGTTTAGGTAAATGAAAATAACTTAAATTACATCATATATCTTACGTATATACAATATGTACACAATAATATATGTAACACATAAAAAACAGAAATAACATGGATTAGGTTTCTCATCATCAAAGCAAGTTCAGGAACAGCTTTGATTCTTTCCTAAGATAAAATTTAATAAAACCCCATGAAATATTTCACTTATAGGAGGGACGTATGCATTTAAATACTACAATTTATTTTTTTTCCCCCCTGGAAATAACACTAAGATTTCATAGGTGGGTAGCTCAATCAACCATGAGAACCAGAGTAATAAGTCACTAGGTCTCTTTAAGAAGTAAAAGAGGGGCTGGTGAGATGGCTCAGTGGGTAAGAGCACTGACTGCTCTTCCTAAGGTCCAGAGTTCAAATCCCAGCAACCACATGGTGGCTCATAACCATCTGTAACAAGATCTGACTCCCTCTTCTGGAGTGTCTGAAGACTGCTACAGTGTACTTACATATAATAAATAAATAAATCTTTAAAAAACAAAAAAAAAGTAAAAGAAAGGGCTGGAGAGATGGCTCAGCGGGTAAGAGCACTGATTGCTCTTCCAGAGGTCCTGAGTTCAATTCCCAGCAACCACATGGTGGCCACATGGTGGCTCACAACCCTGTAATGAGGTCTTATGCCCTCTTCTGGTGTGTCTGAGGACAGCGACAGTGTACTCATATAAGTAATAAATAAATAAATCTTTAAAAAAAGAAAAGTTAAAAAAAAGTTGGCATGCACCTGTAATCGATAGTGCTGGGAGGTGGAGACAGGAGGATGCCCTGAAGCTCGCCAGTGGAGCCCCCGTCTCAAACAAAGAGTAGGTACCTAAGGGTTAACACCCTAGGCCGCCCTCTGACCTTCACATGTATGGTGTGGAGGCTTAAGAACCCACATCATCAGAGGCAGACACATGCACACACATACAAAGGAGGTTGGTTGGCTAATGGGAATAGTGCCTTACACCTGTAACTTCTTCCCTTGGGAAGTTGAAGCAGGAAGATCGTGAGTTCAAGTCCAGCCAGGGCCACATAGTTTGAGGCCAGCCTGGGCTGGGATCTCAGTCTCAAAAAGCAAAACCAGAAAAGAATGACAGTGTTTGTGTTAAAACTAAACATCAAGCTGGGCAGTGGTAGTGCACACCTTTAATCCCAGTACTAGGGAGGCAGAGGCAGGCGGATTTCTGATTTTCTGGCTTTCTCAGCCTTGTCTACAGAGTGAGTTCCAGGACAGCCAGGGCTACAGAGAAAACTTGTCTGTAAAGCCAAACCAAGCCAAATGAAAACCCAACAACTTTGTTTTGTTTGAGAGGAGCTTTCACTATGTAGCCCAGGTTGGCGTACAACTCACCATAATCCTCCTGCCTCAGCTTCCCAGAGAGCCAGAATTACAGGTGTAAGCCAGCGTGTTCATTTTAAAGCTTTTTTTTTTTTTTTTTTTTTTGGCTTTTCGAGACAGGGTTTCTCTGTGTAGCCCTGGCCGTCCTGGAACTCATTCTGTAGACCAGGCTGGCCTCGAACTCAGAAATCTGCCTGCCTCTGCCTCCCAAGTGCTGGGATTAAAGGCATGCACCACCATGCCCGGCACTTTAAAAACTTTTATTAAGATTTTTTTTTTTTACAATATTTGAATTAAATTTGAGTTATTGAAGGTGCCATAACAGACTTTTGTCTGTTATAAAATTACTATATCAACATTTAATTATCCAGGGTACTGGGCATGTTAGGTCACAGCTAGCGTGGATCAGGCTGGCCTTAACCTTGTTGCCATCTTCTTGCTTCTGCTTTGAGTGCTGGCATTATAGCTGTGACCCTAACCCTAATCTAAGCTAGCCTGGGGTACATAGCAAGATCATATCTCATCAAACAATCAAAACAAAATCAAAATAAAAAACAATCAAAAACAGTCAAGGTAAAAGTAACCTAAGTAATTTAAGCAAGTTACCTAATAGTAACCCCCATCCCATTTCTCCAAATCCTCTCCATGCTCCTGGCTAAAACAGAGCCAGTTACCTGTCGTCCTCTGGCTCCCCACTGGCCCAGAGAAGTATGGGCAAACGAGTGTGGAGAACAGACATCAAGAGAGGGCCGACCTCTGGGAACTGGGGATGCAAACAGATGGAAACCGTTGCAAAGTAGCTTCTAGTTTACTGATGTGTATATGTGTTGTCTGTGTATGTGACTGGTACTCGTGTGTGCAGTGCCCAAAGTGGCCAGAAGAGGGCGGAGGTTCTCCTGATGTGGATGTTACAGGTAGTTGTGCACAAGAGCAGTAAGTACTGTAGTCAGCCCCTCGGAGTCATTTTAACTCTTGTGTTGTTTTTATTCCAGATAAATGACCCGTCGTTGTCATCAAAACGGAGAGTGGTAAGAGCTCCATTAGTTTGTTATGTGGTCTCTGCAGATTGGCTATTGTTTATGTGTGCAAGTATGGTTTTGAGCTCAGATGAGGACTTTCAGCTTTTTATTATATTGGTATTCTATGAACATTGGCAGTTTGCCTGCAAGTATGTCTGTGTGAGGGTGTCAGGTCCCCTGGCTGTTGTGAGCTGCCATGTGGGTGCTGGAACTTGAACCCAGGTCCTCTGAAAACACACCAGTGCTCTTAACCACTGAGCCATCTCTCCAGCTCTGACTTTCAGCTTTTTTTTCTGATACTAACAGGACCAAACCAGGCAGTCTTCTCTAGAACCCCTTTTCATTTTCTTACATGAATTTTTTTTTTTTGTAAGTGCACATGGTTGTCTTTCTCATGTGTTTAATTATTTGAGATAAGTTCTTGCTATTGCCTTTTGTTTTGTTTTGTTTTGTTTCTGTTTTTCGAGACGGTTTCTCTGTGTAGCTCTGGCTGTTCTGGAACACACTCTGTAGATCAGGCTGGCCTCAAACTCAGAAATCCACCTACCTCTGCCTCCCAAGTGCTGAGATTAAAGGCATGCGCCACCACTGCCCAGCCCAGTTTGACCTTTAATGCATGTTGCTCCTGCTTCTGCCTCCTGTGCTGCAGAACTTACTAACTATGCCTGACTAATTTTTCTTCAGTGGAAGTCATTCTTCCTGAGGCTGGGATGTAGCTAGCTCAGTGCTTGCCCAGCAGGAACTAATCTCTGGATTCCCCTCCCTATACAAACTAGAGATCGTGGCCCGTGGCTGTAATCCCAGCATGTGGAAGGTAAAAACCAGAGAATCGAAGTTCAAGGTCATTGTCTTAGTTAAAGTTTCTATTGCTGAGATAAAACACCGTGACCATAAGCCAGCTGGGGAGGGAAGGGTTTATTTCACTTACACATTCACATCGCAGCTAAGTCAGGGTAGAAACTTGAGCGCAGCAGTGCACACATGCATGTACACACACATATACCATTTCACATGGGAAATCAATTTTATAAATGCTAACATTTATTAACAGATAATGTGAAAAATCTAGTATCAAAATCATGCAGCGTGCTAACATTTGGAAGTATGTTCAAAACATCCTCAAGTCAGTGGTAGAATGCTTGCCTGCCTAATGTGTGTAAAGCCCTGGGTTCAGTCCCCAGCACTGAAATCCATCCATTCACCCATCAGTCATTTGTCTGTCATCTTTGGGGATGTTTTAAGGCGTCCACTTTGCAATTGCTTATTTCCCAGTAATTGGGCCGGACAGAGCCATCTTACCGGGCAGTGCTGTAGTAGTAGCAATTATGCTTCCCCAGGGTAGAATGTATGGGTTCCTGGTTATTCCCCCTGAGGCAGTGGGATTGACTGATAAAATTCATGCAGAGTAGAGTCAACCTAAAAAAAAGCCAGGAAGATGCTGGAGAAAGCAGCCCTCAACGATCAGCTGTCAGTGTTCCTGCCTGATGGAACGAACATACAGGTGGGACGGGGCTATTACGATCTGTTAGAGAGTTCTAGGGCACCTCTGTCAGGCTGGCTAGGGGGCCACAGTGTATTTCCAGGTTCTTTATTCTGAGAGCTCCTGGAATAGTTAAGAATATAGAATGCCCACTCTTTTTCTGTCCCCCCGCCCTGACACACACACACACACACACACACACACACACACACACACACACACACACACACACACACAGGGTTTCTCTGTGTACCCCTGGCTATCCTGGATCTCAACCTGCCTCTGCCTCCCAAGTGCTAGGACTAAACGGTGTATGCTTCCATGCCTGTATGAAATGCCCATTCTTACTCTGGAAGTCGTTTGACCTACAGCTTTCTTGATTCCTTCTAAAATACGGAAGCTGAAGCCAAACCACCCTTTTAAAGGCCCCTCCCTGGAGACGGATCACTGTAGAAAAACCTTCGGTATATTCCAAGAGAGACTCCCATGAATTAATTGAACTGAGCCAATGAGACACCTGATGGAAGGTTCTTGAGCTCCAGCTTTTCACGGGTATGGTTTTTCTCCCAGGATCCTAACAGGGATGGTTTGGCAGAGCGGCTTGGGAGAGACCGGAGAAGAGGTGAACTTTAGAATTGAGCTGCTCTGAATCAGGACACCTGTGCTGTTGCCTTCTTGCCCTTTGGTCCTAGGGAAATTACTCATCTTCTCTGAACTTGCATTTCCTGTCCATCAACTGAGCTGTATAGTAGGCTGAACCTTATGGTTTTATTATTTATTTATTTATTTATTTATTTTGAGACAGGCTGTCCTGGAACTCACTCTATAGACCAGGCTGGCCTCGAACTCAGAAATCCGCCTGTCTCTGCCTCCCAAGTGCTGGGATTAAAGGCGTGCACCACCACTGCCCAGCAGTAATTTTTTTTTTTTTTAACAAAATGTTTTATAGACATAAAATAAGATCAGGTATAGCAAAACATTCTAATAAAGGCCTACCTCTGGGCAGGTTTTTTTTTTTTTTTTTTTTTTTTTTTTTTTTTTAAATTGGGCAGATAAATTTCCCTGAGCAGTGCAAATGTTCGTTTAGCCTGGAGTTCTCAAACTTTATTATGCAAACATATCAGCTAGCTAGCTTATTGAAATAGGCCCTATTGTGCCTGACTGGCTCATGTGCCACTTTTCCTGAGGACTTGAGTTTGGTCTGAGGAAGTACAAGGAGGAAGGAGAGAACTGACTCCTGTGGGCTGTGGCACATGTGCCCCTCCACCCTAACAAATAAATGGAATTAAAAAAAACCCATAATAACATTTACATTTAGCAGACCTGTGCTAGAGTTTAGGCATCTGCGTATCTAACAGTTGATCGGGTGGGAGGATCAACTGAGGATGCCGGGGTGGCTTTGGGTTGGGCCTGTGTGTACACTCAGGGAACGTCAGAACTTGTGCAGACGTGCACTGGGCACAGGTCCGTGCTTCTCATCCACAGGGTGTCCACCTAGCCCCCTCCGAGATTGTAAAGTGTAGTGAAGTCCATAGTGCCACTTGTCTGTCCCCATGTTTAATTCCTTTGTCCTGGATTATCAAAGAGCATTTCCAGTATTTGCTAACAGGACAAGTTTTAGCTAAGAGACAGGAAAGAGGCTGTGTTAAACCTTGACTCTGCGGCCTTTTCTGTCTCCTTCATACATGCTTGTAACCAGGAGAGTGTGCGGCTTGTCCCGAAACCGGGGCCCAACCCCAGGCTCTCATATTAACAGGTAAACCAGAAAATGATTGGTGCTTGAGCCAGGCATGGTGGCTCAAAGCCATAGTTCCGTATTCTGGAGGCTGAAGCAAGAGGGTTACCGTGTGTTTGGAACTAGACCAGGGTAGTGAGTTTCAGACCAGACAGAGTGAAACCCTGTCTCTAAAATAAGCAAGCAGATCAAATGAGTAGTATTTACCTGACCTTTTTTTTTGTCTTAAATAATTCTGGACGCTACCTTCCAGCGTGTCTGCCTGGGCCAAGTTCATGCCTTTGGCCAAGACATGGGTACTGTCTGCCTAAGGGCTGTTGGTGAGTTCCAGAACAATCCATCCTGGGAAGCCTTCCTGAGCTGGTACACAGAAGTCTTGAGTGTCACATAGTTCGATGCTAAAGAGAAGCACCATGCAATCAAAATCCATCTATTCAAGTCAGAATACTTCCTCTAAGCCAGGTGGTGGTGGCGCTCACCTCGAATCCCAGCACTTGGGAGGTGGAGGCAGGTGGAGCTCTGAGTTCCAGGATGGCCAGGGCCACACAGAGAAACCCTCTCTTGAAAAACAAAAAGACAAACAAACAACCACCACCCCAAACCAAACGTCCTCTTACGTTTAATCTCTGGAGTCGTGTTCACAGTTGAGGTATGAGGAACAGCATGCTAGACATCAGAGAGCACAGTGGAACGACTGTGGTCTTCATCAAAAGGCATCCCCCAAGTGTCCCAGTTACTTTTCAGTTGCTGGGATAAAAAAAACACCATGACCACAGCAACTTGGAAAGAAAAAAATTTAATTTGGGGATTGTGGTTTCAGAGAGTTAGAGTCCACAACAGCAGAGCAAAGGCATGGCAGGAAGCGGGAGGTAGAGAGAAAGAGAAACTCTGGGAATGACATGGGCACCTGAAGCCTCAAAGCCCGCCCCCAGTGACACACCTCCTCTCACAAAGCCACACCCCCTCATCCTTTCCAGGCAGTGCCACTGTCCCGGCCCACGGGACACTTTATTCCATGGTCCTTGAGGGGGATCACAAACCTAGAGAGAAATGGGAATAAAGAAAGAGACGGAGACCATGCATGTTTGTCATAGTCTCTTTTACTAAGGGGAAATACTCAGGTTATATACAATTTGGAGAGGGGTTGGGGGAGTGATCAAAGGTATACAGTGAGAGAAATAATTCGGAAGAGTTATTTGCAAGTCTAATACATTTAGTGATTCATCTAGGGTCCTTGGTGCCACTGCCCTGGGACATAGGGAGGCTTATCTAAGAGTCCTATCTCAGAGTCCGGATCCTCCTAACAGTTCAAGGTGACAGCTCTGGGCAGCTCTGGAATGTGAGAAGACTCCCTCAGTCCTTGATGTCTGTTTAGGTCTTGCTGGTTCCCAGGAGTGGCCTTGCAGAGAGAGAGAGGGGGAAGGGCTCTTGACAAAGAACTATGTGGCTCCTAGATGCATACTGTGAAAACACCTGGGCTGTGGGATGCCCTGGGTGTAAGATGCCTGGGCTGCGGGATGCCCTGGGTGTAAGATGCCTGGGCTTTCTCAACCTGGTCTCTGACATGCCATCAACTGGGGACCAAGTACTCAAACTCATGAGCCGTGGGGACGTTCATATTCAAGTCTCATGAGCGAGACATCCTCATCCCTGTTTCCGTGTCCTGCCTCCACTTGGGTTTTCTGACTTTGGGTCCCAGTACCTCGCTGTGATTGTGGGTCTGGAGCTTCCCCTTTGCAGATCCCTTTCTCTGGGCTAGTTAACAACTCCCACTAACCAGGCCTCTGCTCTCCGATGAGGTAATAGCTGGTGGCCTTGACAGTGAGCTAATGTTAAACCAAACCTCAAGACCAGTCCCAAAGCAGGGAAGTGGGAAAACAGAAGCAGTTTTTAAAAGTTGCCATAGCAACTGAGGGCAAGGTTCAAAACCATTGCATTTCTGCACTTTTAGTTTTTTGTTTTTTGTTTTTTGTTTTGTTTTGTAGGTTTAAGGGACTAGTAATGGAGAAAGATGCTTCTGCATCAGGGAACAGCCATGTTTCCCCAGAGGGGTTGGCACTGCCAGCTTCATTCACCAGACTTGTGTCTAGCATGCTTCTGGAACTTCGGGGAGGTTTAGCGTGTGAACAGTATACATTAAAGTAAACAAGTTTACGCACATTATTCATTTAAGGCAGTGTTTTCAACCTTCCTAATGTTTGACCCTGTAATACAATTTCTTATGTTAAATAAAGTTATATTTATAAACATAAATAACCATAAAGTTATTTTTGTTGCTACTTCATAACTGTAACTTTGCTACTGTTATGAATTGAAAGGGTCATTACACACACACACACACACACACACACGCACATACACATACAAATGGATCCAGGCCCACAGGTTGAGGAACACCAATTTAAAGTATCAGTGACTTGTGTTACAGTGTAGTGCTAGAACACTTGCCTGGGATGCTCAAAAACTCTGGGCTCGGTCTCCGGTATCACAAAAATGAAATACTTAGAGTTTACTACTTAGAGTTTAATTGTGGTTTTTCTCGTTACTTGCTGTGTGACTTTGAGGGTTTCCTTTATCCTCTCTGAACCCTTCTTCTGGCGTCTGCAAACCTTGGCGAGACTGTTTTGGGTGCAGTGCCATTGAATACTGACCTGCTTTGACTGCCTATTCTAGAACATTCCTCTGTATCATCATCTCCTACATCCCCCTTCTGCTGACTTTTGTTTGAAGCCTGTCCCAGCCATTTTCTTTTCTCTTTCCTGAATACGTAATATTTTTATTGAAGGGTGTGGCTGTAGTCCACTGTCTCATGCCTGTAAGCTTTCTGAGCCCCAAGTCCGCAGTTTGAGAACACTCACACCCTCCCTGTCCTCGGTCCTCCCTGTCCTCGGACTGGTCCTCCTATGCAAGTTCCTCTTAAAGACTGACATTGGAGACCCTTTTTTCTGGAGCGTTGTGTTTTACTCGAAATGTTATGAAACGATCTTGTTATGTAGCCCAGGCTGGCTTCCAGCTGACCCCCTTGCCAGTCTCTCCTGTGCTGAGGTGTGTGCCACTACACCTTGCAGAAAGTGGGTTTCAGCATGAATTCTGGGCTTCCTCCCTTTCAGATCACCCATCAGTGTGGCTCGTCCCCTCCCCTAGCTGCTTCTGACTGACTCAGTCTGCCTTGCCTTCGTTTCTATAGGTCTCAGAACTCTTAAGTGATCGTTGTTTTTCTTCTTCTTCCTGCCCCCTCTTCATTTCCTCCTACTCTCTCTCTGGGGTGGACTCTCTCCCCGAACCCCCCCCCCCCCGTGTTCACACCAGCCCTTTTCCTCTGCTCCTACAGTGTGAAGTGGCCACCAGTGACCGGCAGAGAGATCACGAAGTGAATGTCAAAGAGTTGAGAACAACAACTAAAATGATGCCCGAGCTGCTGAGTGGGCACATCCCTCCCGGCCACATTCCGAAACCCATCGTGATGCCCGACTACGTGGCGTGAGTCCCTCTCATTGGGGCTTCATCTTCTAGTTTGTTATCCAGGGTAACATACTGGAAAATAAGAATGGTACCCAGATCTGGACAGGGAGCAGTAAGCTGCCCAGCTTTACCGGTTCAGCTTGTTTTAGTAAAAGTTACAGCGTTTTCTACTCCGTGACTAGAACCCAAGTTCTGAGCATGTTCCGCAGGCACGCCACCACAGACCTCCTGCAGTGTAAGGTTGTCACTCTGCTTTGTGGTTTTCCCTCAGAAAATATCCTGTGATTCAGACGGATGACGACCGAGAACGCTATAAGGCTGTGTTCCAAGACCAGTTTTCAGAGTACAAAGAGCTGTCTGCGGAAGTGCAGGCCATCCTGAGGAAGTTTGACGAGCTGGATGCGGTGATGAGCAGGCTACCACATCATTCTGAAAACCGCCAGGTCGGTGTCCACAGCTGCAGATGGGGGAGCAAATGCCGTGGTCTCAGGATTCCCCAGCGCCTGTCTCTGCTGTCTAGGAATGCGTTTAGGATCTTTGAAGTAGCTAAGCAGCATCTGTCTCCACTCCTGTTAGTAAAACAGTGTATACAGAAGGCCTTAGGCTTGATCCCAGAGCTACAAAAAGAAAAAAAGGAAAAAGAAAAATTTAAATTATATAACTAAATACTAAATGTCTTTTAACATTTCTGCTGTCTTTTTTTTTTTTTTTTTCTAGAGCTGGAGATCAAACTCAGGTCTCGAGTATACCCTGTCATCCTTAGCCCAACCTCCAGCTACTCAGTATTTTATTTTCTTATTTAAGTAGAATACAATTTGCCAAAGGTATATAGTACCAGAGTATTGAAGGAGACAAATGACCCACTCAGAGTAGAACAACCCCAGGAGGGTTTGTGGACAGCGCATTCCCACCCATCTCGGTCCCAAATGAAGAGGGTTCTGTGGGGAAGGCCTAGGAGAAGAGCTAAGCCCCTCCGATGGCCACATCTAAGTGACCACCAGGGCTAAAGCAAAGAGAAGAGCCACAGTGGAGGCAGTAATTATGAGGACGAGAGGAAGCTTTCTCTGAAACATTCTTTTAAAGATGAGGTGGGGTAACCCCAGCAGTGGAGACGCACACCTCTAGTCCCAGAACCGGGGAAGCAGAGGTAGGTGGATCTCTTGAGTTCAAGGCCAACCTGGTCTACATTGCAGGTTCCTGGATAGCCAGGGCTATGCAGAGAAACCCTGTCTCGAAAATCTTGAGAGAAAGAGAGAGAGAGAGAGAGAGAGAGAATGAATATGAATGAGAATGAGGCTGACCAGACATGGATGGCACACACCTTTCATCTCAGCACTCAGGAGGCAGAGGCAGGCAGATCTCTGAGTTCCTGGCCAGCTTCATCTATATATTGAATACCAGGCCAGTGAGGACTACATGGTGAGACCCTGTCTCAAAAACAATGGAGTCACCTAGCTGGTCCCTCATGCAAATTTTTTTAAATGTTTAGAAGAATTTATGTATTTGAATATACACACAGATACCAACAGATTTTTCTTCTGAGAACCTACATTAATTGGGGGGAATCTTTGTTTTTATCATATCATTCATATATATATATATATATATACACACACATTTAAATCATTCTTTTTTTATTTTATTTTTATTTTTTATTTAAGATTTTTTATTTATTATATGTAAGTACACTGTAGCTGTCTTCAGACATTCCAGAAGAGAGCGCCAGATCTTGTTACGGATGGTTGTGAGCCACCATGTGGTTGCTGGGATTTGAACTCAGGACCTTTGGAAGAACAGTCGGGTGCTCTTACCTGCTGAGCCACCTCACCAGCCCCTAAATCATTCTTGATTATGAGTTATCTAAGATAACTATGTATATCGTAATGACATTTCCCCGACCCTGAAGCAATGGAATAGTGTTAACTAAGACACACTCATTCCAGGAAGCAGGAGAGACCCAGCAAACACTGAGGTAGCATGTCAGTTATCACTGTATAGAAAACACTTAAGAGCCACAGGTCCAAGAGGGTAGCTAAGCTTAGAGGTCTTCAGAGGTGTGCCAGAAGAGCCACGTGTGGTGGCACAAGCCTGCTGTCCCAGCTGCTTGGGAACTAGGCAGGAGAAGCTGCTGGGCCCAGGAGTTCTAGGCCAAGGGAACAGTGTGAGATCTTGTCTCACGAGAAGTTGTGTAAGTGCCTTTAATCCCAGCACTTGGGAGGCAGAGGCAGGCAGATTTCTGAGTTCGAGGCCAGCCTGGTCTAGAGAGTGAGTTCCAACCAGCCAGCCAGGGCTACACAGAGAAACCCTGTCTCAAAAACACCAAAGAAGAAGGAGGAGGAAGAGAAGGAGGAAAAGTCGTATAAAGAAAAACAAGGCATTCATGGAGGAATGGAAATAGTTCCATAATCGTCTGTCTTACTGAGGCGTCAACCTCTTCACACACCTTCTATTTATTATAAAGCTTATAATAAAATCAGAAGGAACCTTATATTAGCTGTTCTCAGGAAGAGCTGAATATTGAATAGCCCCAGCCTTTTTTTTCACACCTGATTCACCAGGAGGAGCTTTATAAGGACAGAGAGGGTGGTCACAGCCAGTGCCGTGGTCTTTATGCACCAAGCTCTTTATTAGGATCATTGCTCATAAGTGACCCTCCTGAAGACCATTTGAGGTGGCTATGGATATTATTTTCAGGGAAAAAGAATGTTAGGACAAATGGCTAACCCAGGGTCACAGGGCTGCTTGTCACACTCCTGGAGACCAGCACCTGGGAGGTAGTTAATGTGCAGACATTTGTCCAGTGGATTATATTTTTGTGCAAGTGTTTTCTGTCTGGCTTTGAAACAGAGAGCTTTGTTTTTGAGGCAGGGTCTCCCTCTGTAGCCCAGACAGATTGAGAATTCATAGTGGGAGGCAGGAGGGGAGGGAGGACGGGACGGAGGACGGGAGGCCCCTACCCTACCCCACCCTACCCCCATATCAGAATTACGGGCGGGTTCTGCCATACTTGACAAAATAGTTTTCTGTTCTAATTCCTAGTGTGCTGAAAGACATAATCTGAGTAAATACGTGTTTTAACTAATAAAAATATATTATTTTTAGGAACACGAGAGAATTTCAAGAATTCATGAAGAGTTTAGGAAAAAGAAGAATGTGAGTAATTTTCTGGGTCAACATGTCCTTGTCCTGGTACACCGGTAATAACTGATAGGCTTTTGGTTTCTTTTAAGCTAAATTATTAAATGTCTCTCCATGGAGTCCCTTCCAACCCGATATGCCGTGAAGGCGGGAGTTGGAAAAGACGTGGGAGAGACTTTATTCATATTTCCTACACTTACCTTTTCATGTATTTTGACTCCTAAGGGTACCCCTACTCTGTGTATTCCCCTTGGTTTTGCTGTGAACCTAAAACATAGGGTATTTTGTGTTGAAAGGAGAAGGCACGGCTGTTGTAATCGTGCAGGTCATGCAGGTCGTATCTCTGGCAATCCTGCTGTGTCAGCTGTTTTCTTGTTTGGGTTAACCACTGAGGGAAGCGGCACTGGATGACGACTGTTTCTTTCCTAGGACCCTTCATTTCTGGAAAAAAAGGAGCGTTGCGATTACCTCAAGAACAAACTTTCTCACATAAAGCAAAGAATTCAAGAATACGATAAAGTGATGAATTGGGATACGCAAGGTTACCCCTAGACACTGTTTAGTCACTGCCTCTGTGTTGGTCTCCTGGGTGAGGAGCAGGCACTTCCAGGTCATCTTCTGCTTGGTTTAAACATATCCTAGGTAAACACTGTGATTTCACTCAAACATTTCAAAACAGTTTCAAACCCGGGAGGGCCTTTACTGAGACGAGAGAGACAGTGTATACAGCTGTGCACAGTTTAATGTTTTTCTCATGAACATGGGCTTGAAGCCAAGATCAGTTGTCACACTCTACGCTCTTGGGCAAGTTGATCAATCCTCTGTGCCTGTTTCCTCTGTAAAATGATACCTACCTCATAGGGCAGTTATGAGACTATACGGGCTCACCTTTATTTCTCAGGCATCTGGAACAGAGCCTGCTGCTGCTGTAAAAGAGCCACGTTTGTGTGGGGAGTGCTGTGGATGTCGGTGGAGGATGAGCTACACAGGATGAGTTTCAGGAAGCAGTCTGGATTGAGCAAGCGTCAACAGCTGACCAGAGGCACGTGTCCCATAATGCCCTTGTGTTTTTCGCCTTTAGCACTGCAGCCTTACGTGGAAGTTTCACTGTTGCCTGTGAGCTGTTATAGCCCTTCAGGGCCTCTATGTCTGTAATCAGGGTCACTGTGCATAGATCCCCATGTGCCCACAGCCCATGCCGTGTGCATGCGAGAGCGACGCCTTTCAGTCTACTTGGAGTCTCTCCTGTGATTCATTGCCACACCTTCCCCAGAAGAATCTGTGTGACAGTTTCCACCCACTACAGCTTCCAGTCAAACAATTAACCAATGTCCAAAGGGTTTTACAAAGTAGTGAAGTAATGAGTGGAGCTGGCAGAGGCCCGGAAAGTTCTGGCGGCTGAGGACCAGATTCGTTTTGTTTTGTTTTTTGTTTTTGTCAGTGAAACCTGGCAATACTTCTGCAGACTAACTTCTGTAGTGAGACCTTGTCTTAGAACAGGAAACAAAAAATAAAATAAAATAAGGAGGAAGGAGAAGACGAGTACTAAATCAATAAAATAAAATATGGTAGCATGTGCACACCACCCTGGCACTCAGGAGCTGAGGCAGCAGAATATCAAGTTCAACGCCAGCCTGGGCTTCAGAGAAAGCACCCCCCTCCCTTTTTAATGTAAGATATTGCCATTTTATACATTTAAAAAGTTTGGGTTACACAGAGAAACCCTGTCTTGAAAAACCAAAAAAAAAAAAAAAAAAAAAGTTTAGGTTAGCATTAAAATGAAACATTAAACACATTTAACTTTGTGAGATTTTATTTTACTCCAGTTGTAAATGTTAATCTTTTAAGACCGATGCTGTAGCACTGATTTTTTTTTTTAATGTTATACCAATACAGAGATGTATTAAAATATCAGTTACCTGCTGTTTTGTGTGTGCGCCTTATTGGCTGGTTTTGAAACATTCCTGTGTTTGCCAAGAATGTTTTGAGAATACTTTTTCCTTAATCAGAAAATAAACTGGATGGCTGGAGAGACAGTGGTTAAGTGCACATACTATTCTTGCTGAGAATCCGAGGTCTTCCCAGCACCCACTGTTATGAAATATAAGGGTGAGGGTGTACCTGGCAGGCCAGTGCCAAGGTGTGCCCCTGAGTAATTATGCCATGTAACAGATCTGCTATAAAGAAAGTTTGTTGGGGGAAGGGAGAGGAGTGAGACCTGGGAAGGGGGTTGAAGCAGACAAGTGGACATGCGGACAGGCAGACAAATACCACCAGGCTAATAAATACTTGAACTGGAAAGTCATGAATACCCCTAGGTCACAGTGCTCATGTGACATCTCCTGTTGGAAGAATTTAATGACAAACCAGGCATGGAGATGCATGTCTGTGATCCCAGCACTTAGGATCCCAGACCCAGTCAGAGGTAGGAGGCTCCTAGGGAGTTACAGGCCCACGAAGGCTAAAATCAACAACAACAACACAGGTCAGGAGAAAGTCATCCCAAGGTCTTCAAGGTGAGCTCCTAGAAGACTGGGTCATTCAAGCTCGGACAGTTAGCGACCGGGAGATCCCAGCCTGGTGGCCTTGGCAAGACCCACACACACAAATTAATAAAGATATAAAGTTAGCTGGTCAGTGGTAGTGCACACCTTTAATCCCAGCACTCAGGACACAGATGCAGATCTGAATTTGAGGTCAAACTGGTCTACAGAGTGAGTTCCTGGACAGACAGGGCTACACAGAGACACCCCTGACTTGAAATAACCAAACAAGAAAAAAAAAAAGAGAGAGAGAGAGATAAAAAGCTGGCCTGCAGTGGCAAATACCTTTAATCCCAGAGCTTGGAAGGCAGAGGCAGGGGGACCTCTTGAGTTTGAGCCCAGCCCAGTCTACAGAGTGGGTTCTGACCGTCTCAAAACACTAAAATACAAAACCTAGATTTGTGTGATATTTGCTTTTATTTTGAGCTAAAGCTAGATTAGGTCACTTTTCAGAAACGAACGTCTTTGTGCTCACTTATTTCATTTTAATGTAATTTCATTATATTAAGGCTTTTGCTGTTCACGCCAGATGATAGAACAAGGGGTTAGGCCGAAGTCACATGACCTAAAAGCAGATCCACCTGACTGAGCAATGAGACAGGTGACAGAAGGTACAAGAGGCCTGTTGTAAACCTTCTGAACATCCTGACGTGCAGTTGTATCGTTTTGGCTTGGTAAGGTTACTGGTAAGAAATTTTCTTGAGCCAAAGAATAGTTCATTGTTAATAAAGGGTGGACTCTGGAGGCTGTGTGTACCAACCGGTTCAGCCTATTGTCTCCACAGTGGCATTCACATACACAGAAGCAATTCACCAAGACTGAGGTCACAACATATTAGTCACCATGAAAGGGGGAAAGGGAGAAAGGGGACCGGGAAACAGGAACCATGATCTGGTTAACAGGAGAAAGATTCGGTTCCTCCTTTATGAGGAAGGAAGGTGGTACAGAGACGGCTGTCAGTGAGGGACTAGCATGAGCGCTTGACTGGATCCGAGACCCCTCATAAAAGCCAGGTATGGTGATGTGTACTTGTAGCCCCACCAATGGCCAGACAGGCGTCGATAGGCAGGTGCCTGCTCACTGCCCGGCTAGCTTAGCCCACTTGGCAAAGTTCCAGGCCCATGAGACCCTGTCTCAAGCCAACAGTGAACCCCACATCGGGTGCGCCAACGTTTGAGGGAAAAAGTGGAACAGGAGAGATGGGGGAGGCAGTGTGGAAAGAGGATGAAGAACACAGTAAGGCAAAGTGTGTGAAAAATACCACAGCGAACGCCATTATTTTGTGTGCTAACTGAAAGGGTACAATTTTCTTTATTTAGGAATAATATTTTAAGATATTTAGTATTTAAATATTATTAAATATTTAATAATAATCTTTAAGTCCTCACTAGCTAGACTAGGCTGGCCTCTGACTCACAATGATCCGCCTCCGCCTCCGCCTCCGCCTCCGCCTCCGCCTCCGCCTCCGCCTCCAAGTGTTGGGATTAAAGGTATGCATCACCACGCCCAGCTAAAATAAATAACTTTCTTTTAGGGCCTAAAATTTAGCCCTTAGACTTCCTACTTCTGTCTCTGCAGATCCTTGTAACAGGCTCTGGTACATAGACTACGCTTGAAATGCAAACACAAGGGATATAGGTGTAGATATTGTGTGAATCTCTTCTTTGTTACCCAGAGAATATTCAACAAACACTAGTTTGCTGAAATATACAAGGACAAAGTGCCCCCAGATACAAGGAGCTTTCAGGCACCCCATCTTTGGGTATGCACTTTCAGACTTAGTTGCTTGGCCCTGTAGATGCTTTGGAAAAGCTATGCTACTGTAAGGTACTGGACTTGTGACAGGTTGAAATATTTCTCTTTACCCAGGGCACCGTTTATAGGAACAATTATTGCAGTAATTATCAGTTATAGGTGGATTTTTGTGGGAGGATTTATAAGTCAAGGATGTTTAAACTTTTTATTTATTTATTTATTTATTTATTTAATGAGATTTCATTATGTTGCCCAGGTTGGCTGCCAACTTCTGGGCTCAAGTGATCCTTGCTTGCAAGCCTCGAGTAGCTTGGATTATAGACAAGTACCACCACATCTGGTAAGGCTCCATTCCACAGAAACTAAAGCTGGTTGGCTTAAAGGGAAGAACTTATTACCACTTTACTGTGCCTCTTACAGAACTGGAGAAGGTGTGGAGAACTGAGGTCAAGGCCACTCGGGAGGGTCAATGTCCAAAATCACATCTGTAAGCCACCTGGTGAGAAGAGCTCTCCTGTGTGTCAAGTGCGCCATTAGCCCCGCCCTCCTCAGTGCTGCACTCCTGCACAACTCAGATGCAGGACAAGATGTGGACTGATGGGTCCAGGTCCTGTGCCAGGTTCTGAGTGCAAGGGATGTGGGTAGCTAGGGCCTTTTAGCATCAGTAGATGGGTGGAGGCTCTTGCTGACAACCAGCTCAATGGGGACTTGCCGAAAGCATGAAGTGGTGGGATGCTGAAAACCAAAACAGGATACTGGCTGTCTTACCGGTTAGGAATTTATCTTCTTTTTATAAGTCATTATTACATTGATTGAGTGGTTGACTGGGTGTGTACATGTGTTTCACAGAGTGCATGTCACAGCACACATGTGGAAGTCACTTATAAAGGAGTGGGTTCTTTCCTTCCACCACAACCAGCCAGTCCTCCAGGGCTAAAAGCAAAGGCCTATGGGAACCCTCTTAAACCATAGTTAAAAGAAATACAGGGTTTCTTTGTTGTTGCTGTTCTTTTTGTTTTTTCAAGACAGGGTCTCTCTGCATAGCCCTGGCAGTCCTGGAACTTGCTGTGTAGACCAGGCTGGCCTCAAGTTCATAGAGACTAGCATGCCTCTGCCTCTGGAGTGCTGGGATTGAAGCCATACACCACTATTCCTGAAAACTTTACTTTTTATTTAAGTGAGTACAGATGTTTGCCAAAACAAATGTACACATTTACTCATAGACTCCAAATTGGTAATAACCAAGATACATGTTTTAGCTAGGGTTTCATTGCTGTGAAGAGACACTGTGACCACGACAACTCATAAAGGAAAACATTTAATTGGGGTTGGCTTACACTTTCAGAGGTTCAGTCCATTATCATCATGGTGGGAAGCATGGCAGCATCCGAGTAGACATAGGGCTGGAGATGGAACTAAGAATTCTACATCCTGATTCACAGGCAGCAAGGAAGACAATGGATATGTTTCACTTTGGGCATTGCTTGACCTATGAGACCTCAAAACCCACCTCCGCAGTGACACACTTCCTCCAACAAGGTCACACCTCCTAATAGTACCACTCTGGGCTCTAATAGTGCCAAGCATTCAAACACAAGAGTCTATGGGGGCCATATCTATTCAAACCACCACAGTAGATCTATCAACAGTAGATAAATAGAAATGAGAAATAAATTGAGCAAAAATGAATTGCTATTACACAGAACATGGATATTTGTCTGAGGGTTTGGTAGTCTCAACAGGAGCTAGATGAATGCTTTCTGGACAATTCATTTATATAAAGCTGAAAACATGGCAACCAGGGATGAGGGGTAGAAGATGCAGTAAGCAGCAGATGTAATCACACACGTGTGAAATTGTAATCATGAAACTTATCACACTGCAGTTCATATGTGCTAATTTGAAGAAGAAGAAGAAGAAGAAGAAGAAGAAGAAGAAGAAGAAGAAGAAGAAGAAGAAGAAGAGGAGGAGGAGGAGGA
>NC_034600.1:31463867-31467280 GCF_900095145.1 Mus pahari | reverse complement strand
GGAGGAGGAGGAGGAGGAGGAGGAGGAGGAGGAGGGAGGGGAAGGAAGAGAAGGAGGAGGAAGAGGAGGGGGAGGAGGAGGAGGAATACTAGTAATAAAGGCATGTACCTCTAATTCCAAGCACTTTGGAAGTAGGAGACAGAAGCAGGTAGATTTCTGTGAGTTCTAGACCAGCCTCATCTACACAGAGTTTTAGGCTAGCCAGGGTCTCAAAAACAAAAAAAAAATCCACAAGAAAAAAAAAAGTGGCAAAAGTAATTCAGTCAGAGCAGCGGTAGCTTTGGGAGAGCAAACACTAACTGGAAAGGAGCACAGGGGTGTCATCCAGGGTTGGAAAGTACTCTATGTACTGATCTGGATGGTAATGTTATCAGCATCTTAGTCTTCTGTGTGTGGCGGGGTGTAACAAAATATCCGAGGCTGGAAATTCAGTTAAAAATTCTGGAGCTGGAAATACTGAACAGCATGGAAGACTGATCCTGCCGAGAAGGCTTGGCTACCTCACATCACAGCAGGGAAAGGGGCTAGGAAGTGACGCAGCATACAGGGTGAGCCTTCATAACAACCTATTCTAATGAGAAGTAAGTCACTACTGGAGGTCGGCACTAACCGCCTGGGCACAGTTCCAGCCATCTAAGTATGCGCATTACAGCTGCTTCTTAAGGCTGCCACCACCTTGAAGCTGCCACACAGGATTGAGCGTCCAGCATGAACCGTACGGCTGAACCGTACGGCTGCGATGAAAGCAAAAAGCCACTCATGGAAGAAAGAGTTTATTGAGCTTACAGTTCCAGAGGGGAGTCCATAATGGTAACCCAGGGATGGCAGCAGGGGGTGGGAGCAGGAAGCAGAGAGATCATAATTCCTGCCACACAGAGAAAACAGGGAGAGGGGACAAGAGGTGAGAGGAGGCTGTAAATTCTCAAAGCCTGTCCCAAGTGACACACTTTCTCCAGGAAGGCTCCATGCCCGAAATGTTCTACTTGGAGCTGGAGAGATTATAGGAGCACTTGCACCTCTTTCACGGGACATGGGTTTGGTCCCCAGCACCCAAATGGTGGCTTGCAACCACCTTGTAACTCCAGTTCCAGGGGATCTGACATCCTCTTCTGACCTCCATAGGCACTAGGCATACATGTGATATACATACATGCATGCAAAACAGTCTTGCACATTAAACAAATACATAGCCGGGTGTGGTGGCGCACGCCTTTAATCCCAGCACTCGGGAGGCAGAGGCAGGCAGATTTCTGAGTTCAAGGCCAGCCTGGTCTACAGAGTGAGTTCCAGGACAGCCAGGGCTACACAGAGAAACCCTGTCTCGAAAATCCAAAAAACCAAAAAACCAAAACAAAACAAAACAAAACAAAATACATAAACGTTCTAACCTTCCCCAAACAACACCCGTAACAGGGAACCAGGTGTCTAAACGCTTGAGCCTGGGGAACATCTCTCATTCAAAGCACCACGATGAGCTGCACTCTTGAGATGCAAGAACTTCATGTGCTTAACATCCACGTATTTTTTTTTTTAAGATTTATTTATTTATTATATGTAATTACACTGTAGCTGACTTCAGACACTCCAGAAGAGGGAGTCAGATCTCGTTAAGGTTGTGAGCCACCATGTGGTTGCTGGGATTTGAACTCGGGACCTTTGGAAGAGCAGTTGGTGCTCTTACCCGCTGAGCCATCTCACCAGTCCCCCCCCAATCCAATTCTTAAGGGACATCAAGCATACATTTTTCTTAACATTGCAAAAGAACTTAGAGATCTGTCCGCCTTTGTTAAGGACAAAGGATAAACTAGTTGGGTGGGACCCTGCCTTGAAGTTACCATTTCTACCAGATGACAAGGAAGACAGCTCCCTTCCTGACATCATAATCTGACCTTCACATGTAAGTATGTGGAGACTACCCACACAGGGGCCTACAGGGACATATATGCATACACATATAAATGCACAACACGCACACACACGGCATACATGGAAAACAATTCTAAAGCCGTAGTTATAGCAACTGGGTCAGGGGCCACATTCTTCAGGGATGTAGCCACTGGTACCATTAATTGAATGCAAAGGAGAAAGGATAAAAATAGGAACATGAAACAAAACCATGAAAACAGGAGGGAGGGAAACTGTTGGAAAGAAGTGGGGACTTGGAGTGAGGGAGGAAATAAGGAAGGATAATGAAGGGCTGTGATCAACCTATGTTATATATGATGAAAATAAAAGAACAAATAAAAAAAGTGAAATGGAAAATTCCAGAAATAAATCATTTATAACTTAAAAACCAACAACAAGTGCCGGGCATGATGCTATATGGCTGTAATGGCAGCCTTGGGAGGTGGAGTTGGAGGATCAGGAGTTCAAAGCCAGCCTGGGCTACATAAGACCCTGCCTCAACGTCCCACATACAAGCTGTTTAATCAGTGGTATAAATTTCAGAATATGGGCTTCATCTGAGAAGGCTTTGTCTGAAAAGAGGCCCTTAGGAAGTGAAGGAAACTTCTGGATACTACGGTAAAATTCATTAAGCTAACCATTTAAGATCAGTGCTCGTTATGGTACATGTATTGCAGCTCAACAATGAGTGTGTTTATGTTCCATGTATCTGTGCAGGTATGCACGCCTGTGCTTGTGCATATGGAAGCCAGAAGTCAACCATAGGGGTCGCTCCGTGGGAGCTGTGCTCTTGTTTTAAGCAGTCTCTCATTGGCTGGAGCTCCCTGGTTAGGTGAGACCCACAAGGAGGCTTTTCACAGGCCCTGGAGGTGGGCCTCATGACCTCCTGTGTTTGCACAGTGAGCTCTTTACTAAGAGAACCTCAGCTCTGTACCTGAATTTTAGCTTTTAAAGATTATTTACACTTTTAGTTTTTCAAGACGTGGTTTTTCTGTGTTTGCCTGGCTGTCCTGGTCTTACACTGTGTTGCCCTGACTGTCCTGGAACTCACTATGTAAACCAGGTTGGCCTCAAACTCCCAGAGTGAGTGCTGGGATTAAAGGAAGTGTGCCGCCACACCTCTCTTACCTTCATTTTCAACAATCGTACACATGTGAAGAAAAGCATGTTACCCGGTGTTTGTCCTTTTTTTGCTTTTGTTTTTGCTTTTGTTTGGTTTTTTTGTTTGTTTTTTTTTTGTATGGTTTGGTTTTGGTTTTGGTTTTTCCAGACAGGGTTTCCAGGGTTTCTCTGTGTAGCCCTGGCTGTCCTGGAACTCACTCTGTAGACAAGGGTGGCCTCGAACTCAGAGATCCACCTGCTCTTCCTCCAGAGTGCTAACATATGGCACACATACATACGTGCAGGCAAAACTTTCATATACACAAAGTAAAAATAAGCCTGTTTTTTAAAGAAGGAAAAGTCCAAAGTAAATTTGGAAATATAATTGTTTCTCTTTCTTTTTTTTT
>NC_034600.1:31422783-31463231 GCF_900095145.1 Mus pahari | reverse complement strand
GGAGAGGGAGAGGGAGAGGGAGAGGGAGAGGGAGAGGGAGAGGGAGAAGGAGAAGGAGAAGGAGAGGGAAAGGGCCAGAGAGGCTCTGAACCCGACCTCATGACTAAGAGGGTAGGTTACAATAACAATAACATGGCTACAACAACATCCTTCTCGTTGTCCCCATGAGCAGACCTGAATGAGCAGAGCGCCAGGAAATGAAGGGGCCTGAAGACGGTTTATATTTGTTTTAACCTGTTTATCCTAACACGCTGACACGTGATTCTTCCCTGTGCGTGAGTGCAGCAGGAGGCAGAGGAGGGTGACGGGATGAAATGCTGTTTGTTAACAGAGTGTGAGATACTCGGCTCCGTCCCATTTAAACTTCTCCTGTGACCTGAAAGCTTGCCAGTGTCGTTAATATTCAAGGGGACTCCAGGGATTTTTACTGCCAGAGGGCAACCCCAGGTTAAACCAGGGGAAAGCTGTTCAGAACCCACCCCACCCCTCGCCTGCCAGGTGACTCGGCCACTAGGAGATGGAAGCTGCTGCTGTTCACAGAACTGCTGTGGTAGCCAGGGTTTTCACAGAAGCATTCTGGATTAAATCAGAGACAGCATACATGCTACAGGAACATTCCAGACAACTGGCGACAATGTGTCCTACATCCATGAGCAATCCTCGAGTGGCTATCGTGCTGTCTGCTTCACTGAAGGTCATTTCTTGATGTCTGCCTTAGCCTCAGGATGGGAAGCTGGTACTAAAGTATACTGAAAGAAGCCCAGCTCCTGGGCTGGGGATGCAGCTTCATGGTAGAGCACTTGCCTAGTATGCCTGAGGCCCTGTCTTCCATCCCTAAACCAGGAACAAAGGAGGGAGGAAGAAAGGGAGAGAGGGGAGGAGGGAGGGAGGGAAGGGTGAAAGGAAGGAGGGAGAGAGGGAGGGAGGGAAGGTGGAGGGAGGGAGGGAGGAAGGGAGGAAGAAAGGGAGAGAGTCGAGGAGGAAGGGAGGAAGGGAAGGATGGAGGGAGGGAGGGAGGGAGGGAGGGAGGGAGGGAAGAAAAAGGAGCCTGGAAATGGCTCAGCAGGTAAGAGCATTTGCTGTGTGAGCTTGAGGGCCTGAGAACGGATTCCCAGTGCCTATATAATAAGCCTAGCATGGCTCTGGGTTCTCGCCTGTGATCATAGTACTGGGGGCTGGAGAAGGAAATGGAGAAAGAATAAGCACAGAAGGCTCTTGGTGGACTTCAGCTTCAGTGAGAGGCCGTTCTCAAGGAACATGATGAAGAGACACAGGACTCCATGTTCTCCTCTGCCCTCCACACGCAGACAAACCAAGTGCCTACCCCTGCACCCATGCGTGTACATTTGCCCACATGCATGTGCCAAATTCACACACACACACACACACACACACACACGCACACACACACACACACACACACACACGAAACAGAAACTACCCTTTCTCTTTGTGGCACTCTTTAGCAATTCATGAAGGCTCTGACTTCTCCACATCTAATTGTTTGAGGCAGAGTCTCATGTAGCTAGAGCTGACCTTGAATGACCTTGAAGTTGATGTGCAGCTAAGAATGACTTTTAACAACATCTCCTTCTTCTTCTTCTTCTTCTTCTTCTTCTTCTTCTTCTTCTTCTTCTTCTTCTTCTTCTTCTTCTTCTTCTTCTTCTTCTTCTTTTCTTTTGGTTTTTTGACACAGGGTTTCTCTGTGTAGCCCTGGCTGTCCTGGAACTCACCCTGTAGACCAGGCTGGCCTTGAACTCAGAAATCTGCCTGCCTCTGCCTCCCGAGTGCTGGGATTAAAGGCGTGCGCCACCACACCCGGCTGACTTTTAACTTCTGATCTTCCTGCCCCAGGACTACCACTTGGCCCATTCTCCAAATGTTTACAAACTCTCTCTCTCTCTCTCTCTCTCTCTCTCTCTCTCTCTCTCTCTCTCCTTTCCTCTCTTGCCCATTTAGTAACAGTCATTGTCATATGGATTTACATTTTTCTAAGGATGTTGGCCATATATCCATTTTCTTTGAACGAATAGCTATATAAGTCCTTTGTGTCTTTTTAATTAGACAGGGTTTTTTTTTGTTGTTGTGGTTGTTGTTACAGAGATTCTTTCTATATTTGAGATTTGATTTAGATATATATGTTTGTTTGTTTCTGGTGACGGTGAGTGAGCTAGGGCCCTGGGCATGCTAGGTAAGTGCTTACTATACCACAACCCACGTTTTGAACTTGGGTAAATCTGTCATTTTGTTCATCAGAATATGTGAAAGTAGCCTCCAGCAGATAATGGCAATCAGATTCCCTTCAGAAGCAAGAATACTGTACCCTGCCTTGGTTTGGTGGCGTGCTTAGGTCTGCAGGTGCTACCGCATGACTGGCTGTGCTCACCAGGTTAGTTACAGACAGCAGGTCATAAAAATTAAAACCAAATCAAACAAGAGCTCAAACTAGGGCCCCTGAGATGACTTGGTGGGTGAAGTTGCTTGCTACTTAATGATGCAAGACTGACAATCTGAACTCAGGACCTCTGGAAGAGCAGTTGGTGCTCTTAACCACTGAGCCATTTCTCCAGCCCACCAAATTTTAAAGTATAAAAGTCAAATAACAAAATCCAAGGTGTTTTTTGTACCTGCAGTCACAGTTCCTGAGGCTGCCAAGGGCCTCCTTGCTTCAAACCTGGAAGCCATAAGCCAAGTGGGAAATAAATGGGACCTGTCCCCTAAATGCTTCCTGGGTTTGTTTGTTTGTTTGTTTGTTTGTTTTTTCGAGACAGGGTTTCTCTGTGTGTCCCTGGCTGTCCTGGAACTCACTTTGTAGACCAGGCTGGCCTCGAACTCAGAAATCCGCCTGCCTTTGCCTCTGCCTCCCAAGAGCTGGGATTAAAGGCATGCGCCACCACTGCCCGGCTTCCTTTTGTATTTTAATTTTGAGATAGCATCTTACTATGTAGCTTTGGCTGGCCTGGAACTTGCTATGTCGAGCAGGTTAGCTTTGAACTCATAGAGATCCACCTGCCTCTGCCTCCATATCCAGTCACAACTGCCTTTGGCTTGCAGTGGGAAAGGGAAAACTCTAGTGAACGGTCTAGAGAGTCTGTGGGTCAAAAGATTTTTAAAGAAATGAAACATATCTGGTGAAAATGCTTTGAGACATGGGGGTAAAATTAGGAGAGTGGGAGCTGAGACGTAAACACCAGGCGGAGATTAGGAAAGCAGGCAGTAGAGACCGCTCAGCAGGTAAACACTGGCTGCTGTGTCTCTGCCAGGTCCCACGTGGTGGAAGGGGAAAACACTCCTCAAAATTGTCCTCTGACCTCCACAAACACTGTGGTACACCTGTAAACACACACACACACACACACACACACACACACGAGAGAGAGAGAGAGGAGAGAGAGAGAGAGAGAGAGAGAGAGAGAGAGAATGAATGAATAAATAAATAAATAAATAAATAAATAAATAAATAAATATAAAACTGTCATCTAAAGTAATTCCCCAGGACTGGGAACAACCCCATTATGCTTTTCTCTCCATAGCTGATTTCAGCAACGGTTGCATGGAATATTGTGCTAGACTACGTTGTTTTAAGCAACTACAAATATTTACTTCCATGCTTTGCCTTGATTATAGTCCACTTTAACTAGACCTTTAGGCCCAAGAGAAGATACAAGCCTTAGACTTTTGAGATAGCAGTAGTAAGTGTGCAAAAGCCCAAAGTCCAAAAACCAGTAACATAAAGCTTGATGATATCTCTCTACCTGTCTATCTATCTATCTATCTATCTATCTATCTATCTATCTATCTATCTATCTATCTATTGTGTGTATGTGCATACATGTGTATGTACATACACACACATACATACATACATGACATACATGCATACATGGTGGAAGGAGAAAATACTCCCCAAAGTTGCATGTGTGTGTGTGTCTGTGTATCATATATATTTGGGGGGGGGATGTTTTAGAGACAGGGTTTCTCTGTGTAGTCCTGGCTGTCCTGGAACTCACTCTGTAGACCAGGCTGGCCTCGAACTCAGAGATCCACCTGCCTCTGCCTCCCAAGTGCTGGGATTAAAGGCATGTGCCACCACTGCCCAGCTATTTTTTTTTCCTTACATGAAATGATAAAGGCACATACCTATAGTCCCAGCTACATGGGAGACTAAAGGCAAGATAACTTAAGTCCAGAAGTACCAGACCAGTTGGAGCATTACGGCTAGACTTGGCCTCAGACAACAACAAAACCAAGAGAAAAAAAGGAATAAAGACAGACAGAAAGGAGGAAACGGCACATAGATATTTTTTTCTTCCTTTTTTTGATTTTTTTTTTTGAGACAGGGTTTCTCTGTATAGCATTGACTGTCCTAGAATTCACTCACAAAGACTAGGCTACCTTTGAACTCAGAGATCCATCTGCCTCTGCCTCCTGAGTACTGGGACTAAAGATGTGTACTACCACACCGCCTGGTAGATATTTTTTTCTTAAGCCTGGTCCTGAAGAGGCTAAGTGACAGAAGAAAGTTTGGTAAGTGCATATTTCTGTCTCCACTTCAAAGCCCATTCGACACTCCGTTTTTCTGCCAGCCTTGAATGCTAGACTGCCCTTTTCTACATGGTTGTGTTCCTGCAAATTAGCGGGCACAGCCAGCCAGCTCAGAAGGCCCCCGGGTGTTCCTTCCTTTCCTTTGCATGTTTAAAGACCTGTGCACAGCCATAACCAGTTCCCAAGGATAAGGAGCGGATATGACATTACCAACTCTTACTGACTTTGAGGCAGGAACAGAAAATTTAGAAATGCTTAAGTTCTTTATTATTTTTAATCCTGGAACAGGGAAGGGTGTCGGCCCTGAGCTGCAGCTCTGGATATCTAAGGACACGAACACTCTCAGGCACTTTGCTAGCGTTCTCTATGAAATCCTTTTGTTGTTGACTAATAGCACATTCTAGCCTACTCTGGGATGTCTCTCTCAATACCAAGAGGGGCATGTGGAGGTGCCACAAGCACATTTCCTCCTTAACTCGAAGAACTGAGGTGGCAGCGGAACACAGTGATGTGTGCACCTGGAGGCCCGCTTGAGTCTGGGAGTGTGAGGTCACTCTGGGTAACAAAGAGGGACCTCTTCTGACAACAAAACAGAGGGCCGGAGAGATGGCTCCGTGGTTAAGAGCACTGGCTGCTCTTGGAGAGGACCTGGGATTGATTTCCGGCACTCATAGGGCGGCTCACAACTGTCTGCCACTCCAGTTGTGGGAGATCCGACGCCAGCACACTGACACATATGCAGGTGAAACCAATACACATAGAATAAAAACAAATCAATCATCAAATCAAAGGAAACTGGGTGGGCTTGAATCTCTGTCTTCCCTGAGCCTGTGTCTAGACTTTGAAACTATGCTCCAGTGGCCAAGTTTTAAATCTCAAAGACCTGGGCTGGAGAGATGGCTCGGTGGTTAAGAGCACCGACTACTCTTTCTAAAGGTCCTGAGTTCAAATCCCAGCAACCACATGGTGGCTCACAACCATCCTTAATGAGATCTGATGCCCTCTTCTGGTGCATCTGAAGACAGTTACAGTGTACTTACGTATAATAATAAATAAATCTTAAAAAAAAAAAAAGATTTAAAAAAAAATAAATAAATCTCGAAGACCAGGAGTCCCTATCCAACCAAATAAAACACGCAGGCAGAAACACAGCCTCCTGCTTTCCCCTCTCAGGAACCCGCACACTTTCTTCATTATCTCAAGCATCCAATGTCCAGCGAGTGACCAGTCTTTCCCACTACCCACGTAGAGCTCAAGACCCTTGCTTCAGACCTCCATGAATTTATCCCATAACTTACCACCTCCTGGGGGGATGGATTAGATCTTAGATGGCTCCTAGCCTACTCTGGGCTGTCTCTTTCCGGTGTGATTATCTAAGTCCCTCAGCGGAACACAGTGATGTGTGCACCTAGAGGCTAGAGGCCAGCTAGAGTCATGTCTTCAGGCCGTGGGAGTATGCCCCTGCAGGGGGTACTGGGACCTGAGCTTTGCTTTCTTTCATTTGTAGTACTGGGGATGGAACTCGGGGCGTTCACGTTAGGTTTGTTTGTAGAGATAGGATCTTTCTAAGTTTCCCAGGCAAGTCTCAAACTAGAAACCTATTTACCTCAGCTGGGATTACAGGTGTGTGCTGGTATGCCCTGCTCCTTCTTCTACTTCTCCTCTTCTCCCTCCTCCCCTTCCTCTTCCTCTTCTTTGTCCTCCTCTCCCTCCTCCCCTTCCTCCTCCCCTTCTCCTTGTTCTCACCCACCCTCCGTTTTCCTTTCTGGTTGCTTTGAGGTAAGCAGCTTTGCACCGCACGTGCTCCAAGTGTTAATCTCAACGTGTGAGAATAAGACCATGACCACAGTTTTGAGCCAAGTTTGAAGCAAATTTTATGACGTACTTAAGCCAGGCCAATGGACTCTGGTCAGGTCCATACCCAGGGTTCCTACCATATGGCAAAGAATCACATTAGACAGGGGTTTATAAAGGTAAGACCCTACATACTTCCTATCTTTGCCCAATCAGGAGCAAGCATACATCCTGACATACTTCCTGCCTATGTACCTCCTGTGATCAAGCACATCCTGTGTAGTTGGGGCAACCAAGCTTGTTTACAGAAGCGAAAATAGACGGCTTGTTATCTTATCTTCCAGTATTCCAGGAAGTTATCTGTCCTTGGGCAAGTTTGGCAAGTATAGGTTAGAGGCATTTTTGTTTCATAGATCTCCTGAGCACAGTAATAGAAACTTAAAACGTAACGTCAGCCCTCACTTTAGCTGTGCCTGCTTGTTTCATCTCAGGCCCCAAAACAACTGAGCTGAGCATCCACAGATTGAAAGCTCTGGAAGCTACAACTAAAATGCATTGGCCCTCCTTTTAAAATGATTATCCCATGCTGGGCAGTGGCGGCGCACACCTTTAATACCAGAACTTCAGAGGCAGAGGCAGAGGCAGAGGCAGAGGCAGGCAGATCTTTGAGTATGAGGCTAGCCTGGTCTACAGAGTGAGCCTGGGCAGCCAGAGCTACATGTGTGTGTGCACGCGCGCGCACACACACACCACATATATCCCAAAATAACAATAACAAATAAATAAATAATGGTTGTCTTAAAGGCTGGAGAGATGGCTCAGTGGTTAAGAGCACTGAGTGCCCTTATACAGGAGTTCCAGAGGAGGCGATGCCTTCTTCTGACCTCTCCAGGTTCTAGGCATGCACACAGTACACAGTTGTGCACAGGGACAAAACTAACATGTACATGAAACAGGAGAGGTAAGTCTAAAAAAAATTATCTCAGTTATTTTGTCACGGTGACAGAAAACTGTTGAACACTTACCCTGTGCAGTGACACAACGCTACCACGGAAACAGACACGAGAAAACCTAGTGGAAATCTCAGTAGTGTTTATAATCGGCTTGGTGCCTCCATTTTAAAACAAACTGAACCAACTTGTACAGCCTGGCCCCAGCCACCTGACACTTTTTTCTGCTAACTCTCAACATATGAAGATGCTGAAGGCTGGGATAATTACATACCATGTTCAAGGTCACAGAGTCAGTGATCAGATAGAATCCTGTAAGAGTCCTTTATCCTTCAAAACGTATTGCCTATTCTAGGGCTGGAGAGACAGCACAGAGGTTAACTGTTGCTCTTACAGAGGACCGGGCTTGTTTTCCAATACCTATGTGGCAGCTCCCAACTGCCTGTAACTCCAGGGAATGAATGCAACATCCTTTTCTGGCTTCTATGAATACCGGGTATCCATATGGTACTCATACATACAATTGCTCACACATGCACTTAAAGTAAAAATAAACAGGGGCTGGGCGCAGTGGTGCACACTTTTAATCCCAGTGCTTGGCAAACAGAGGCAGGCTGATCTGAGTTCAAGGCCAGCCTAATCTACAGGGGTCCCAGGCAAGCCAGAGTTGTATTGTGAAACCTTGTCTTATAATAAAACAAAACCACCAAATCTTTTTTAAAAAATATTTTTTTCTATTATAGGAATAGAAAAAAGACCAGTTCCTGCTGCTACAGACTGCACTGAGAAAGGCAAATACTAGGGGAGAGATAAGATAATTTCATTTATTTATTTATTTATTTATTTATTTATTTATTTATTGGTTTTTCTTTTTTTCTTTTTCTTTTTTCTTTTTTTTAGATTTATTTATTTATTATATGTAAGTACACTGTAACTGTCTTCAGACACTCCAGAAGAGGGAGTCAGATCTTGTTACGGATGGTTGTGAGCCACCATGTGGTTACTGGGATTTGAACTCAGGACCTTTGGAAGTGCAGTCGGGTGCTCTTACCCACTGAGCCATCTCACCAGCCCCCTATTTATTGGTTTTTCAAGACAGAGTTTCTTTGTGTAGACTTGGCTGTCCTGGAACTCACTCTGTAGACCAGGCTGGCCTCGAACTCAGAAATCCGCCTGCCTCTGCCTCCCGAGTGCTGGGATTAAAGGCATGCGCCACCACACCCAGCTAAGATAATTTTAAATAATATAATATCTACATAAACCAGGTAGCCAGAAAAGACCACTTTTTAAAAGTTATTTATTTTATGTCTATGTTATGTGTTTTGCCTACATGTTTGCCTGTGTACTACATGCATAGCAGATGCTCACAGAGGCCACGAGAAAGCATCTGATCTCCTGAAAGTGGATTTCCAGATGGTTTTCAGCCACCATGTGGGTGCTGGGAATCAGGCCCAGGTCCTCTGGAAAAGCAGCCAGTGCTCTTCCCTGCTGGAGTGCCTTTCCAACCTGAGGCAGCCACTTTTAAAAAGCCTATTTAGGAGGCTGGGGTGATGTCTCTGTGGGTAAAGTATGTCCTGAGCAACATGAGGTTCTGGGTTCACATCCTCAGCACCCAGAAAGAGAACTGGGCGTAGCAACACAGGTCTGTGACGCCAGAGTTGGTGCAGGAAAATGGTGTGGTAGCAGAGACAGGCAGAATCCAGGGATCAGCAGTCAAACGGTTTAGCTGAACACAAAGCCCAAGGATCAGTGCAGTGACCCTGTGAAGAGATAGTTAAGGAGGACATTCCAGCATCAGCCTCTGGACTGCACACATCACTTCAGAGCATCATCTGCACATGCACATCCTCATGTAGATACCACACACCAAATCACGACTAAGTCAATGCGTTCTCCACATCATAGTAAAACAACACCACAGCACAGAGCAGGGATATAATTAGCTTTGTTCACAAACAATCTGAAGTAGGCATGCTGCTGATACATAACATACAATAACTTGGCATGCGCTTGATGACAGAAGAATGACTTTATCCATGTGGCTGGCTCTATATTGTAAGAAGCCATTTAACAGGGTTGGAAAGATGGCTCAATGGTTAAGAGCACTGACTGCTCTTCCAAAGGTCCTGAGTTCAATTCCCAGCAACCACATGATGGCTCACAACCATCTGTAATGACATCTGACGCCCTCTTCTGGTGTGTCTGAAGTCAGCTACAGTGTGCTTATGTATAATAATAAGAAAATCTTTGGGTCTGAGCGAGTGGGGACTGAGCAAGTGGAGTTGAGCAGAGCAAGTAGGGCTAACTGGAGCAAGCGGGATTGATGGGATCGAGCAGAGGTTCTAAATACAATTCCCAACAACCACATAAAAGCTCACAACCCTCTGGACAGCTACAGTGTACCCATATGCATTAAATAAATAATAACTAACTAAATAAATAAATCTTTAAAAATTTATTTCATATTTTATTTATTATTTATCATTACATGCAAGTACACTGTAGCTGTACAGACGATTGTGAGCCACCATGTGGTTGCTGGGATTTGAACTCAGGCCCTTCAGAAGAGCAGTCAATGCTCTTAACTGCCGAGCCATCTCTCCAGCCCCCAAATAAATCTTAAAAATACAAACGATGAAGCCATTTAACTCATAAATAATAGTGAAAATATACCTTTAGATAATTATACAAGCATATGATTCAGCATAAAGTATGCCCTCCTTCAATATCAAACCTGCCAGGCAGCATTCAGGTAGCTGAGGCAGGGCCAACCTGAGCTATAAAATGAGTTTCTGGCCAACCTAGGCTATTGAGCAAACGAATACCAAACCACTGAACTGGGAGTATGGCTCCGTAGTCAGTCGAGCCTCTGCCTAGCACATGTGAGAGTCTGAGTTCTCTATCTAGCTCTAGCAATAGTGGCAAGAAAATAATAATAAACCATATCCAACTTAAAGTCTATCCTGCGAATGCAAATAAACTTCACAAAACTACATAGGAGGGACCATGAAAGAGCTCAGCTGGTTACGATGGCTCTTGCCACAGCCTGACAACCGACTCCTGCAAGAGGTTGTCTTCTGCTTCTACAAACATTCCATGCCTCTTGTGTGAGCAAGCACACATGCACACATGTAAATAAAACTGCTGGGCACCAGTGGTGCACATCTTTAGCATTAGGGAGGTAGAGAAAGATAGATCGCTGAGTTCGAGGCCAGCCTGGTCTACAGACTGAAGTCCAGGACAGTCAAGGCTACACAGAGAAACCTTGTCTCAAAAACTAAACCAGAACAAAACAAAAGAAGAAAAAGAAAAAAAAAAACTTCTGTCTTTGTCTACAGTAACCAAGGAAAGGACTTCCAGTTGGGGATTTGTGGACAGCCTTTGGGAGGCACACTCAGAGAACAGCCAGGTAATCCACAGAAGGAAGAGGGAGGTTCCCTCCCCTCCGAGAACCAAAAACCTGAGTGTTTGATGTGTTCAAGGGGTGGGAAGAGAGGACAGAAGAAGAGGTTGATGTCAGATATCCATCAAGAAAGATGGGAGTGGTCACACTCAGTAAAAGCAGAGCTGTGTTTAGCTATGCCTAAAAGCTTGCAAGGACCAAGGCAACTGGAGACTCCTGAAGTGCTCTTCAGCGTTTAAAGAAGGCATCTTTGTCCCTAACGGCTGCTGAGATTCACACCACAGTACTCGAGATGCTATACTTCAAGTGTTCGGTCTCTCTTAAGCTCACCATCAGGGCTTCTCTCAGGATTGACAGCCATCAGCAGTGACACATAATAGCACTTCAGGGAGGGAAAGTCCTGAAGAATCTGTATATTTTCTGCAGAACATTTGAAGGCAACATATAGGGCTGGAGCGGGCTCGAATGACTGGTCACTTGTTAAGTTAGTAGGTGAAGCAGAAATAGACCAGAACAGCAGCAGAACCCAGATTCAAGAGACCACCAGCGATCAGTTACTTTTCTTGCTCGTGTGACCGACCCGCCACTTCAGGTAGAAGGGTTTTTCTTGCAGGTTGATGGTATAGCCTTCAAGAGCAGAAGGCACAGTTACAGGATCCTGAGGCAAATGTCGCACTATGTTAGCAGTCAGGAAACCCAGAGCAGACAGGAAGTGGTGTGGGTCTATAAGACCTACTCTCAGAGACCCAGTCAGGAAAGTGAGCCACAATAGTAACTGTGGTGATGGATCCTTGGTCACAAACTTCTCCCAACCACTCTGTCTATTCCCCAGTCAGGTTCATCAGTCTTAAGACAGATTCAAGCTCCCTTCAAAAAGCTCTTTCTGTAAGGTTACACCAGGAAACCAACCCTCCAGGACTCTCCACTTGCCCTTCATCTATGTTAGGAAGTTGGGGAGTAGGGCTGGGTAGGAGGGCTGTGCTCTTCAGGGCAGGCAATTAGGGGGTATAATGTCTGAAGAGAACTTGAACATATGAATAAAACTGAAGCCTGGCTTGCCTTTTTATTACCTATACACAAGAGCTCCACAAAAGCTCAGAATAAGGCATGAAGAAGTTTGATCTACATTCTATGCAATTGCTGCAATTGGCAGGATGTTAATTTTAGTCATAATTCTTTCTTTCCTTTTTTTTTTTTTTTTTTTTTTTTTTTTTTTTATTTTTATTTTCTTTATTTACATTTCAAATGCCAGGACCCTGTCCTGGAACTCACTCTGTAGACCAGGCTGGCCTTGAACTCAGAAATCCACCTGCCTCTGCCTCCCGAGTGCTGGGATTAAAGGCGTTGTGCCACCACGCCCAGTCAGAGAAAGATTTGACAGAATAGGATATGCCCAGCTTGTAGCGCGCCATACCATACGCCATTACAAGATGGCGCTGACTTCCGCTGGCCATCTGGTAAACAACTCACTTGCCGCCTTAGGACAGACATGCGCAGTCCTATACAATAATGACTCAGCACAAGTCCTCTTTGCCCAGTCTTATGTTAATGAAGTGATTCCTGCTTTAGCCTATCCTGTGGCAACAGTAAGGCACAGAGCACCCAGGCAGTGAACGCTTGAGTATATAGGGTGACCTTGCTAGTCCATTAGGGGCCCCTGTAACATCATGAAAGGCGTTCCTGAATAAAGTGCTGTTGAGAAGGATCTCAGGCGTCGCGTCGTTCTTGCTGGTCAAGGCCAGTTGCGACACCAACTCTCATGAGAATGGAGAGAAAACAGAGGCTACTTAAAAGAAAGCAGCACAGAGAGAGAAAGGAAGAGAGGGCAGTTTTACTGGGACAGTTGTACAAAAACAGGTTGCAGAGAGAGAAAAACCTAGACATAAGTTTAGTCAGAATGAGCCAGAGAATGAGAAGGAACCAAAAGACTAGAACAGGCTGCCAGAGTTAGTTTGAGGTTAAGTAGAGCAAAAAAAAAAAAAAAAAAAAAAAAAAATCAGAGTTTGAGAGAGAAGGCAAATCGAATCAGTCAGCTTGAAGTTGAGTTTGAGCCAGAACAGATGAGTTGATCAGCCAGCCAGAGGGCAGATCAGAAATAACTAGGAAGGGGTGAGCTTACTCAAGCCGTAAATCTCAGAGGCTGACAGCATTCTAGGTCTAAGTTAGATTGTATAGAGGTTAGAAGCTTCCAGGACTAAGCCTTTGTTAGCAGACAAAGGTAGTAAGCCTCCGAGATGACAAGTACATCAAACGAATAAATGATATTTTAACAATACTTATTTATTTTTGCCTTTAAAAAAATAGGCTCTCACTATGTTGCTCTGAATTCACCATAACTAGTCCAGGCCGGCCTCAAACTCGGAGTAATCGTCCCACCCTACCTCGTGCCATCACATCTGGCTTTTCTTTTTTTTTCAACATGGATCATGGTGGGGAGCATGGCAGCAGGCAGCAGGCAGCAGGCATGGTGTTAGTGATGAACAGAAAGAATCTTGCTATGTCGTTGACTCAGGCTTTCAGTGCAACTCTCATAAAGGAAACCATTTCACTGGATCTGGCTTACAAGTTCAGAGCCTTTGTGCATTATAGTCACGGTGAGAAACATGGCACCGTGCAGGCAGACATGGTGCTGGAGAAGGAACTGAGAGTTCTATAGCTTGATCTATGGGCTGCGGAAGGAGACTGTGTGACACCCAGGGTATAACTTGAACATAGGAGACTTCAAAGCCCTGTGTCCAGTCCTCCTCCAACAAGACCACACCCACTCCAACAAAGACACACCCAGTCCAACAAGGACACACCCACTCCAACAAGGACGCACCCACTCCAACAAGGACACTCCCTATGGGCTAAGCATTCAGGCATGTGAGTCTATAGGGGCCATACCTATTCAAACCAGCACAGTAGCCCAGGTTGCCTGAGACTCTTTTGCCCTAACATCTTAAGTGCTGGGTTATGTGTGTGCCACCACCTGGCTCTTTTCTTATAAACCCACTGTTTCCATTCTGAGGGGTACCATGCTCATTACATCACCTGACCCTATGTACCTCCCAAAGGTCCTATCGCACATGCCAGCAACACGTGGAATTAATATTTGGAGAAAATATTTAAACCACAGTAACAAGTAATGATTTTGTGACTTGTATGAGTTTTTCTTTAAAGAAGGGTGTTACAGCATAAGGACCTTCACTCCTCATTAGCATGATACATGAAGAGGTTTTGTTGTTGTTGTTGTTGTTGTTTTTTATCCTATTTTGAGGGGCTAGGAAGCTGGCTTGGTAGGTTAGAACACTTGCTACGCAAGCAAGAGGACCTGGTTGAGATCTCCAGCACACACATAAAGGATGAACTGTTCACTGTCACCCCACTGCTAGGGGGCAGGGAAAGCAGAGACAGGAGGATCTCTGGGACTACCAGTCTGGCTAAACAATGGTGGGTTCAGTAGGAGACTGTGATTATGATAGAGCAGGACCCCCTGATGCCTTTCTGTGGCCTCTGTGTGTTTGATGCATGTTCGAACACACCCTCCCCCCCCACATACCACACACACACTCTATCACATACACATACTGCACACACATACTGTACATATACATACACCACACACTCAAACCACACAGAGACATATACACATGTCATACACATATATCATACAGACATACCACATATACTCATATACCACACACACCTATACACACATACCATAAACATATATATCACACACACATACCCCATACATACATGCATGACATACACATAGCACACACACCTATACACACATACCATACACACATCCATATACCACATATCTACCACACACACTATACACACATTACAGTACGTACCAGCCTGATGCGAGATCACAACTACTGGAGGTTTATTTCCCTAACTTGTAAAACGGGGATGACGATTCACACCTTGCAAAGGTCGTCTGTAAACCCACCTGTAAGACTGGACTTCTTGGGGCTGACACTGTAACTCAGCTGACAGAGCACCTATCCATTGTGTTAATTACTTTTCTTGTCACTGTGACAAAATACCCTGACAAAAGCAACGCAAGGACAGGTTTTATTTAGTTTCACTTGTCTGGGCACAGGCTATCATGGCAGGGAAGACATGGCAGCAGAGCTGGGAGGCAGTTATCAAACACACACACACACACACACACACACACACACACACACACACACACACACACACACNACACACACACACACACACACACACACACACACACACACACACACACACACACACGTACAGACCTCAGTTAGGGTGGGTCTTCCCACACCTCAACTGACATAATGTAGATGATTTCTCACAGGCATGCCCACGGGCTAACCTAATCCAGATAATCCTTCCCAGACATTCCTGGGGGCTTATCTCCTGGATGATCCTAGACCCTGGCAAGTTGGCAATCAATACTTATCACAAGAAACTCAAAGCCCCTGCATCCCACACTGCAGTGTAAGCGGCGTGGTGGTACACACCTGTAACAGCAGCTCTTGGGAGGTGGAGCCACGAGGATCAGAAATTCAAGGTCATCCTCAGTTGCACGGAGAGTTTAAGAGATCAGCCTAGGATATATGTATTTTTAAAAGTCCTGGCACAGAAGAAATTCTATTCAGTGATCACTTAGTACATACAATACTTGCTCTATCAAGATTATTTACTACGACAAAAAGCTCGCTTAAGATAGCCGAACACACAGAACTGTACATACAGAGCGGGTTCTGCACCCTTTTCTTAGCTTCTTCTGGCTTTGTCTCCTCTCCCATGGATTTGACGCTTACAATGACTCTTCTGTAGTTGGTGGTGGCCAGCCGCCTGGGAGCTGTATGTTCAGCTCCGTGCTGCTTAGTGTTGGTGGGAGTCCCTGATCTAAACACCAACTCGGTGACTAGGTCTCAGCAGGCAATACATACTGTTCCTGGGGCTGCCCGGGGAAAGGGACGGAAGCGTAATAGTACCATTCGGTGACCTAGGAAGAAAGAAACAGGAAAAGATTCAATTACCGTCAATATCCACGTACCACGCATTGGGGCAGGTAATGTGGGCTCAGGGATCTCTCAGTCTGTAGGAGTCAGCTACTTAGAAGCACAGAGCTATCTCACAGGACCTGGTGGGACCGAGCCATACAAGATTTTGAATCTTCGTGTTATCAATTTCTGACTGTCAAGTTTGGGACAAGATTTCAACATCTATATATAACTCACTTTTTTTTTTTTTTAAATCCACAAAACAAAGACATTTAACTTAGGATGTTGTAAATGGTAATTCTAGAAGACATTTGTGTGACACGCCAGGGTGCTCAATAAACAATATCTTTTATTTATTTTTCTCTCAGGGTCCAAAGCCTTTAAGAGGAAGTAACCGATCTACCTGTGTAACCAGACCAGGTTCCCGCATCACAAGTGCCTAAATAGCTTCCCGAGGACAGTTGTGGGCATTCGGAATAATAACTATTACTTTGGTTAAGAGGCTGTGTTTTAACTCCTCTAGATTTCCATAAAAAAAAAAAAATTGCCAAACGGTTCTGGAAGGTTCTTAAAGCTCAAAGCAACTCTGCTGCTCTCAAGAGCTGCCGTGATGACCTAATACCTTGCCGAATTTCTCTTGCACAGAAAGGAACAAATACTTGATATTCATCTTCATTGTTTTCTGTGACTAGGTTTCCTGTTATTTTTTTTTTTTTTCCTTCTGTCTGGGGGAAGGGAGGAAAGGAAACTTCCTGGTTAACCCCCTCCTGTAGGGACCATGCTTGAAAAAATAAACAGAAGGAAAGGGCAGAGTCTCTCATCAAAGCCTTACCAGCCGAGCTCAGCTCTGGTATACTGAAGGACAGCATCAAACCCCAGACAGCCATGCAACGACTCAACCAGAGTGACAGCTGAGCAAAGCACAGGGACAGACAGACGGACCTCAGAGAATATACCTTCTCGGAGGAGGGTCCTTCACCTGCTCATGTGAATAATGTAAGATAGGAAAACAGCTGAGCGACTGCGATCAGTTTGGGAATATGTGGAGAATTAAAAGAAGCCAACGTTTAGAGAAGAGAAATCAAAGAAGGCTTAAAAAGTGGGAGCCTGTCCTTCGTTTTAGTCCTGAAGCACTTTTTTAGAATACTGACCTTCAAACACAAAGGAGAAAGGAGAACACGCTAGGTAGAGGAATTTATGGAAGCAAAGGGCAGGTCCTAGAGAGGAGCATTTATCCAGCAGCTAAGAGGGTCCACCAAGGTAAGAGGAGGTCCATAGGTCCTTACCACCACTTTCCACTCAGAAATTGCATTATTAATTATTAATTATTATTATTATTATTATTTTGGTTTTTTGAGACAGGGTTTCTCTGTGTAGCCTTGGCTGTCCTGGAACTCACTCTGTAGNCCAGGCTGGCCTCGAACTCAGAAATCCACCTGCCTCTGCCTCCCAAGTGCTGGGATCAAAGGCATGCGCCACCATGCCCGGCTTATTATTATTATTATTATTATTATTATTATTATTCAGTTTACCTCATTTTGTAAGCCTGTCTTAGAGAAATGCTTGCTTTGATTTTTTTTTTTCCCATGCCACTTATCCTCCTTAGTAAGTATGCTGGTTAGTTGTTCTCAACTTGATACAAACTAGAGTCCTCTGAGAAGAAGGACCCTCAACTGAGGAATTGCCTCCATCAGATCAGACTGGCCTGAGGGCCACCCTGTGGGTCGTTTTCTTGATTAACAATTGATGTAGGAAGGCGTACTGCCAACTCTGGGCCAGTGGTCCTGGGTTGTGTAAGAAAACAGGCTAGACTGCCAGCCTGAAAGCAGCAGCCCTCCATGGCCTCTGCTTCTCTGCTTGAGTTCCTGCCTTGGCTTTCCCTGTAAGCCAAATACATCCTTTGCTTACCAGCTTGGTTTTGGTTAGTGTTTTATCACAGCAACAGTAAGTAAGCAAGTAACATATATCTTATGTAGGGGGAGGGACTGATTAGTTCATTAAAGGCATATAGAAAATATGTCATCAGAAAGAACTTAAGTGGCGAAACACACACACACACACACACACAGAGACACGCGCGCGCACAGCCACACTCAGGGTTTTTTTTTTTTTTGACCAGGCATGGTGGTGCATTTCTATAATCCTAGCACTGTGTGTGTGTGTGTGTGTGTGTGTGTGTGTATGTGTTTGTGTGTGTGTGTGTGTGTGTGTGTGTGTGTGTGTAGAGGCAAGGGAATCAGGACTTCAAGGTCATTCATCAGGACTTCAAGGTTATACAAGAATATATAGTAAGTTTAAGGTTAGCCTGAGTTTCATGAGACCCTGTCTTTCGATTTTTCTTTTTGCCAGATAGTGGTGGCACACGCCTTTAATCTCAGCATGTGAGCGGCAGAGGCAGGCAGGATCCCAGTGAGTTCTGCCTATGAGATCCAGGACAAGCAGGGCTGCACAGAGAAACCCTGACTCAAAACCAAACCAAACCAAAACCCAAACAACAACAAGACAATTATTTTCCTTGGCAGTATTGGATATTATCAATGATAGTATTTTATAGTTTTAGAAAATAATTACTATCACAACCAATAAAACATCAGCGTACAAAAGGAATCAGGGAGGAAAATCAGTGTGTTGCAGGATATTTGATCACACTGTGAGCCCTGAGATTGTGTTATTTTTTGAAAAATTCTGTTTTTAGTAGTGGTGTGGTTTAGCCTTAGCACACACCTTTAGTCCCTGGGGCTGGAATATAGACATGCCCTTAGCACACACCTTGGATCCCAAACAATGAAGGTAAAGTTAGTTGGTAGAAGGAAGCACCTTTAGCACAGAGAGAAAAAAATAGGAGGCAGTTTTACTGGGACAGTGGTACAGAGATAGGCTGCAGAGAGAGAACAAGCTAGACACAGGTGAAGACAGAAGGAGCCAGAAGATTAGGACAGATTGACAGAGAAAGTTTGGAGTCAAGCAGAGCATTTCAGGAGGAGCCTAGATAAGCCAGATTAAATCTGTTAGCAGGGAGAGAAGCTCTAAGCTAGAACTGCTGAGTTGAACTATCCAGTGAGAGTTCAGAAAGAAATAGAAAGGGGGCTGGTGAGATGGCTCAGTGGGTAAGATCACTGACTACTCTTCCAAAGGTCCTGAGTTCAAATCCCATCAGCCACATGGTGGCTCACAACCATCCATAATGAGATCTGACGCCCTCTCTTCTGGTGTATCTGAAGTCAGCTATAGTGTACTTATGTATGATAATAAATAAATCTTAGAGAGAGAGAGAGAGAGAGAGAGAGAGAGAGAGAGAGAGAGAGAGAGAGAGAGAGAGAGAGAGAGAGAGAGAGAGAGAGAGAGAGAGAGAGAGAGAGAGAGAGAGAGCGAGCCAGGTGTGGTGGCACATGCCTTTAATCCCAGCACTTGGGAGGCAGAGGCAGGTGAATTTATGAGTTCAAGGTCAGCCTGTTCTACAGAGTGAGTTCCAGTACAGCCAGGGCTATACAGAGAAACCCTGTCTCAAAACAAACAAACAAACAAACAAAAAGTAAAAACAAAACAAACAACAACAAACAAACAACAACAGAAAGAAAGAAAGAAAGAAAGAAAGAAAGAAAGAAAGAAAGAAAGAAAGAAAGAAAGAAAGAAAGAAGTAGAAAGGGTGAGCTTACTCAGCAGTAAGTCTCAGAGGCTGAAAACACTCTAGGTGAAGGTTAGATTGTACGGAGGCTAGGAGCTTCCAGGTCTAGACCTAGGTGAACGGACTGAGGCAGTAAGTCTTGGAGACAACAATTACATCAGGAGAATAAAAGATACTTTCACATCAGTGTATTGTACAAAGAACACATAGTAGTCACAAGGAGAAGATAGAGATCTGGAAGGCACCACCTGAACTGAGCATTCAAATTTATCCCTCAGTCCAATGACCCTTCTGATATAATGTCCTAGGAAGTCCACGGGATTATCTGCACACATTTGTGTTGTTGTTGCTGTAGCTTTAACCGAAACTACGAGATGACTGGAACATGCCGTCACACTTCAGACCTTGTCATGAAAGTAAACTGCTCAAAATTTAAGACTTAAGAGTCATGACAAAGAAATGCAAGGAATGGTCGCTGATTGGTCCTTGGATCTTAAAGCAACTGGAACAACGTGATGAGATAAGATTTTATAACAATGTTTCCTTTAGGAGGTGTGTTGTACAGCCAGGTATGGGTATGGACAGGTTCTTGAGAGAAAACTGGACATGCTGAAGTACTTAGGGTGGAGTATCACTATCTAAAATGACTTGGAGCCTAGGGATATAACGTAGTGGTAGAACACGTTTAGTATGCAAAAGTCCTTGGAGTTGGGCTGGAGAGATGGCTCAGCAGTTAAGAGCACTGAGTGCTCTTCTGGAGGTCCTGAGTTCAATACCCAGCAACTACATGGTGGCTCACGACCATCTGTAATGGGGTCTGATGCCCTCTTCTGGTGTGTCTGAAGAGAGTGACAGTGTACTCACATATATAAAGTAAATAAAATCTTAAAAAAAAGATTGGAATTTATGCATGCATGTGAGCATGCAAGTGTGCACACATACAGAGAACTTAAAAACAACCAAATGGGCCAGGCAGTGGTGGCACAGGCCTTTAATCCCATCACTTAGGAGGCAGAGGCAGGCGGATTTCTGAGTTCGAGGCCAGTCTGGTCTACAGAGTGAGTTCCAGGACAGCCAGGGCTATACAGAGAAACCCTGTCTCGAAAAACAAACAAACAAACAACCCAAAACAAACAAACAAACAAACAAACAAATGTACCTGTTAGAATACAAAAAATTAGGCATAAAAAGTGTTCTATGTATAAATCTCAGATCTATGTATATGCAAGAATGTAAATGAGGTTCAGTTACATATACTATACCATAGATAAATTCACCAACTATCTATGGTATAGTATATGTATTCATACTACCATTCATCATACCATTTTTAAAAAAGATTTATTTTTCTATTTATTATATGTAAATACACTATAGCTGTCTTCAGACCCTCTAGAAAAGGGTGTCAGATCTCATTATGGATGGTTGTGAGTCACCATGTAGTTGCTGGGACTTGAACTCAGGACCTTCAGAAGAGGAGTCAGTGCTCTTATCCGCTGAGCCATCTCTCCAGCCCCCATCATACCATTTTCTTAACTCTTCTACAGATGGAGTTCAGGGCCTTCCACATGCTTTATATACACCTTGCCACTGAGCATCAGCCCAACCCTCTCTAGAGTGAAAATTTTAACACAATAAGTTAGTAAAACAAAACATACACACACACGCACACACACACACACACACACACACACGCACACCATCTCTTCTCTTCTTCTAGTTTTCAGAACTAAGAGAAGTCTATGATGATTAGGATAGAGCTTCCAGCATCAGGCTTCCTTGTCTTTGCTGAGTCCTGTCTCTGGGCCTCTCCCACACCAGGCCAGCCCCACTAGTTAACATTCACGTAGGAAGACGGAGGGGTCTTCACCTCTCCCTCAATGCTTTCAACGGGTGTCAGATCATCTTAGCTCTGTTTCTCAAGGCCAATCCCATTCTCTACAGAAGCTACAAACCTTCGAGATAAAACGGTTGTCTAAAATATTATTTTTTTAAAATAGGAAGCTGTCTTAGCCGGGCATTCAAAGCTCCATAGAATTCAAATCTAAAAGCTTTCAGGGGCCTTGACTCAGGGAAAACCAGGATTCTTGGCTTCGACACCGAAAAGAGTTTTAGGGCAGCCAGTATGAGAAACAGAGTTGGTGATTTTATGAAATGTATTTTAATATAGGCATACGCATGAGGGTTAAGAGAAAGAAAGACACTCAAAGACACAGAGAGTAGGGGAAAGTAAGACATCTCCAAGTGTAGGTACAGACTTTTCTAAGAAGGAGTACGCCGGTGGTGCTCTAGATTATATATACCCCTTTGGTTGCTAAGAAGCGTCCTTCTCCCTTTTGATAAAGAGATATCTGAAGTGGCTCCTAAGAGGCCTTGGGTGGAACTATGATCTGATAAGGTAGAACCAGATGCTACTAGTATTGCATAAGGACTTAAGTACATGTCTTTTTCCTGTAAATAAGGTTTCTGGTGAGATTACTAGAAAACTGCAGGTTCACAGCCAGGAAGAGAAAAGGCCTTAGGCAGATGTTAACTGAGCCAGCAAAGTTAACTGGACTCCACCCCACACCCCTGAGTACCAAGATTTTCCCTGCCTTTCTATCCTGCCTCACTTTGACTCTCAGACGCAACCCTGGGTTCAACCTCAGGGTGTTTGTGAACCAGAACTTTGCATGGCTGCCTCCTTCTCACGATTAAAGCCTCAGTTCAAACGTTCCATCTTGGAGTAACTGCTTGGAGCCACCCTCGCCCAGACAGTTTGCTTCCCAACCTGGTTCCCTCAGACATCCCGGCATCCTGTTTGCTTTCTTCCCATCACTGATCAATCACGATCTGGAATGACCTTGATCATTTTCAGGTCAGTCCTTTGGGTCGGATGTCTTCCCTACCTCCTTCAGCCCCATCTATCCCGAGTTCATGGTATCTCCAGGACTTACAGCACACATGACATATTTGCTTAGATATGTGTTTATTTTTGCAGTTCGGGGGATCAAACTTGGGGCTCTATCTCAGAGCTCCTTCCCCAACTCTGAGTCAATACTGTGAATGAAAACTCTTGTATGTGCCCGTGGGATCAAGTCCTCTGTTGGTGAGAATCACAGTAAGCTTCCCTCTGCAGGCCCCATCAGTTCCTAAAACAAAACCAAAAAAACAAAACGCAGAAAGTCTGCCTGTGGGAGTCTCTGGTGACTGAGAACCATCCCCACGACCAGCTATGTCATACCCACCCACATGCATTCCTAAAACTAGAATTTTTTTTATGATTTTTTTTATTTTTAAAAGTTCTCTTAGCCCTTTCTGATTTTTCTTTCTTTCTTTTTCTTTCTTTCTTTCTTTCTTTCTTTCTTTCTTTCTTTCTTTCTTTCGAGATTTATTTATTTATTTCATGTCGCTGTCTTCAGACACTGTCTTCTTTGTTGCTGGAGATCTTGGGTTTTTTATGCAAGAGCATGGGGTCCCAAAAAGGTGGGGATGCAGTGGCAAGAGGCTGGGATGAGCTGGAGGGAATTTCTAGCAAGAGGGCCAAGACTCATTGGCTTATTTGTGGCTGAAAAGGTGGACTAGACCTTGGGAGAAGAATCTGAAGCTCCTGGCCAGAGGGCGCTTGCCTTTGAAGAGCATCCTAGGCAGCTAGAGAAGCAGCTGAAGGGCTGCGCCAGTCATCAGCATGGGTTGGACTGGAGAGATCTGAGACTTCTCTCCGGGTGGATGTTCAAGTGTTGAAAGTGTGCGCAAGACTGCTGCAGAAATACCTGTGTGGTGAGCAGAAGGAGCTACAAGTACTCTATGCTCTCCAGGCCCTCGTAGTGAGTGACCTTAGAAGCAGGCCTGCCAACCTGCTTCGGGTGTTCTTTGAGGCTCTATATGATGAGGCTGTGGCGAAGGAAGATGCCTTCTACAGCTGGGAGAGCAGCAAGGACCCTGCTGAGCAGCAGGGCAAGGGTGTGGGGCTTAATTCTGTCGCGGCATTCTTCAATTGGCTTCCTGAGGCGGAGGACGACGAGGAGGAGTCTGATCACAACTGATGGCGGATGGGGCAGACTTGGAGCCATGGATGAGTGGATGGCCCAGCCAGCCGCCTGGACTGCAGGGGCGGGGAGGCTGTGGTAGCAGTGGTGGTGCGGCAGCGGTGGTAGTGGGTGCTTGTAGTGCGATGTGTCTTGAGCTAATAAAGAGGTTGATGAGGCAGGATGGGGATGCTGCCAAATGTCTCTCCCCCCCACCTCCCCAGGGCACAGAGATATACATAAAGTCTTTTTCTTTTTTTTTGAGTCAGGGTTTCTCTGTGTAGCCCTGGCTGTCCTGGAACTCACTCTGTAGACCAGGCTGACCTCGAACTCAGAAATCCGCCTGCCTCTGTCTCCCTTGTGTTGGGATTAAAGGCATGCGCCAGTTGGAAGGTCAATTCGTTACTCCCATGGCTACTTGGTACTTAAGAAGAAATTAAGAAAAAAGTCACTTTGAGTCTCTTTCTCTCTACATTATTCATCTATACCCCATCCCATCCCATCCCATCCCATCCCATCCCATCCCATCCCATCCCATCCCATCCCATCCCATCCCCAAACCACGTCCTTCATCCTCAGCGGGCTGCAGCTTACTCCAGTTCATATGAAGCTATTCTCTGTGGGTAGGCAAGGAAGGTTTTCCCCAACACACCTGCACAAGGTCTCCAACCGTCTCCTAACAATATCTCTATGTCCTAGTCTGTTAAAAGTTTCTTATCAGCCAGGCATGGTGGTACATGCCTGAACTCCCGGCACCTGCAGGCAGAGGCATGGGGAATGGGAGATCAAAGCTGGCCTGGGCTATCCGGCAAACCTCTGTGGGGGTGGGGGAGGGGGAAGATCTGGCAAAATATAAAATTCCTACAAAGGCATGTGTGAAATACACCATTTAATAAACGATTATATGGTAAACAGCCATGTAGGGGAAAAAAAACCTACACCCAAGGGAAAAACAGAATGCTTATCGGCCATGGAATATTGACTAGAGATAATAAGTAGTCGGCCCTAAAACACAGCGAGACTGCTAAGAACATTAATTAGCTCAGGAATCAGGTGGCCTGTGACTGAGTCCTGGCTTAGCAGATAACTGGAATAAATGAGCAAGCCATTCTGAGCCTGAGCCTTCCCGATGCCTCAAAGAGGGAAACAGCAGCAGTCCGTACGTTCTGTGAAGGCCGAACTATAAAATTCGCACTGCAGGAGGCACGGTGCCCGGGGAATGGCGGCTGTTATCACCGTGCCCGGGGATGGCGGCTGTTATTAATTACCCTTCTTGCTGAGCTCCATCCAGCTCAGGTGCTGACACGCATCCACTCGTCTCGGTTTCACCAGGGTCCCTCCCAGAAGGCTCTTGCTTCATACGCAGGCCCTGAGCAGCTTGTAGCTTTACTCACGCAGAACAGGTGTCCTCTGAGGAACTGCCCCATAGATTCCACCATAAATGTGTCCAGGGAAACTGCCTCACGCTGACAGGGTGCCGCCCTCCTTACTACTAAGTGGCCATAATAGAGACCTTTCAGGCCGGGCCGGCAGCCACTCCAAACTGAGGTGCCCTTAAAAGAATACCAGACATTGAGTTCACTCACTAGACTGGCACAGTGGAGTGGAAATATTTTAATCTCCTCTTCTTTTCTTCCCTCTAAAACCTGGTACCAGTGATTTAAGCCTTGGAGAGGAATGTGCTCGTTTCACAACGGCAGCTGGCTAGATTAGAGACAGACACGGTGCTCAGAGGCACCTTGGCTTTGGGGATACCGATGAAGTGTTATCCCGTAACAGCTAATGAATGTGCACTCGACTAGAATGGTTTCATGGAGATGGTAATAACTTGTCATTTTATTGAGACTTGCTTGATGCCTCAGAATACAGTATGTTTTGGGGGGCGTGCTTCCCCAAGTTATAATAGGGCACTAATATTATTTTTATTTTTCATGCAATGCTGAGGAGAGAGGGCCTTATGAATACTGGTGAGCCTCCTGTCACTGAAATATATCCCTAGCCCTGATTTTACTCTCTACAAACTATATTTATTTATTTTCTCTGTATGTGTATGCCCACACTCATGCCCAGGCTTGTGTGGAAGTCAGAGGTCTACCTGTGGGAGTTGGATCTCTCGTCTCACCACGTGGGTCCCAAGGTTCCATCTCAGGCTGTCAGGCTTGGTGGCAAGTGCCTTAACTCAGATACACAGGAAGTTGCAGGCTGTCCTGAGCTCCAAGGAGCCCTGCCACCTCTCTCACCTCTGCTTTTACTTTTTGATGGAGAGACTTACTAGGTTGCCTAGGCAACCTTGTGAACATCTTGCCTCAGCCTCCAGAGCAGCTAAAGAAAGTACTATTTATTATGACTCCAAATGTGGCGAAGGTTTTACTAAGGGGTAACACTGAGAGGTTTCTCTGTGTAGCTCTGGCTGTCCTGAACTCGATTTGTAGACCAGGCTGTCCTTGAACTCACAGAGATATGCCTGCCTCTGCCTCTGGAGTGGTGGGATTAAGGCTGTGCACCATAACACTCAACTTTTGTTGTTGTCGTTGGTCAGCCTTTGTTTTTAAATCTTAGTGATTTGAAAAAAACAAATCTAAGTATGGATCTTCTAATTAAAAAAAAAACTTGCTTTGCTTTGGGATAGAATGAATTTTAATTGAACATTATTTAATATTCAAGAGTGGATAATACTACCAAACTATTGTGAGTTGCCAAAAAGGATTCTTTGGTTAAAAAAGTACTTTGCTACAAATTATGATTATATAAGTGAATAAATTGAGCATGGCGTCCTTTAGCATATAACTTGTTTTGTTTTAGTATTGAGGAATGACATGCTTAAGGCTGGCTTTTCTCTCTAGACACCTTGAATTACTACCTTGTCAGCACAATATGAGCAGCTGAGAAAAGACACAGGTTTAGATCTTTCCATATTATAATATTGCTTGAAAAAGTAATCTGAATCTAATGAAAACAGTATGCAGTATCTTAACAGAAAACATAAGAAGCTGACATTTTTTACAATGGAAAAATGATCACCTACCGCCAATTTCATATACCTCGACTTATCTTCTTAAATTTTGCATTCCTAGTCACTAGAAGGCAGGTCTCATGGCAGTGGGGGTTGTGTCGCTGCCCTGAGCAGAGCAAACATTTAGAAAACTAGTTACTGGCTGGAAATGTTGTCCAGCGGCAGAGCATGGACATGAGCAAGCACAAGGCTCTAGGTTTAATCCCCACCCCTGGAAGACACACAGCTGGGAGAACTGGCAGGAGGAGGAAGAGGAGGAGAAGGAAGAAGAAGGGAGGGAAAGAAGATGACAAAGAGGAAGAAGTCGTCTTCTTGACAGATGGATGTGGCCAAGCAAATAAGAGACCATGGTGCAACTATAATATGGCACTGGGGAGGTCAAGCCAGGAGGCTGGTAAATACATTACAATAAATAATTTTCCTTCATATGTAAGGTGCCTTTTTGTCCAATTTTAGAGTGGGAATAGGAAAAAGTAGTATATGCATATTATCATCTTGAAATGACAAAAAATGCCTACTCAAAAGCTTGCTCAAGAGTTTTGAAAATGTATGTTCATACTAAAACTTAGGCATACATTTTCACAAATAGGAATCTTTTCTCCTAAAGGAGAAACAACCTGGATTTTCCAACAACTGGTAAAAGGATAAATAAAATGTGGTAAAACCATGCAATGAAATATTAATATTAGTAAGGTACTAAATACATGGGCTGGCATGGATGGATCATGAAGAGAACATGCTAAGAATCAGACACTGAACTCATGGATGATATTACCCAGTCATATAGTGTCCAGAACAGGCAAGTCAACCAAGACAGAAAATACACTAATAAGTCAGGCAGAGGCAGGCAGATTTCTGCGTTCAAGGCCAGCCTGGTCTACAGAGTGAGTTCCAGGACAGCCAGGGCTACACAGAGAAACCCTGTCTCNAAAAANNAAAAAAAAAAAAAAAAAAAAAAAAAACCATATTGGGTTTCAAATGAAAATGTTCTGGAATTAGAACATGGATGGTAGCAATGGTTATACAACCTTGTGACTGCAGAAAATATTAAGTGCACACTATATTTTAAATAAAAAATTTAAGTGTGTGGGAAATTTGCTTGCATGTATTGCCTATGTACTACTTGTGTGCCTACTGCTCAAGGAGGCTAGAAGGTGTCATATCCTCCAGAACTGGAGTTACAATGGTTTATTAGCTACCGTGTGGTGCTGGAAATTGAACAACCAGAAGAGAAGCCTGTAGAAGAGCAGCCACCGTGTCTAACCACTGATCCGTCTCTCCAGTCCCTAAGAGTACACTTTGCAGGACACATTTTTGGTGTGTGGACTAAGGATGGAATCCTAGGGCTTCAAGCATGGCAGGGAGGTGTTCTGGGGACAAGATGCACCCCCAGCCAATCTATGTTTATTTATTTTATTTATTTTTTTGTGGTTTTATTTATTTTAAAATAGGAAAAGCACCACTACCACCAAACCTATGAGAGCCTCTTTAGAACAGAGCGAAATACACAATAGATAGGTGTTTACAAAAATGTTTCCTTGTATAATTATAATCCGAGTTGGAACGTTTGGAAATATTTGCAACCCGACAGCTAACATTAATAGGATTAACCTGGCTTCCTTAGGGTGAATATCAATTTAATCTACATCAATCAAAAGCTACAGTCACATTGAAATAATTATAGCAATGACTTCATGAAAGATTACTAATTAGATTAACAATCTATTAAGGCTGTCATCATTTAAAATTTTACTTCCGGAAGTTCTGAATTGAGCTTTAAGATTGAATGCAAAGGACGACCACACCTGTAGCTACTTAAAAGGCAGAAAGGAGCATGGGATAGGACTGAAATGTATTAGCAATGCAGACATTCAGGACTGGGACACAAAAGGAAGCAGGGCTTATTTAACTATCTTCGGTGCAGATAGTTAACTAACCAGAACTAAAATCTCTATATCGTAGAGTAAAATTAATATGAAATACAACAAAATCGCACACACACGCACAAGTTTGTAATAACAGAGTTATAGGCAGAGTAAAAAAATACAATCCTTAGCAACCAGATTGGTTTTGCTTGTTTTGAGTCAAAAGAGAATACGGAAACGGTTTTAAATCCCTTTAGAGTAGCCTCAATCACACCGTAGTTACGTTTAGTGCATGCGTGGACAAGGACCCTGTGGCCTGGGGATTCCGTGTGACTCACACAGCTACAGTAATCTCCCTTTATTTTAACCACTCCAGACCAGAGGGTAGTCTTTTCCAGAATCCTTTGAATCGGAAGGTGCTAGTAATAAGCACTTCTGAAAAATGTCCACTCTTTCGCTGGAACAAGCATCGGGTACTGCGTTCCACCTAACATTTAATCAAAACCTGGCAGCAGAACACAGTAGGAAGAGAACTCAGACTTTGTTATCAGCCTCCAGGCGCCCTTGGACCCTCTCAGAGTAGCACAACAGCTCCCTCCAGACCTGGCTCTCCTTCTCCCGGAACCAACACCCCACAGGGGCCCTGAAGGAGGCGGATCACCGAGCACCCCCAAAATGGTCTGGGATCACCCCATTGCCTCCATGATGTTGAGACCCTTCTCTCCGCACGGCCCCCCCACTCCAGGCAAGGTCGGTGCTGTTCCTTTAACTCGGCTTGCTCTGGGTGGTGAGCCTTGCCCGGTCCTCCCGCCTCCTTCTCCGCCGCTCCCTCCCCCTCCCATCGGAGTTTCAGGTGAATGGGTCACCGAGGGAGGAGGCCGGCCACGCCACACCTCGTCGCTAGTGCCCACCTCCCGGTCCATTCTTTCCTTAGGCGACAGCGGAGGAGTTGCGGGAGAGCGGTCCAGAGCACGGAGCAACCGGCTAGGGGTGCAGCAGGTGGGTCCCAGGGCGCACGGCCCCGGGAGGGTTCGGCTAGAAATTGGTGCGCATGCCCGGGGGTAGGGGGTGGGGGAGGCGGAGGACGGTCCTCCCGGCTCAGTTGAACTGTGGGTTGGCAGCGCGGGTGGCGGCAGGTGCACCGGCCAGGTGAGCACCCTGGGGTTCCTGCCGTCAAGGTGGGTGCGAGGCAGGTGCGGTGTCGGGGGTCCTCCAGGGCGACGCGCCAGGGCTGGGAGGCGAGGCGCGGAGCCAGTTTCGGTGGCAGTTTCGCCCTGGACTCGGCTCTCACGGAAACCGGAGAAGCGCGTGTGCCTGAACGCAGCGCGGGAGGATTTGGGGGGCTCCCTTTCTCTCTCGGAGTCGCGGGAGAAACCTTGTTCACCAGAAATGCCCGAGCTACTTTTCTGCTTTTGCCGAGACGGGAGCCTCGGGGGCGGATCCAGCGCTCAACTGGGGCGTTGGAGACCTGTAGGCTACTGGGGTCTCCAGTTAGGGCTGGAGCTGGGCGACACAGGACGACATAGATCCCTGTGGCCCTCCTGGTTTCCGCCCCTTTGGGTAATTCATCCCAGGAGAGGGGGAGGCCAGGGGTCCTCTGCAGTGTCCCCAGAGTCTTGGAGTGAATTATTCTGGCTGTTTGGAACAGGGGGCGGTGCGTGCGCCCTTGTTGATTTCAGCTTTTGGTGTTCTTTTCGAGTAAGGCTAGATTTCGAGGGAAGCTGCTCACACGGTGGATTCTCATCCGTGACGGCGGGCCGGGGACCTGCCCCGGGGCAGGGCCTGCTCTGCTGCCCTGCTCTGGCCCGGCTGCTCCCGAGCGCAGAGCTGCGGTGGGGCGCACGGTCTCGGGGACCCGCAGCCTGCATAGGCGGTCCACTTTGCAGACCTCCCGGGCAAAGTCGGCCCCACGAGTCTAGCGGCGAGTGGCCTTGCATCGGAGGAAGTATGCAGGGACAAGTGGGTGGGGACCAAAATGGCCTCTGCATCTTGGCGCTGGAACAACTCTGAACCCCTTTCGTCCCAGGTGGAGTAAAAGGGGTTCCAGCGAGCGGAGGTATCCTCGAGCCTGCCCGGGGCTCACCGGGCAAACTGCCACTAGGGGAATTACCTGGGGCAGCTTTCCAGGCAGGTTAGCAGTGTGTGGCTTTCATATACAACAGGTGTGTTATTGGGATCTCCGGAAAAGAGGAATGCCTCTCAGTAGCGCTTTCTGGTGATGCTTTCTGTGGTTCGCGTGTTGTTCAACTACATATCCCTGAGTATAACAGTAGTTCTTTTGCACCTTATGTATAAATCTTACATTTCCACTGTTGGTGGTTTTCTTTTCTTTTCTTTTTTTGTTTGGATTTATCGAGTTGTTAGTGCTTTCTTTGTTAGGCGAGGATGGCGAGGTTGGCCAGTTAAATTTAAGTGGGGAGGGGGCACTGTCTACATTCTGGCAGCTTCCAGGCAACTTAGGAAGTAAGTATGAGCATCTTTATTAAAGGTAAATCCTACCAGAACTCTATTTTAAAGGTTGGGGAAAGGGGGAGGTAGGCTAAGGTTGGAATCTCAGCAAAGCTTCAAAAATCTACAGTAGGCAGGATACAGAAACTTGAAGCCAACCCACAAGGAGTAGTTAACTGTAGAGAATTTCAGAGGGGCTGGTGAGATGGCTCAGCGGTTAAGAGCACTGCTCTTCCAAAGGTCCTGAGTTCAAATCCCAGCAACCACATGGTGGCTCACAACCATCCGTAACGAGATCTGACTCCTCTTCTGGAGTGTCTGAAGACAGCTACAGTGTATTTACATATAGTTAATAAATAAATAAATCTTTAAAAAAAAAAAGAATTTCAGAGAAAGTACCTACTATATATAGTGAGCCAAGGCAATTATCAAACCAGCCCATTTGTACCACTTCCACATTTAAAATAGAGGTGACTATGTATCATTTGCACATTGAGCAGTTTTGCACTTTGGGGAATACAATTTAGGACTAAGCGCTAAGTACCTTAAAGCCTAGCTGTGTACTCCCAATCTCCAAGCAAACTTGTATTTTCGTTTTTTAGCCTAGGCTTTTTAAATTTATTTACTTGTTTTCTTTTGTTTTTGTTTTTTTCCCTGAGGTATTTGTGTCTTGTAGTTTGGGACAGGGTCTTTTATTCTGCTTTTCTGAGAAGTTAGAAGTAGAAGTGATGCCTCGGTTGTTGACTTTCCTCCTTCCATCTCGCAAAGTAGCAAGCATAGACTTTAGCTGACCTCAATTTGATACATTTACTATTAATTTGTGTAGTTTAAGATCTTCACTGCCAGACTAAAGTCGCAAGTCATTAGCATCATGGAGCATGGGCCTTATTAGCTGAGTCTGTGACGCTAAGGACCAGCAGAGTGACCAGGGAAGGTGATGGTCAAGACATTTATGAGCATTTGTGGAGCTCTCTTGTTACTCCTGGGGTGGAGATGTGAAGCCTGGGGTCAGGTATGGAAGAAAACTCCTGAGTGGTCTGCAGAGCATCCCTGAGACTACGTTTGAACTGTGAACTGAACTTGTGGATGTGACTGGCAACATCAAGATGCTCACTGGGGGTGGAGCATAGTTTCAGAACTTGGGAGGCAGAGAATCTCACAGATGGATCTCTATGAGTTCAAGGTCAGCTTGGTCTACAAAATGAGTTCCAGAACATCTAGAGCTACCTAATGAGATCCCTGTCTCAAAAAGGAAAGTGAAGGGCTGGAGAGATGGCTCAGTGGTTAAGAGCATTGACTGTTCTTCTGAAGGTCCTGAGTTCAAATCCCAGCAACCACACAGTGGCTCACAACCATCCAAGTATTGAGATCTGACTCCTTTTTTCTGGGGAGTCTGAAGACAGCTACAGTGTACTTATGTATAATAAATAAATCTTTAAAAACAAAAAATGAGCTGGGCATGGTGGCGCACACCTTTAATCCCAGCACTCGGGAGGCAGAGGCAGGTGAATTTCTGAGTTCGAGGCCAGCCTGGTCTACAGAGTGAGCTCCAGGACAGCCAGGGCTACACAGAGAAAGAAACCCTGTCTCGAGAAAAAAAAAGTTAAATTTTGGAGGCTGGAGAGGTGGCTCAGTGGTTAAGAATATATGCTGCTCTTCTAGAGGACCTGGGTTCAATTCCCAGCAATCATGTCCAGCAGCTCACAACTGCCTGTAGCTGGGAGATGGCTTAGTGGGTAAAGCACTCGGCAGCATGCCTGATGGCTTGATGCATCCCACGAGGAGGGATGAGAACACCAAGGGTCATCCTCTTCCCCATATACAGTGAGACATGAGTACAAATTAACTAACACAAATAAAAAGGTCCTCTTTAGAAGCTGGGATGTAGCCCAGTGGCAGAGTGCTTGGTTAGCATGCATAATGTCCTAGGTTCAATCTCAGTGGGTGGGGGTGGGGCTAGGGGTAGGGGGGATCCTACCTGGGTTTCTTCATTCTAGAGAGAGACTTTTTTTTAAAAAAAGAGATCTGTTTATTTTACTTCGTGTGTCTCAATGTTTTGCCTACGTGCATATATGTGCCTACACACCTGTGCCTGTTACTGGATCACTGAAACCAGGATTACTGATGGGTTTGAGCCAATATGGTGGTGCTGGGAATTGAACCCTGATCTTCCGCAAGAACATCAAGTGATTTCAACCTCGGAGCCATTTCCCCAGTCCCTAGAGAGATAGTAAGTATGTAAGTATGTATGTATGTATGTATGTATGTATGTATGTTAGGTTTTGTTGTTTGTTTTTGAGACAAGATCTCTGTGTAGCTCCAGCGGTTCTGGAACCTGCTATGAAGACAGGTTGGTCTCTAACTTGCAAAGAGATCCACCTGCCTCTCCCTCCCAAGTGCTGGGATTAAAGGCATATGCAACTATACTTAGCTTTAAACACACACACACACACACACACACACACACACACACACACACACACACACACACACGGCTAGAAAGGCGAGGTTTTCTGTGTAACGTGTTCTGTAAGGACCTGTTGGAGCTGCCTTTCCTCCTTTAGCTACTGACATAGCTGTGAGTCTCTGGCCCTGCTAATCTTTATGCTCTGCTGATGAAAGTGACCAGTGGACCCCTGAGGCCAAATCCTAGAGGTCTCGTCACTCCTGTTTCCACCTTCTTTCAGCAAGTGCCGCTGGGCTCTGCTCTAGCTGCTGGCAGTGAAGCCTTGTCCTAGACTTAGGGACCTTGAAGTCTCTTAAAATACTAAGTAACTTCTGCCTTGAGCAGGAGCCCAAATGGTTATTTGTTATTCTTGGAAGGGGTGGAGTCAGGTCCTATGAGGGGAAACTTCCCAACTTTGAGGATGAAATCTGACCCTGCGGTCTTGGGTGTTTTTTGTTTTTGTTTTTAACCATTTCTAGGACTACAAAGACGGTCTTAAAATATCTCAGGGCTTTTAGAGTAGTCTAAAAGGACATTAAAAGATGGCTAGTTCTCTAGGTCAAGTTCTCCAGGACAAGTATTTCCTGTTTTGCAATTATTTTTTTAAAGGGACGTGCTTGTTTGTTTTGAATTTTTTAAAATTAAGATCCTGAATCTTACTCTGGGATCCATACCTAGGGTGGAACCTGATGTACACATTCAGGGTTTGTTTTTTTTGTTGTTGTTTTTCTTTCCTTTTTCAGTTTATGTTATTTCATTACTATTTCTGAGTACTCTCTTAAGATTTAGATACCCTTTGCTAAAATTCTTACCAAAGGAAATATACTTTTTCTGCAGGGATAGGGGTCACACCTTTAAGAACACCCAATGAACACCCGCCGAGCCGGATCCCCTTTACCCCGTATAATCATGTGGACGTTTATGAATTAAGCAGCTTACTCGTTTTTCCAGGTCCCCCCCCCCCCACTAATCTTAGTCCCTCAGTTTTCAGGGAGCAGGCGGTGGTGAAACCTGTTTACTGTCTTTATTGTTTTGATTCTGGGTTTTGAACTCAGGGCCTTATGATCAGCAGCCACTGAGCTGTGCCGGAAGCCCTGGGTATACATTTCTAAGTGACTGATTCACGCTTCCCAACCCTTCAGCGTCCGAGCACGTATCTCACTCACCTTCCAGGCAACCACTTCAGGTATGAATGCATTTGCTTACTTTCTCTGCTTTATTTACCGCTGCCAAGGTGGGGGGTCATCCCCTCTTTTGACAGAGACATTAAGTCACTGAAGCCCGGAGTACGTGAGAGGTGGATGAGGTAATACACGGGGCGGATAGAACAACCACATTTCTTCAAGCTCGTTTTGATCTTGTAGAGACCTTGCTCGTTCTAGATGGATTCCTAGCCCCTGGGGATATTAGTTACTCTTTCCAGGGTTTGGTGAGCTGCAAATCTGGATAACCTTGTCTGCGGTGACCACTAGAGAGTCCTCACTCCAGGTGAACATAACTGCTCCATTCTTTGTGCTAATTAGAGGCTGTTATTGGGCTGCTTGGGAACCTGCCCGCTCCTCCAGTTGTCCTCCAGATCTCCTGGATTCCTCCTCTGTGTTCTTGCCTGGTAAACTTCTTCAGAAGAGGAACCAAGGCCGTGGCAGGAGCTGTTACAATCTGCTTTCTGAAATTGTTTCATAATTTAGAAGTCCCTGCTACTGGGGGAAAAAAACAAAAAAACAAAAACATGACAGCCAAACTCCACCTCTAGAAAACAACATTTAGAAAAGGGATTTTGTTTGAATTTCTGATAACTGAAGTCTGAAACTCAAGTAATCTAGTTTTTTTTTTTTTTTAATTTTTTAAAAAGATTTATTTATTTATTATATGTAAGTACACTGTAACTGTCTTCAGACACTCCAGAAGAGGGCGTCAGATCTCATTATGGATGGTTGTGAGCCACCACCATGTGGTTGCTGGCATTTGAACTCAGGACCTTTGGAAGAACAGTCAGTGCTATTAACTGTTGATCCATCTCTCTAGCCCAGTAATCTAGTTTTTTTTTTTTTTTTTTAAGATTTATTTATTTATTATATGTAAGTACACTGTAGCTGTCTTCAGACACTCCAGAAGAGGGAGTCAGATCTTGTTAAGGATGGTTGTGAGCCACCATGTGGTTGCTGGGATTTGAACTCTGCACCTTTGGAAGAGCAGCTGGGTGCTCTTACCCACTGAGCCATCTCACCAGCCCAGTAATCTAGTTTTTAATAACTGATTTCGAGCCTGGATGGATGAGGGGATAGTCAACATCCCCTTCTTTCTCCTCCGCCTCCTCTTCTTTTTGAGTCAGGGTCTCACTATCTAAATATAGCTGCCCTAAAAATTGTTCTGAACCAGATTACCCTTAAACTCATAGAGATCCTCTTACCTCAGCCTTCTGAGGGCCAAGATTAAAGATGTGTGCCACCATACCTGGTTTGCCTTTTGTATTAAAAAAAAAAAAAGATTTATGTACTAACGTGTAGGTATGTGTGCCAAAATATGCTTATGTGCACCATGCAGGTACCTGAAGAAGCCAGAGACTGTAAGATCCCTGTAGTTATTGGCACTTGTGGCTTGATGTGGGTGCTGGGAACAGAATCCCAGTCCTCTGTAAGAACAGTAAGCACTGTAAGTGACTGAACTATCTTCCTGGCATTGTTTGTGGACACAGTCGTAAAGCTGAAGTCCATGTTGGACTCCAAACTCCAGGCAGTCCTCCTGCCTCAGCCTCCAAGTGCCAGGCCAGTGGAGAACTCACTGTGTGGCCCAGACAGACCTCATGGAAATCCTCCTGTTCAAGCCTCCCAAGTGCTGGGCTTTCACAGTTGCATGCGCCATGGTGACTGGTTTTGGGAACAGGCTTGAGTGACTGAGTTGTAGGTGTAGAAGGTCTAAGGTTCCTTAAGGTCAGTGTTACCACTGTTTGACTCTCAGTCTCAGAAATAAGGTCTTACATTCAACAATGTTTACAGTCTTTCCTTAATGTTCTTTTCCCAAACATCGTTTAGGAATCCATCTTGACTTTTGTCTGTCAAAGCCCCATTTGGGTTTAAATTGATCATGTTTGTATTTCAACATGAGATGAAGGACAGGGCTGTGAACACTTAGGATTTATACATTTGTTTGTTGTGCATTGGTACTGTAAAAACAGTTTTTCCAGCTGGACGTGGTGGTGCACGCCTTTAATCCCAGCATTCGGGAGGCAGAGGCAGGTGGATTTCTGAGTTCGAGGCCAGCCTGGTCTACAGAGTGAGTTCCAGGACAGCCAGGGCTACACAGAGAAACCCTGTCTCGAAAAAACCAAAAAAAAAAAAACCCAAAAAACAAAAAACAAAAAACAAAAAAAACCAGTTTTTCCTCCTGGCTCCACGCTTCCAGAATAATGACTGAGACTCAAAATATATTTATAAACCCCTTGCCTATAATCTTTGCTTGGTTCCCTGATTAGATTGTAACTTAATATCCCATTTATTCTAATCTAAGCTGTGCCACGTGACTGGCTATCTCTGCTCAGCTCCCATCTTGTCCTCCTTCACGTTCGTTCTGGGGCTCCTCCACGCCTTGGCTCTCTCCTAGCAGTCCATCTCCCTACCGGATGTCCCGCCTTAGGTTTCCTGCTTATAAGCCAATCAGCATTTGATTGGCAGGTGCTGCATCCTATAGTACACAAGAGATTTTTCTCTACATCATTTTTTAAGATGGTTAAAAAAAAAAAAAACAAAAAAAAAACAAAAAAAAACAACAACAAATAACCACCAGGAAGCACCTTGGTTGCTTCCTGGCCCTTTGCCAATTTACAGTGTATCCTGAGAGGTAGTGATGCTTGCCTTTGATCCCGGCACTCAGGAGGCAAAGTTTCAGGCCAGCCATGATGACAGAGTGAGTTGCCAAGGCTACACAGAGAAACCCTGCCTTGAAAAACAAACAAACAGGAGCTGGAGAGATGGCTCAGTGGTTAAGAGCATTGATTGTTCTTCCAAAGGTCCTGAGTTCAAATCCCAGCAACCACATGGTAGCTCACAAATATCCAAGCAATGAGATCTGACACCCTCTTCTGGTGTGTCTGAAGACAGCTACAGTGCACTCATATGCATAAAGTAAATAAATCTTTAAACAAACAAAACCCACAAAATGAGAAGTTATCTTTGCTTGGTATGTTACTATTAACCTGGATTTTTACTTTTGAGGTTTTATCTAATATACACAGTCTTATTCTGAGATTTGGAGTCAACTATTTAGTGATGTGGAAGAGAATTACTATGTAGTTTACATATCACGTTTTAAAAGTCGAAATTGACTTACTTGGAGTAGCGTGGAATTAGACTTTTTGAAAGTGAAAACAAATTTTGCTCTAATATACTCAGATCATAGTTGATTAGGAACCAAATATTTAGTGATGTGGAAGAGAATTACTATGTAGTTTACATACCGAGTTTTAAAAGTCTAAATTGATTTAATGGAGTAGTGTAGAATTGGACAGATGTTATTTGAAAGTGAAAACAAATTTTGCTTTAATGTACTCAGCTCATAGCCCTCGCTCAAGTGTCTCTTGGAGGTACCACTTTGATGTAGTGTCCTGGTAGTTTTTCATTACTGTCAGCCTGAAGAGTTGTGCAGGCTGTATCCATGGTCCAAATTGATTCATGTAAATGTTGAGCAAATATTTGCACTCTCCCTTGTGCCAGGTGCTGTTCTAATCAGTGAACAACATGCAAAAAAAAAAAAAAAAAAAAAAAAAAAAACGCCTGTTCACATGGAGTTTACCTAGTGGATCTAAAGTTCTCTTCCTTGCTAATCAATTACTAGAGTTGCCTGGAAAGAGCTTACTGTAGCTGGCATATACCCTGCCTGCGGGGCAGGAAGAGCTCAAAGCTGTAAGGCTGGACATAACGTTCATTTGTTCATTCACTTGCTAGTCCGTTCCTTCCTTTGTTCTTTCCTTTGTTCCTTTATCTTCTGGGCACACTTGTGAGCACACCACAGCATGTACGTAGAGGTCAGAGGACAGCTTATAGGTGGTGTTTCCCTCTTTCCTTCATGTAGGTCCTGGGGATTGAACCCAATTCCTCATCCTTGGTAGCAAGTTCTTTACCTGCTGAGCCATGTCATAGGCCCTTTCTTGACTCTTTTTTTTTCTTTCTTTTTCTTTTTAAAGATTTATTTATTATATGTAAGTACACTGTAGCTGTCTTTAAACACTCCAGAAGAGGGAGTCAGATCCCATTACAGATGACTGTGAGGCACCATGTTGTTGCTGGGATTTGAACTCAGGACCTTTGAAAGAGCAGTCAGTGCTCTTAACCTCTGAGCCATCTCTCCAGCCCCCTTTCTTGACTTTTCTTTTCTTTTCTTTCTTTCTTTCTTTCTTTCTTTCTTTCTTTCTTTCTTTCTTTCTTTCTTTCTTTCTTTCTTTCTTTTTTTTTGTTTTTATTTTTGTTTTTGTTTTTGTTTTTCGAGACAGGGTTTCTCTGTATAGCCCTGTCTGTCCTGGAACTCACTTTGTAGACCAGGCTGGCCTCGAACTCAGAAATCTGCCTGCCTCTGCCTCCCGAGTGCTGGGATTAAAGGCGTGCGCCACCACACCCGACCTTTCTTGACTTTTCTAACATGGATTTTCTAGAATAAACTCCAGCTTTTAGTTCTCACTGGTTAGTATTATTTCCAAAAGATCTCTCGGGTACCATCGAGTCACCTTGGACCAGGACATGTCGTGCCCAGATTCACAGCTTCACGGACATGAACACCAGTTTGTCCACTGCGGGGAAGCTAGTATATGAAATGAAATTCACTTAAAAACCTCTGATAGTGGAGAGGACAGGAGATGTGGGTCAGGTTACATCTCAGTGACTCACTAGCTTTGAGCATGTTACTTCCTGAGTCTTTTTTGGTTCTTTCTGGGTTTGTAAGGTAGGTAAGATAAGCAAGGTGAGTTTGAGTCTGAATTGGAATTTTGTGGAGCAGCTGGCACGTGGGTGGATGCCCAGTGCTGTGGCCTCTCCTCAGCCTGTGCTTCCTTACGTCGCACAGGCTCCTGGGTGGCCTCTTTTGCCTGTCTTCTTGGTCCTAACTCAGTCACACGCCCACTGCTGAGAATCAGACTGGCTTTCTGTTTCACACCTGAGTAAGAGGAGAAACTCTCACTAGATGTTCAAAGCAGTTTGTACTCTCATGATAGTCTTTATTTTAATAGGTTACCATGTCCATATATGGTGCCCTCTTTGTCCCATAAATGAGTCCCAGCCCCATGCATATCAGCACTTAACCAGCCTGGAAACCCTCCCTCCCTTCCTTCCTTCCTTCCTTCCTTCCTTCCTTCCTTCCTTCCTTCCTTCCTTCCTAGGCACTGCTAGTTAATGCTCTCCATCTTCATGGCTTCCCAACTTAACCCCTTGCCACTCTGGGTCACATAGTTCAGCCTGAAGTAGTTGATATTGTGTGTGTGTGTGTGTGTGTGTGTGTGTGTGTGTGTGTGTGTATGTGTATCTCTTGCTTCCACAGGCTCCTCTGTGTAGGGGCCTCTTTTTAATATGTGTTGATTGAGTGAAATTGCCTATTAGGTATTCAGAGAATTCTAGAGCAAAAATACTGCACGTTTCACTCAGGAAAGAACTCTTTGATATGTGCTTCATGTTTTTCCTTTTTCTTTCTTTCTTTCTTTCTTTCTTTCTTTCTTTCTTTCTTTCTTTCTTTCTTTCTTTCTTTCTCTTTTTTTGGGGGGAGAATTGGAAACCCAGATAAGAGAATGTGGTGGGCTGCAATCACACCATCCACGCCTACATTTTGAAGTCACTTTTAATAAGGGAGTGCTTGTAAATTAGAGTGTGCTTTAGTTGCCTCTGGAGGCCTGACAGGAGCAAGACACTTCTGCAGTCTCAAGTGTATTCTCATCTTACATGAGCATTTAAAGGTAATAGGAAATTATTTATCTTTCTTTTCGTTGGAGGATTGGATCTAGGACCTTGGACATTCTAGGCAAGTGCTCCGCTATGGAGCTGCGATTGTCAGCTTTTTGCTTTGCTTTTGAGAGAGGAAAGGGTCTTACTGTGTTTTGTGTGCCTAGGTTGGTCTCCAGCTTGGTGTCCTTTTGCCCCAACTTCCTGAGAAGCTGGCGTTTCTGGTATATATCATTGTAGCTGGCATTGAAATTATTGCTTTTTTTGGCTTTTGTTTCTTTATTTTAAAAATTTAAGGGGCTGTGGAAAGAGATGGCTCAGTGGCTAAGAGCAGTGGCTTCTCTTTCAGAGGACCCAGATTCAATTCCCAGCGCCCATGTGGCAATTCACAACAACTCTCTGTAACTCCAGTTCCAGGGGATCTGACACCTTCACACACACACACACACACACACA
>NC_034600.1:31414955-31422448 GCF_900095145.1 Mus pahari | reverse complement strand
AAAAAAAAAAAAAAAAAAATATATATATATATATATATATATATATATATTAAAAATTGTTTAAAAATTTAAACATCTCTGTGTGTGTGTGTGTTTGTGTGTGTGTATGTGTGTGTGTATGTTTGTGTATGTGCGTGTATGTGTGTGTATGTGTGCGTGTGTATGTGTGTGTATGTGTGCGTGTGTATGTGTGTGTGTATGTGTGTGTGTATTTGTACACCATGGCACACACATGAAGTTGAGAGAACAGCTTGTAGGAGTTGGTTCGTTCTTTCCAATCTCTGTGTTCCAGGGATTGAACTCGGGTCATCAGACTTGGTGGCAGACACCCTCCCTACTGTGCCATTTCACTGATCACAAATAGTTAATTTTACGAATAAATCCTTTTTTCTTTTTGAGACAAGATCTCATGCTAACCTCGAATTTATTTCTTTTTCTTTGTATGCTTTTTGTTCTTAGTATTGGCTATCATTTATTTTTTTTTTATTTTCCTTCTGTGTTATAAAAGAATGTGAAGTTGTTATTATTGTAACTCAGAATTACACATTTAAAGATAACTTGTGTGCCAGGGCCATGCAGAGTGCAATACTGGCTCCATGAGAAATGCCAGGTTCTCTGTGCATAAGGAGTCGACGGGTTGTTACATACAGTGGGGGTGGAGTGAATGGCCCTCGGAGACTGGAGTCTTAGATCTCTCTGTGCTGCGAACTCCTCTGGTCTCAGTAATTCCATCGCTCCACTTTTGTCTCTTAGGTCCGCTTACCTTGGGAGCCTGGATGTTTTGCTCATCGTAAAGATTCGGTGACCAGTGATATCAGCCATGTCCGTGAGGCCTTTTGAAAGTCCACCTCCTTACAGACCTGATGAATTGTAAGTAAATAATGATTCCTTTTCTCTTTTCTTAGTATTTTTCAGTTGTGAGCCTAGTGTTTAATGGCTGAGCCGTCTCTCCAGGCCTCTCTTTTCTCTTTTCTCCTGGGATCTGTTGCATGTAAAAGAAACTTCCATCCATTAGGTATTTGATTTTAAAATTTAAGCCAGATGGGTAGGACTGTTGCTCATCAGCAGAGCCCTAGACCCTCCCCCAGTTCTGAAACCCCTTCCCCTCCCCCCCCCCCCAGCACTTATGGCCTGGGACTTGGCTCAGTTAGTGGAGTATTCGCCTAGCATGCATGAAGCTGCCACCCTGGGTTTGCTCTCTAGTACCGCATAAACCAGGCATGGTGAGACATGCCTTAATCCTAGCATTTGGGAGGTGGAGGCAGGAGAATCAGAAGGTCAGCTATATAATGAGGCTGAAGCCAGCCAGTGCCACATGAGAGCCTGTCTCAAAATAGTAACAAGACGAACAAACAAAACCCCTTAAATCCAGTATGGCGGTGCATTTTTTTTTTTTTCTCCTTTTCTCACTTTTGCCCCTCCAGTACCAAGCACATTGTCCACATAAGTCAGCAGTCAACCCTCAAAGAATTGATGAATGAATGTGCTTTCTGATGTCAAAGAGTAAGATGCTAGGAATTTTACAGGACCCTGAATAGGCTGGTGGTGTGTGCATTGTGTCTAAATGCACTTACCCTGTGCCACAAGGGAAAAAGGGTTTGATACATTGTCCTAAAGCTGTCTGGGTCCTATCCACATACACCATGGCTGCTCCCAGTCCTGGGAATGGAACTTAGAAACCTTGTATTTACTAGACAGCACTCTGCCACAGAGTTAATATCACCAGCCTCATTATCAGATATTTTACATATTTCCAGATGATCCTTACACAGGGCAAATTTCGGAGGTCCTTTGCCCTTAAATGTACTAGAACAGTCATTGTCAAATACGTTTCCCAGAGCAGCAGTGTCCGCATCAGCTAGAAACTTGATCCACTTTAGACTTGTTCTCCTATAGAATCTGCAACTCCTTTACTGTTTAGTGGGTTTAAAATAGTTTCACCTACAAGGCTGATTTTATTCCAAGCAGTTGTTTAACTTCAGGTCTCTTTATTTCCCTTTCAGCAAACCCAATCATTATGCGCCAAGCAATGATATGTATGGCGGAGAGATGCACGTCAGACCGATGCTCTCTCAGCCGGCGTACTCTTTTTATCCGGAAGATGAAATTCTTCACTTCTACAAATGGACGTCGCCCCCGGGGGTGATTCGGATCCTGTCTATGCTCATTATTGTGATGTGCATCGCCATATTTGCCTGTGTGGCTTCCACACTTGCTTGGGACAGAGGCTACGGGACAGGCCTCTTTGGAGGAAGCCTAAACTACCCTTATGGAAGCGGCTTTGGCTACGGAGGTGGCTATGGAGGCTACGGCTATGGCTATGGCTATGGGTATGGCGGGTATACAGATCCAAGAGCAGCCAAAGGCTTCCTGTTGGCCATGGCAGCCTTCTGCTTCATCGCTTCCTTGGTAATATTTGTGACCAGTGTTATAAGATCTGGAATGTCCAGGACGAGAAGGTATTACTTGACTGTGATCATAGTCAGCGCCATCCTGGGCATCATGGTGTTTATTGCCACGATTGTGTACATAATGGGAGTGAACCCGACGGCCCAGGCTTCTGGATCTATGTACGGCTCACAGATATATACCATCTGCAACCAGTTTTATACTCCGGGAGGCACTGGTCTCTACGTGGATCAATATTTGTATCACTACTGTGTGGTGGATCCCCAGGAGGTATGAAGAGTTCTTTGTTCTTCCCACGCCCGATCTCCTCTCCGTAAGATTAGAGATGCTCAACTAGAATATGTAGACACTCAACTAGAGTAGCCAATATGGGAACATTTCAAAAAATATGTCATGCCGGGCGTGGTGGCGCACGCCTTTAATCCCAGCACTCGGGAGGCAGAGGCAGGCAGATTTCTGAGTTCAAGGCCAGCCTGATCTACAAAGTGAGTTCCAGGACAGCCAGGGCTATACAGAGAAACCCTGTCTCGAAAAACCAAAAAAAAAAAAAAAAAAAAAAAGTCAAAGCCCTTCTTCAAACTATGCCAAAATGTTGGGAGAGGGGCTGGATGTCATTATTAAGCCATGATTAATGTTCCATATATTAATACCCATCTAAAGAATATCTTGGTGATCTGTTATGTAACATTACTGCAGTTGTGGAACATCTTCACTGTCTCCCCAAGACACTTTTGTGTCCATTAGCAGTTGTCCGTGCTCTGGGCAGCCACAGTTTGCTTCATATGTTTGTCCTCTGGTATTTCATAGATTTTTATTTTACAAGATATGGTCTCTTATGGTTGATGACTTTTATTTAGTATATATATTTTAAAGGTTTATCTGTGTTTTCATCATGTGTAATCCTTTATTTCTTTTTATTGATGAGCGATTTAAGAGTATATGTCATATTTTATTGACCCAGTCGTTTGTGAATATTAAGGGTGCTTGCTTCTACTTCATCTCTTATGCTCTTGTGATCTTTGATACACAAGTGTTTGCATGACTCTTAGCATCTCTTTGTTTGTTTGTTTGTTTTTTTGATTTTTTTTTTTTTTTGAGACAGGGTTTCTCTGTGTAGCTCTGGCTGTCCTGGAACTCACTTTGTAGACCAGGCTGGCCTCAACTCAGAAATCCGCCTGCCTCTGCCTCCCAAGTGCTGGGATTAAAGGTGTGTGCCACCACACCCGGCTTAAGATTTTCTTTTTTAAGATTTTTTTTTAAAGATTTTTCTTTTTTAAGATTTTTAAGATTTTTTTTTTAAAGATTCATTTATTTTATGTTATGAAGAGGGCATCCAATCCCATTACAGATGGTTGTGAACCACCATGTGGTTGCTGGGACTTGAACTCAGGATCTCTGGAAGAGTAGTCAGTGTTCTTAACCTCTGAGCCATCTCTCCAGCCCCCAACAAGTCTGTATAAATGATTAGCAAATATTTCTTATTTTGCTACCTCTCTGTCTGGTTTTTCATTTGATGTGTTTTGCTTTTGGTGTCTTATCAAAGAAAGTAAGGGTCTTATTGTATAGCCCACATTGGCCTGGAAATTGAGATCCTACTATAGCATCAATCTTTTGAGCACTGTATTTATAGGCACATGAACTACCTTTCCTGGTCCATTAAATTTTCTCTTTGCCAGTATCCAAAATGATTTGACTGTATGGATGATGGATATAGCTCATTGGTGGAAAGCTTGCTTATCACGTATGAGGCCCTGGGTTAGAAACATCTGGGGTTGGATATGGTTCCCTGTGCAGAGTGTGTGCACAATCTACAAGGACTTGAGTTTGGATCCTAGAACCCATGCAAAATCCCAAGCATGGTGGTGTGCCCATGTAACCCTAGTGTGGACGAGACAGAAATAGGCAGCTCCAAGGGGTTCCCTGGCCAGCTAGTCTAGTTGAAATGACAAGCTCTAGGTCCACTGAGAGACTGTTTCTCAAAAAAAATGAGAATGAGAAGTGATGGAGGAAGACACCTGTTATTGACCTTTGACCTCCTCTCACAGATGGGCACACACATGTATAGGCAAGTGTACCCATGTGTACATACAAGGAGCATGCAACACACACACACACACATACACACACACACACACTGGTCATAAAGATGAACATTTATTTACTTTTAAAGATTTTATTTTTTATTTATGTATGAATACACTGTTACTGTCTTTAGACACCAGAAGAAGGCATTGAATCCCATTACAGATGGTTATGAGCCACCATATGGTTGCTTGGAATTGAACTCATGACCTCCTGAAGAGTAGTCAGTGCTCTTAACCACTGAGACATCTCTCCAGCCCAAAACATTTATTTCTTGAATTTCCATATGATTTTTAGGATTATCCTTTAGGATAATCCTTGTGCATAGTAGGATGAGTTTTATTGCAAGTCCACTTGCTAGGACTTTGAAGAGTTGGCCCAAATCTGGAGATTGGTTTTGGGGAATCATGTCATCTTTGCAATCGTATATCTTCCAGTCAGTGAACAGGGCTTCTCCCTGTTTTCTTCAATGGATTTGGTTGTTTCCAGAATGTTAGTACCTTTTGTCCAGGTGATTCCATGCCCTGCAGGGGTGGTGTGGGGCATAAAACCCTACCTTAGGAAACTGTGATTCATCCTAATTACACTAAACCACAAACACTGCTGCTGTTTTTTTTTTTTCCCCCTCCCCTTGACTCAGGAATTCTCATTCTTTTTCCTGAATGAGTCACTCTTTTTGGGTTAGACTTTCTCCACTGACTGCCTGGCTTTCTTTTGAAGATGGAGTGTTTTCCTTGCTGGTGTAGGTTTTCAGCGTGCCTGCTGCTACTGTTCAGACCTGTCTGTGGTGGGCACTGAGGACTGGCAGAGTTGGTGTGTCTAACTCACCACACGCCCGTCCCTCTTAATCCGCTGGCTATTTGAAACCTATATTCTTTGAGAAAGGATGTCACTGGGAGGTAGACAGTGGGAAGGAGAGCTCCTGCTCCCCATGAGTGTGTAACATGCACTGCCCTCCAATTCAAGTGCGCCCAGGTCAGGGCGCCACCTAATGCATTGAAAACAGATGAACTTGCTAGATCAAAGGAATCATTCATCCATTTACTCTTAATTTTTAGGTTGATCAGAGTCATATCTTTATCATGTATGTTAAGCTAGATCCTGTATGGCCCCCAAATTTAACAGTGTAAAAAGAATTGCCAGGCATGTGTCATGAACAGGGTTGTAGGTATGATTTGGTATCTAAAACTACTTCTGAAAATAGCAGCTTTTAAACTCTTTAGAAGAGTGTGAGGTTGTCTAATCCTAGCACTTGGGAGGTAGAGGCAGGAAGATCAATAGGTTGAAATCACCTTCAGCTATGTATAGAGTGTTGAGGCTAGCCTGGGCTACATGAGACATTTTCTAGAAAAACAAAAAAACAAAACAACAACAACAACAAAGCCCAAAGGGACTGGAGAGATGGCACAGTAGTTAATAGCCCCGTCTTCTCTTGCAGAGGACCTGGGTACAATGCCCAGTACCCACATGGCAGCTCATATCTGTCTGTAACTCCAGTTCCAGAGCAACTGACAGCCTCACACAGACATAAATGCAGGCAAAATCCCTGTAGCTGTGCAATAGGGCTCTGGTGGTTCCTAGCTAAGCAGGGTTTGAGTACTGAGTCGTGTGGAATGTGTCCTTTTTTGTTTATGTGCACCTGGCTCACTCTGTATGTGTTTGGCCCCCTTTAGTCCAGTTGGTGTGGGTTAGTTTTATGACAGAACTAATCTGTGACAATTTACTTTTAGTTTTATTAGACCACAAGTACTTAGGCCCTTTGGTAAGGGTTTTAGCTCCTAGAAGGTAGATTTCAATTAAAGCAATTAAAATTAATTATGTCAATATCTTTAATCCCCTTTTAGGCTATAGCTATTGTCCTGGGGTTCATGATTATCGTGGCTTTTGCTTTAATCATCTTTTTTGCTGTGAAAACCCGAAGAAAGATGGACCGGTATGATAAGTCCAATATTTTGTGGGATAAGGAACACATTTATGATGAACAGCCCCCCAATGTTGAAGAGTGGGTAAGTTTATTATTATTATTATTATTATTTTGGTTTTTCAAGACAGGGTTTCTCTGTGTAGCCCTGGCTGTCCTGGAACTCAGTAGACCAGGCTGGCCTGGAACTCAGAAATCCGCCTGCCTCTGCCTCCAGTGCTGGGATTAAAGGTGTGCATCACCACTTCCGGTTTTTTGTACTTTGTTAAACTTCATGCTTCACATCATTGTGTTTGTGGGTTGTGTGAGTTGTTTGTGTTTTGTTTTTTTGTTTTTGAGACTGAGTTTCTCTGTGTAACAGTCCTTGTTGTCCTGAAGCTTGCTCGGTAGACCAGGCTGGCCTCAGATTCACAGAGATCCCCCTGCCTCTGCCTTCTGAGTGCTGGAATGAAAGATGTGTGCCACCACACTGGGCCAAGTTGTTCATTAGTTCGTTTTTTTGTTTTGCTCAGAATATTTAAAAGGTAGGTCAGTGGAAATTGCTTTATTAAAATCATTTCTATTTTCAGGGAGTAGATGGAGGCTCTGGAAGGAGTACCTCCTAAAAAAACATCACAAAGAAAGCTTGGCTTTTGCAGAATGCAAGAACTCCTCCCCACCCCTTTTTCTTTCTTTCTTTCTTTCCGGTTTTGGAGAAACACTGTTGCCTATGGGATGGAGGCAGCTGGGGTCCAGATGGGCAGAGGCATTGTGGGAAGGGCTGCTGTTGGTAACCTTCTCATTGACTGCAGCACGGTCAGTCACTGGGACTCACTTATATCCCACTTAGCTTCTCAGACACTTGAGTGTGACAAAGACAGAGATTACAGAAGTTTCTATTTTAGGAGGGAGGGCAATATACTATAAATCTTACCCGGCTTCCTACATGGTGTTCTTTTCTGAAAGCCTAGGAATCCTCCTTTAAAATCACCGGAGCAGGCAGTGTTGCTCAATCCTTTGCAAATGTGTGGAGATAGAATTTGTTTCTTTTGGGATTCGTGAAAAGCACCTATAGACATTTGGTTTCTTTTTTTTTTTTTTT
>NC_034600.1:31408722-31414295 GCF_900095145.1 Mus pahari | reverse complement strand
TTCTTCTTCTTCTTCTTCTTCTTCTTCTTCTTCTTCTTCTTCTCCTTCTCCTTCTCCTTCTCCTTCTCCTTCTCCTTCTCCTTCTCCTTCTCCTCGTCCTCCTCGTCCTCCTCGTCCTCCTCGTCCTCCTCGTCCTCCTCGTCCTCCTCCTCCTCCTCCTCCTCCCCCTGAACCCAGGGCCTTCTGTGCGTGCTAGACAAGCACTCTGCCACTAGTTCTGTCCCTAGGTTTTTGTACTGGCTACTTTCTGTTTTTAATCTTTTGTGAGTTTGTGTTTAGTAGATTGTGTGGGGGATCCGTTTGGATGGTGTGTTGTGCAACACCACTGGTCCTGCCACTGCCTTCTGTATCAGAAGACAACCTCAGGGGTTGGTTCTCATCTCCCACCTTGCCCTTCCCTAGCTAGCTGGCCCTAGGGACTTCCTAGGATGGCTCCTGTGTCTGCCTCCATCTTACCACAGAAGAACTCTGGTTACAGACTTGCTACCGCATCTGGCTTTTACCTGGGTTCTGGGGATCTGAACTCATGCTCATAGTTTCAAGACAAGGGCTTTACCCATTAAGCCATCTTACCACACTTCTGTACTTCCTGTTTTTGAGATAGGTTCTCCTTAAGTTGCCCAGGCTAGACCTGAACTTACTCTTTAACTAAACAGGCTTCCCAAGTAGCCAGAATCCCAGGCTTACCCACCTTGCCTGTTTCTAGCCAGACTGATTGCTTGCCATGAAAACGAATTGAAATATTGAACCCTGGCTGACTCTAGGTAGGGTCCTTGTGGCCACTGGCACTGGGGTATAGGCAGGCTTCAAAAGAGCTGATGAGAAACTGGAAATGCCTTAGTTGTTAGGAAATCTACAAGCTCAGATGAAACTTACTTGGAGCTAGTGAAGGGGGGGGGAGAAGAAGGCATGTTAAAAAAGCCAGAGAGGGTGTGGCTTCCCCACTGCAGAGTGGTGGGTGCTGTGCCCTGCCTTCTGTTGGAAGCCAGTTCCTCTGTGAAGTATGAGGCTTTGGGGGCGTGTTTTCTTTCGACCTTTAGCTCCAGGCGAGGCCACTTGTAGATAGGCTAGGACAGTCCATTGTGGACCATGAGTGTTCCAGGCGAGGCCACTTGTAGATAGGCTAGGACAGTCCATTGTGGACCGTGAGTAAATGTTTTGCTGAGAGTTTCTGGGTGTGTCAGGTTTTCCCTGGCCATCAGGATTTGTTTACTTACGGTTTCGAGAGGCTTTAAAAAAAATAAACAAATAAACCAGCTCAAGGGAGACCAGCGCCAGCGATACAAGAGACACAGTGAACTTTAGCCTCTCACCTGGTTTACTGTCTAGAAGGTTTAATCAGTTATAAGTGCTTTTGATAATTTATCAACAGATGTTTGCAGTAACTCATGGTAGTGGTGAGGAAGTGAAAGATAGCTCTTGAAAAAGCGTTCCTTTCGGCTGGTGGCATAACTAGATGAGTATTTCCCTAACATGTAGAAAGCCTTGGGTTCAGCCCCAACCCAGAATATACCCACAAAAATTATTTTCATATGTATTACCTTATGATAAGTGACTTGGGTATTTCAGCCTCAAGCAATTTTTTTCTTCTATTCTTCTTTTGCTTACCCAAGCTCATTTCATTGGACTCAGTTACACATTTCAGTCCACCTCCAGTCTGACACTAGAGTGATGAATGTTATTCACCTATCGGGATAGGTCTAACAATTTATTACTGTACTAAATCTTGCGGCCTCTTTAGATTTTAGGATCACTCCTTATTCACTAGAGCCTTTTGCATACCTATGAGAACATTTATAACATGCTAAGTTCTCAGTCCTGCATCTCCTGTGCAAGTGGATTCTTTACCTTATTGGGGTGGGGGGGGCATTGTTATTTTGAGGGAGGTTGTACTAAATATAATTTAATGAATCCTGTAGGTGTTTGTTCCTTCCTTTGACCATTTATGTTCCTGGAATGAAAGACACACACACACACACACACACACACACACACACACAGCCTTTCTGTTTTAATATGCCTTAAGCAGCACAATAGCCTATCCTTCATGCTGTTAGGATCTTCCTATCCATAACTCAAGTTATTACTTACTGTGTTTCATATGTACTGCCCATAGCTCCAACCAGGCATCCCTCTGAACCATGTTCTCTTGGCCCCTAGTCCTAGCTGCTCTTCTTGCTTTTCTATCTCATAGCAGCTCTCCTTGCTTCTCTATGCCACGGCCGACCACTTTCCTCCTTCTCTCCGTCCCTCCTTCCTTGTGGTCTCTAGCCTGGGAAACCTAAGCCCCACCTATATGTCTCTTTTCCACCCCCCAGCTATCTGCTGTTGGCATCTATATTAACCAATCTGAATGAACTGGGGTCCCTCAGGCTGTGTGCCTTCGACTCCTGGAGGCCCCCCACTTAGCATATAACAAACAGTAGAAGACAAAACTGCACAGATGTCTTTTCTGTATTTGTTGTTCTTTGTAAAGTGAGCCTACCTTCACATACCTTGTCCTTTATAGTCATTAAGTGGGTACCCAGCTGTTTTCCAGTGCTCAAAAGAGGTTGTTGTGTTTTGTTTTGTTTTCTGCAATTCTAGGGATGGAGCCTAGAGCGTTGTGCATGCTAGAAAGCCACTTTGTATTGAGCTGAGTCTCCAGCCTTATAATGTGCTCTTTCAGTTACTTCTACAGTGCGTTAGTTTTTACTCCAGGTAGACTTTTACTTTGTTATGCCCTGAAATCACGGATTTTATTTTGATTGATTAGAGGTGCTAAATGATAGCTTGCTTAGCATGAGAAGAGTCCCTGAGTTAAACACCATCTCCCCCACATGGATAAGGTATATCAGCTGATTTTAAGCAGAGAGAATTTTGAAAATTCTCTTCTTTTTTTTTTTCTTTTTCTTTTCTTTTTCTTTTTCTTTTTTTTTTTTAAGATTTATTTATTTATTTTATGTATATGAGGACACTGTAGCTGTACAGATGGTTTGTAAGTCATCATGTGGTTGCTGGGAATTGAACTCAGGAACTCTGCTCGCTCAGGCAAGTACATTGTAGCTGTCTTTAGACACACTAGAAGAGGGCATCAGATCTCATTGCAGATGGTTGTGAGCCACCATGTGGTTGCTGGGATTTGAACTCAGGACCTTCAGAAGAGCAGTCAGTGCTCTTAACTACTGAACCATCTCACCAGCCCCCCAAAAATCTCTTTTTATTCCTGTTTGATATACTTCTTTTATCATTTTTCCTAATTACTTCTAAGTCAGAAGTATAATCATAGTCTTTATGTAAGTATAAAATCCTGTCATTTTGACTGAATATTATAGGTATTTTATCATGTCTTTAAATCATCCTCAAAACCATACTTAAGGATCAACAGTATGGCTCAGTGGATAAAGATACTTGGTGCCAAGACTTGTGACCTTTTGTTTTTTAACGACAGAGAGTCTTTTAAATTTTATTTTATGTCTATGGGTGTTTTACTTGTAGAACATGTACATACCTAATATCCACAGGGCCCAAGAAAATGTGTTGAATCCCCTGAATCTGGAGTTACAGATGGATGTGAGCTACCATGTATATTCGGGAATTGGATCCAGGTCCTTTGTAAGAACAGCCAGTTCTCTAAATCACTGATCCATTTTAAAAAAAAGCCCCGATGACCCTATTATTAATTTATAAGGTGAAAGGAGAGAACCAATTCCTATGAGTTGTGTGCTCATGCATATATGTGTACACACACACACACACACACACACACACCTAAATAAAAATGTAATAAAATAATATTTTCTTTTTTGGGAGTGGGGGGATAGGGTATAACTATGTATCCTTGGCTGGCCTACAGCTTGCTGTGTAGACCAGGATAGCTTAGAATTCATAGAGATCTACCTGAATGCTGATCATGCCTCCTGAATGCTGGGATAAATGGCTTAAAAGTTTTTTGACACTGTTAAAATTGAAGTATGATATATATGTCAGGCAGCAGGCGTAGGGGGAATAAAGGGGGTGGGAGAGAACCTGAGTCCCACCAGAGTTCCGGTGCTCTGGGTGGGCAGATGTGGAGAAGGACTGCTCTGTGGCCCCAGTGGGGGTGCTGGGTGGTTCCCACGTGGGTGACAGTCTTTGGTGGGTGTGTCAGTGGCTGGAGTGCAGGAAGGCCTTCTGGTGGGAGGTTAGACTTGTCTCTTTAGGGGAAAGCCTATTCCATCCTTTGAGCATGGCAGGCCTTGATGAGCAGAGATGGTCTATAGTTTTAGAGCTTTATTGTAAAAAGGCAGAGAGAAAGAGAGAAGGTAAAAGAAAGAGGCCGGCCATGGCCACATGGAGAGAAGGGGGAAGGGAGGGAGAGAAGGAGGGCTGGAGATGAGAGTAAGAAAGGTGAGATCTTAAAGAGAGAGAGGAAGGGTCAAGCAGCCCCTTTTATAGTGGGCTGGGCTACTTTGCTGTTGCCAGGTAACTGTGGGGAGGAGCTTACCTGGCTCTTGTCAGGTAACTGTGAGGGTGGAGTCTAGCTAGAATGCCAGGAGATTGGGGTTTTGTCTGCATGACTGATAGTCACAGAATTTTGGAGTTGGGGGCTCTGTGGTGTCAGGCACCTGTCTCTGGGAACATGGCTCACTGTTCCATCCCTGGTGGAGTTTTCTACTGGGTCACCAGAGCAAGCCTTGCTTAACCAAAACAGACCACCTTTCACGGTCCCACATCCATCTATCCATATACTAAGTGTCTTAGAAACTGTTTTTATTGCTTTGAAGGGATGCCATGACCAAGACAACTCTTATAAAAGAAAGCATTTAATTGGGGGCTGCTTTATAGTTTCTGCGGTTTAATGCATTATGATCATGGTGGGGAGCATGGCACCATGCAAGTCATTGGAACAGGATCTGAGAGCTACATCCTGATCTAGAGAGGTGGAGAGAGGGAGACTGGGCCTGGTGTGGGTGGGCATTTGAAGTCTCAAAGCCCCAGTGACCCATTTCCTCCAAGTGGGCCACACCCACTCCAACAAGGCCACACCTCCTAATCCTTCTAATCCTTTCAAATAATTCCATTCCCTAGTGACTATGCATTGAAATATATGAGCCTATGGGGGCCATTCTTATAAAAACCACCACACCCAGAATAAGTATAAAATTTAGGCTGGGCAGTCGTGGTGCATACTTTTAATCCCAGCACTTGGGAGGCAGAGGCAGGTAGATTTCTGAGTTTGAGGCCAGCTGGTCTACAGAGTGAGTTCCAGGATAGGCAGGGTTACACAGAGAAATCCTATCTTGAAAAAACGAAAACAAAAAAAACCAAAAACCCAACAAATTTATAGCAGCACCATTTGTGCATTATACAACTGTTAATGGCATATGGGATTTCCACACACTTTTCTCTTTTCTAATTTTTTGTTAATCATCTAAAAATTAAAATATAAATTATACTTTCCCCCTTTTCCCTTTCCTCTCTCCAATCCTTCCTGTATCCCCATTGCCACACATTTGCAAGAAGCATTCTTTTTGTGGACATCCATTAAACCAAACCTGGTCCTATTTTTGGCAATTAGGTTTTTTGTCAATTTTTGGAATTTTAAATAGTGG
>NC_034600.1:31393414-31408572 GCF_900095145.1 Mus pahari | reverse complement strand
TAGCCCTGGCTGTCCTGGAACTCACTTTGTAGACCAGGCTGGACTCGAATTCAGAAATCCGCCTGCCTCTGCCTCCCGAGTGCTGGGATTAAAGAAAGGCGTGCACCACCACGCCCGGCTAAATAGTGACTTTTGTTTGTGACAATTTGTAAGAAATTGTTAGTATAAAAATAATAAAATTTTGGCAGGTGTGGTGCATACCTTTTAATCCTGGCACTTGGGAGGCAGAAGCAGTATGTTTGGGAGTCCCAGGCCAACCTGGTCTACATAGTGAGTTTCAGGACAACCAGGGTTACATAGTGAGACCCTGTCTGGAAAAAACAAAACCAAACAAACGTGTGTGTTGTGTGTGTGTGTGTTGTGTGTGTGTGTGTGTGTGTGTGTGGTGTGTGTAGTGCATGTACTTTTAAAAATTGCTTCCACCTTTTCCTGGAAGCTGTAGAGATCCCAGCCCCTTTCAGCTCTCTGGCTTTCTGTTTGTTCCACCCAGTTTAGCTCTGGGATCGACTCCACCAGCCCTAACCTGTCTTTCTTTTCTTCCCACCTTTGCTCTGGGAGAGGTCGAGCCACCAGTTCCCACCCAAGACCCTTGAATTCATGGATAAAAGACATACAGACAGCTTTGTTACTTTTTAACTTGCCTACTAGGTACAGTTGCTGGGGTCAGATAACTCCGGCCTGGAATGGCTTGCCCTTAACAATTTATCATCTTTGTCTCTCCTCCCACCCTAAACATAGTGGCTTGTTCCAGTTAGCCCCAGCTAAACATCTTTGGCCACCCACCCACAGCGGAAGCTGCAGGCCTTCTCTGTCCCCCACACTCCTTATGTGATTGCTACATTCTTCTTCCTCCAAAGCATGGCAGAAAGACCCCTCTTGCTTTCGTTGCAGCTACCTTTTCCTCCTGGGATCGGAAATCCCAGTTGTACCCTCTGCCCAGCATTTGGCTCCCAGTCTTCTTTATTGACAAAATAAGAACCAATTGGGGAACAGGGTTAGCATCAGACCTTCTCCTTACGTGTGTGTGTGTGTGTGTGTGTGTGTGTGTGTTTTCCTGTGGAGGCAATTAAGAGAGCATTGGATGTGGGTGTGGGGAATGAAACTCAGATCTCCTGGAAGAGAAGGAAGTGCTCAGAATTGCTGAGCCCTCTCTGCAGCCCCTGTACCGCATTTGCTTTATCCATTCTCTAGTTGATGGACCCATAGGTAATTTATATTTATGTTTAAAAATGTATTATAATTTTTTAAAAAGAGATTTACTTATTATATGTAAGTACACTGTGTCTTCAGACACACCAGAAGAGGCCGTCAGATCTCATTATGGGTGGTTGTGAGCCACCATGTGGTTTCTGGGATTTGAACTCAGAACCTTTGGAAGAGCAGTCAGTGCTCTTAACTGCTGAGCCATCTCACCAGCCCAATCATTTTTAATGTGTATGGGTGTTTTAACTTTGTGTATGCCTAGGGCTTGCAGGACCAAGGGAAGGAGGGTGTCCATCCCTGGAGCAGTGTAGCAAATAGTGCAGTGTAGCAAATAGCAATATTTGCTACACTGCGAGTGTACAAATAGTGCTACAGTGTAGCAAATAGTGCCGTGTGGGTGATGGGAGTCCTGGGTCCTAAGTAAGAGCTGCTTAACTGCTGAGCCATTCTCCAGTCTCAGTTGCGTTTCTTTCTTGAGTGTTCTGTGTAGCCTTGAACTCAGAGATCCACCTGCCTCTGCCTCCTGAGTGGGGATTAAAGTCATTTGCTATCACTGCCAGACTTTCAGTTCTTTTTCAATAATCCAGTAGTGTTTCCTGGATCACGTTGTGGCTCTATTTGGAAGGTTCTCAGGAACTGGCTTTTCTAGGACTGTACTGGTTTACTTTCCCAATGATTGGGCAAGGATTCTCTTTATATCTGTGCCAGCATTTGTCTCCAAGCAGCTTGCCTTCTAGTTGCCTTGGTTTTAAAAGCTCTGCACAATCTTTTACCTGATTACATTTGAAATTGCTTATTTTCCAACACCTTTTTCCTGTTCTGGACATTATCAGTCTTTAATTCCTGTAAATTTGTGAGTTTCATCTGAAAACATTTTGTGATTAAGCACCTTTGTCTGCCACTTAGGATCTTATCACTTAAATAGCATGGCTTGGCTTTCTTTTCCATTGTTCTGTCTTTTCTTCCTGCCATTCTCACAAAGCTTACTGCGTTGCAGTTACTTGTTACCTTTTTCAGATTCCCAGGCCCTCTCTCCTTTGTCTTCAGTGTTCTTTTAAAGCCATTTCACTGAAGTATGAGTGACAGAGCTCTCCGTTTTTATGCTCTTAAATTCTCCTGTCCATTCCTTTGTGGTTTCTGTTCTGTTTCTGGTCTAGGCTGTCCTCTTGCTGTGCCCCGTGAGGTTGGGACCCAGTATATACTAGACAAGCACCATACACTAAGCCATTCCCTAGTCTGTGAAATTCATTTTCAATTACAGTATGAGATAAGTCCTAACTTAACTTCCCCCAATGTGACCTTGCACTGACTGAACTTGTATCTCCTAAGAGCCGCCCTTTCTTTGGTAAAGGTTGACTTCTGTTCTTTCCTTTTATGAACACATTTGACCAGAGCAATTATGTAAAGGCCAACAAACCATTTTCTCATGGTGAGTTTACAAAGTGTTAGAGAATGGAGAAGATTGGTGTTGAGCCTGACTTTTACCTGCAGTCAGCATTTTCATTCATAAAAATCGGGTCACAGAGTCTGTGGCAAACCTTGGCTGGAAACTCTCAGGCTGCCTTGAGTTTGTTTTGTTTTTAACTGGGACTTAAGTAGACACAAGTGGATTAAGACAATCTTGGTTCGTTACATTGTTATCTTTGATACATGCACAGCATTTCTTGTTACTTTCCTTTGTTTCATAATGAACACACAGTCCCACCCAAGGTTTCATCTAAAAACATTTATTTTTTATTTTTTATTTTTTGGTTTTTCCAGACAGGGTTTTCTCTTTATAGCCCTGGCTGTCCTAGAACTCACTTGCTGGCCCCGAACTCAGAAATCTGCCTGCCTCTGCCTCCCAAGTGCTGGCATTGCCACCACGCCTGGCCTAAAAATATTTTTTAGCTTCATAGAAAATGTTGGACTGAGAGCATTTACCTTACATATGCAAGGCCTGGGATCAATGCCCAGTATATATATACTTGTGTGTGTGTGTGTGTGTGTGTGTGTGTGTGAGAGAGAGAGAGAGAGAGAGAGAGAGAGAGAGAGAGAGAGAGAGAGAGAAAGAGAAAGAGAAGAGAAAGAGAAAGAGGGGGTGTGTATGAGGGGTCTATCCTTGTAAATATTGTCTCATCACTTGCCTTTTAAACTCAATATTAGGCTAATGAGATTCATCTACATTGTTATATTTAACTAGCAACAACAGTCTGATCCCCTGTGTTCAAGAATTTCTCTTTTTGTTTGTTGTTGTTTTTTTTTTTTTTAAGACAGGATTTCTCTGTGTAGCCCTGGCTGTCCTGAAATTCACTCTGTAGACCAGGATGACCTCGAACTTAGAAATCTGCCTGCCTCTCTGCCTTCCAAGTGCTGAGATTAAAGTCGTGCATCACCACTGCCTGGCCAAGAATTTCATGAGAGCTCATCTAGTTCCTGTTGATGGACTGTTGAATAGCGTTGGTAGGCTGGGGCAGTATAGCTCAGTTGTAGAGTGTGTGCCTAGTGTGCTGGAGGTCCCGGGTGTGATGAATAGCATCGCCACAAAGCAAAACAGAAACACAATTGCTACTCTTATGAACCTTTTAAAAAGCTTTTTATTGATTCCTTGTGAGTTTCCCCATCATGCACCCCAGTCCTACCCATCTCCCCATTCCCTCATATCTGCCTGTCACCCTTGCAACCTCTCCTCCAAAGTAAAACACAAATAACAACAACAAAAAAAACATAGCATAGAAAACAAATCATCGTGGACGATGTAGCATGTCACAGTGTGTCCCACAGTATATCCCTCTGTCCACACATCTTCACTTGCAAATGCTCATTGCAGTGTGTCATTGGCCTGGTTTGAGTTCTCTGGCTTCTGTGATGAAATCAGTATCGGGTCCTCGTCAGGACGCCTCCCAGTTTTCCTGTCGTTGCCCTGTGTCATGGAGATCCTGCAGCTTTGCAATAGCAGGAGTGGCCTTTCACACATCCCAACTGTTAGCAGATGACATAGATTTTAGGGTGGGCCAGTTCAGAGCCCTGGGTCTCAAGCCCTCAGGGCCGGCTCACCTGCTCCCACACCTCCAGCGCCAGCTCCACTGTGCTGTCCAGTCAAAGTGCAGGGTCCACTCTCCCAAGTGCTGCAGCCAGCGACGAACATGCCCACCTCACCTGCTCTCATACCCCAGAGTCGGCTCTCCTGACTGCCTCAGGTAGTGAGGGGCAAGGGGACAGAGGGCATCCCCCCCACCCCTATGCCACCTGAACAGAGGGGTGGCAGGGACAGATCTCTACTGTTCTTCACAGATGGGGTGCAAGGCCTGTTCTCCCAAATGCTCCAGCCTACAAAGGGTGGGGCCAGCTCACCTGTCCTCATGACCCCAGGGCCAGTTCTCCCAATGCTGCATGTGACAAGGGGTAGGGCAGCATCTCTGCACCTGTGCCACCCCATGGCAAATGAATGGCCAGGTTAGCTCTCCCACACTCACTCTCAGAGCGTGCTCATCCACATCCAGCCCCCAGCTCCACTGTGCTGCCTGGTTGCTCTCCTGAGTGCTGCCATAGTTGAGAGATGGGGCCAGCTTGCTAGAGTGCCACATTCAGTGAGGGGGGCCAGGGGCAGTTCTGCATAGCCCCTGGACATCCACCTGGTCCCAGTGGCTGCCCCAGTCAGACATCGCCATGGTTATCTATACCAACTCTTGCTCTGTGTAGCCACAGACTCAGTCACAGCCCTCAGGAGCAGCTTTGGGCTGGGACCTCACTGTGGCCCCAGGTGGCAGAGCTGGCTGGCTGCTCACAGTAGACTTCTCTGCTCCACCCTGGACTCTCCAGTTCCATCTCTCTTCATAATGCTCAAGCTGCTCCACTCAATTCTCCTTCTCAACCATCTGAGTCAGGTCCATTGTGGTGGCTCCTGCTGCAGGCTGGCCATGTGCTGGTGGGCCCCTGGGTGATATCCTTCGTCCATGTTGTTCCCACTCTACCCCTCGTACCCCTCCACTGCCCCAAGCAGTAGGGAGAGTTGACCCTGGGGGCATGAGAGTGGGTGACCTGGCCCAGGCAGGTATCTGTAGCCTGTGCTGTGCACTGAAGGAGAGATCTGTGGGGGGCATGGCAGTCCTTAGATCTGTGTCTGCCTTCCTCCTCCCGTGCTGCCTTGCCTGGAATTGATTTGATTTGATTTGATGAGTCCTAGACATAAGACAGCTTTGGCCACCAAGCCATGCGCCAAGCTAGGGTGAACAAAGGACTGCCACCCTCTCTGCCTCTGACTGATAGAAAACCAACATTGGGGCTGGTGAGATGGCTCAGTGGGTAAGAGCACCCGACTGCTCTTCCAAAGGTACAGAGTTCAAATCCCAGCAACCACATGGTGACCCATAACCATCCATAACAAGATCTGACGCCCTCTTCTGGACTGTCTGAAGACAACTACAGTGTACTTACATATAATAAATAAATAAATCTTTAAAAAAAGAAAAAGAAAAAGAAAAAGAAAACCAACATCACCAACAGAGCGTCTTTTTGCCCTTTGCCAGGGGAATGAGTCTCCTTGACTCACCTACACTTGAACAAATTTCTCTTTAACTCGTACCCAAGTGTGGAACTCCTGGGGTGAAGAGTTTGTGAGCATACCTCTTTATAAAGCACTGCCAAATTGTTTTCCAAAGCTTGCCCATTAATTATCTCAGCCATGACTCCTGGAGCCATTAGACTTTATACTGTCTGTCTATCAACAGTAGAAGTGCATCACTGTTATCTTTGTTTATATAGGTTTTTTTTTTTTTTTTTTTTTGGTCATTGGCCTAATATATTTTCTTTCTACTTTGCCACAGTTGTTGAGGTAGCAAAAACCCAAGCAGTGTCTCTGATATCTTGATTTTTGTAAGAGTTTTGATGGGGGGCAAAGGGCAGCTTTTATGAGGCATGAGAGTCTAGGCCCTCCTTGGTGTTTGTGTGTCATACACAAGTGACTAAGCGATATGGGTATGACAAGCCAAAGTGCAGTCATCCTGTCGGTCTGAGGATGTGCTCCTGCTCTGTGTACCAACGTCTGATTGTAGGATGGAAGTGCCTCTCAGTGTGTGTGAAGAGAGTGGAAGCCACCGCTGCAGGCTGGGTCAGTGTGGAGGTTGACGAGGGAAGAACGCTTGACTGACTCCAGGAGAGAAAAGTCAGTTGAGTAACCCCGGGGAGACCTGTCCCAAAGACAGCAACAAAGCAAGCAAACCTGAGTTTTTCTGCACAATTACCTGAGGATGTTTTACCACACACAGGCATAATGGCCAGAAAGGCAGGCTCTAGCGAGTTTGTATCATCAAGAGGCAAAGCAAACCCTTTCTTGTGGGCTTCAGTTCTTACATCAGTGGGCTAGCTTGACTCTTAGGCCCCCATTTCTGTCCTTCTTTATGTGTAAGGTTGTCTTTTCTACTTTGTATTTGTTTCTTGAGACAGGGTTTCACTATATAGCCCTGACTGTTGGTTGTCCTGGAACACACTCTGTAGACCAGGCTAGCCTGAAACTCAAAAAGATCCCCTCTCTCTGTCTCCAGAGTGCTGGGATTAAAGGTATGTACCACCACCACTGAACTCTGACATTTTAACCCACGTGTTTGGTTGGAGAGAGTACCTGGATCTGTGTGGACATCTCTGGTCCCAGTGTGAACTGGCAGATCAACACATCTTTACATCTCAGTTCCTTTGTGCAGTTATTTGTCTGCCTCTCAAGACTAGTGTGAGATGTGGCTGATTAAAAATATGTGAAAAATGCTTATTCACTTTCTCTAGATAAATATGAGGCTGGCTTTGGGAAAGTTTACACCTCTATGGTAAATATTTAAAAGTTGATTGTGAATATGTGTTTGAGTTTTTTTTTTTTTTTTTTTTTGTCTTTTTGGGGTGTGCGCTACCATGCCTGGCCTTGAGATCAGTTTTTATTACTACATTATCTGATCAATTGGCAATTAAAATTCAGAGCTGAAGTTTCAGGAGATCAGTTTTTATTACTACATTATCTGATCAGTTGGCGATTAAAATTCAGAGCTGAAGTTTCGGGTACTCCTGATGTGGTTAGAGAATCTGCGATGGGTCTGTTATTCTCATGAAGGAGGATAGAGTTCTGAGGGGCAGAAAGGCGTTGGAGGTGAAATGGTGGCTTGCAGTGATCATGGCTTGGGCTGTTGACACAGACTCCTTCCAGTGCAGGGCATTCTGGGACTTTATAACAATTTTGACAGAAAAATTAAAAAACAAACAAACAATCAAACCAACCAACCATGACAGTATAGAGTCAGGGCAGGATTTGTGCAGTGTGTGCCTTGTTACTTGTGATCATTCCAGGATATAGAGTTTGGTATCCTTGGCTTCTGATGAAGGTTGTTTTTTAATTAATTAATTAATTAATTAATTAAATGTAAGTACACTGTAGCTGTCTTCAGACACTCCAGAAGAGGGCGTCAGTCTCATTACAGATAGTGGTGAGCCACCATGTGGTTGCTAGGATTTGAACTCAGGACCTTCGGAAGAGCAGTTGGTGCTCTTAACTGCTGAACCATCTCTCCAGCCCCTGATGAAGTTTTTAATATAATAGGTTAGATGTCTGAAAACAGTGCAAGTAAGAGTTCCATTCATAGTAAGGCTGTCGAAATTAAAGGTCAACCAATATAATCTTACCCAGTGATTTAAAAAAAAAACAACAAAACAAAAACACCTGTATAGAAATATATTTGACATCCAATAAACTGTGTATATGCACCGACGCTCCTGGATTCTATGTGGGGGTTATATTTTGATAAGATCGCTGTACATTGAGATCATCATAAGAAATATATTGAGTACACCCACACCCAATACATTTCAGTTAGAATGGTGATCAGTAGCGTCTGTAGCTTACATAAGAGTATTCGAGATGTCAGGCGGTAAATGTGCCATCGCAGTGTGACTGACTCCTAGCTACCCTGCTTCAGTCTTACAGTGAAAACATGTTTTCCTCAAGACCTTCTGTGTCCGTTCCTCAGTATGCAGATGTCCACAGTGATGAGCACGCTAGGCTGGAGCGGCCAAGGCAATCTTGGTCATCAGCATTAGACACCTGATGAGGCTCTGATAGCCCTTCACTCTCCCCAGTGCAAGCATTCTTGCCTGTACTGTTGGTTCACTGGACTCTCACGCTGGGGAAGATGACACGGTTGTCTGTGGTCCCTGATGGAACAGAGTGTGGCAGAAGTAACAGCTGCCTGGCTGACTGACTGACTGAACCACCAAGGAGGAGGAGTGTAGTAGGCCCTGACTGTTTCAGGTCCACCGCGAGTGGAGAGAGGCTGGAGGACAGACAGAAACAGACAGACAAACAAACAAACAAACAAACAGCCCGTTTTAGAGAGGTCTGTGGGAAGAGGAAGAGTTTGTGTTAGAAATGGAGAGTGCTTTTTGTGGTTCTCTGAAAGCTGCAGTTCCTAGATTTCCGACACCAAGAGTTAATGTTTCTGAAGTCAGCCATGTGGATAGGTGTAATGATCTAAACATGGCATGGCTGTCTGCAGCCCAGGGCATTCTGTCCCACATCAGTGGCTCCACTCCATTGCTGCCATCAGGATCCCCTGGAGCCAGTGTTAGAGCAGTTGACTCTGCTCCGCCCCCTGGTTTCTGATTCAGAAAACAGGAACTGATGGTGGGAATGTGCTGTTCTGGGGAACATGATTTGAGAACCCCTGTTCCCCAAGCCAGCCACAGCTGTTACACTGCAGACCTGTTTAACCTTTGACTTTTAAACATAGGTCATACTCTAGTCAACTGAAGGCACTGAAGGGCATTTAGTTGACTGAAGGGTATTTGGGACAGCTGATGGTGGCTTAGGGATATTTCTGGCCCTTTAGAGGAGCCATAGCCTGAAATACTTACATACTGAAGTACAGCCTTCCCTGGGATTTCTGTTTTTGCAAGAAGCCACAGATTAGATGACGATAAGGTTCACTCAGTGAGAGTGAGGTTCTCCTCCTCTTCTGCCTCCACCTCCCAGGCTTAAGAGCTTCTGACTTGCTTCCACACCTCTGACAGAATTTGTCTTTGTTGATACACAGTTTCTTTGGGGAGCTCGCAGCTGGTACTGAACAAAGGCCTTAGTGCTACCGAGCAATTTAAACCAGTCAGTTGTTCCAACTTGGTCTATGGCCTCTTCATTTGTAGGATTGGTCCATATGGGAACGTTTCAAACAACTCAAAGTAAGAAAAAAAAAAAAAAAAAAGGATTGGGGCAGTGGTGGTGATCACCTTTAATCCCAGCACTCTGGAGGCAGAGGCAGGTGGATCTTTCTGAGTTCGAGGCCAGCCTGGTCCCCAGAGTGAGTTCCAGGACAGACAGGGCTACACAGAAGAACCCTGTCTTGAAAAGCCAAAACCAAAACCAAACCAAAAAAAAAAAAAAAAAAAAAAGCAAAACCAAAAAAAGAGTTTTTGAGAAGGTATTTTGAGCTTTTGTCGGGGTTGAGCATCTGCAAGGATAAAAATACCAGGAAACAGGAAAAACAAGTTGGACTTCTCAGTGTGGAGAACTTGTGCAAGGATCATGGCTCGTGAAGGTGGGTTGGGCGGGTTGTAAAATGGATAAAATGGAGATGGCACGTTGAGATTAGCCTGCTTCTCTCTGTTCAGGGCTATTTCTCTGCTTTTCCTTCCAAGCAGGCGAAGGCCCTTCTGGTGTGGAATTCTCAGCATCACTAGTGACGAAATTTTGTGTCAGTTGCTGCTCTTACGAAGTTAGGCACGTAGAGGTTTTATTGTTGTATCTCCGAGTGTGGTGAGTGTAAGGAGAATGGTTTTCTTTGTTTCAGGGATATGTGATGTACCTAGCCACAGTGCACACCTCAGGAAGCTGGGGTAGACTTGGAAGAGAACAGCTTGTTGAGAGGGGCACAGGCTCAGCTTCCACACCAACCATTTCTTCTTCCATTTTACTTTGAGCAGATTAATTTCCTCATAAGAAAATACTGATAGTGCTATCTACCTGGGTGGGGCTAAAATAACCATGCTTAGACTGCTAGGCACTGATCAGGCACTCATCAGGCGACATTTCCTTTCCTCCTTAGCGGTGGGTGACTTCCGTCATATTGCTAGACTGGCTGGCTGTGGGTGCAGCCTGACTGTGCACATGTTAACTTGTAATAAAGGCAGAGCAGAGAGAAAGGGAAGAATGCTGTCATCGAAGCTTTTTTTGTTTTGTTTTTGTTGGTTTTTTTTTTTTTTTTGGAGACAGGATTTCTCTGTGTAGCCCTGGCTGTCCTGAAACTCACTCTGTAGACCAGGCTGGCCTCAAACTCAGAAATCCGCCTGCCTCTGTGCCCTGCTCCTGCTGTTTTTTGTTTTTTTTTTTTTTTTTTTTTTTTTTGTAAATTGGAATGTGGACCTTAGTATCCATGTATCCTGTGCATCCCCCAAATTAACTGTTTTGTGCCTTAAACTAGTTTGTGTGAGATACATTTTGAGATAAACTTTTGAATTTAATCTCAAGAGTGAGTCTGCGGCATTTCTTGGTTGGCCGGACTCCACTGTGTGGATTTCCATTGCCCTTTTCTATCATTTCTTTTCCATGCTTGAAGACCTGGAGTAGAGACTCAGTCAGCCGAGGGCTTACCAGAGGCTGCGCTAAGGGGCGAGTCCAGCATTTGGCCCTGCGAATGATGGCTATCGAGCTTTTCTTCTCCGGAGACAGATCTTAATTTGTGTTTTCGCTTTATATTCTTTTGCTCTAGTTTCGCAGGAAATCTTTTTACAGCAAGCTCTGGGCCTCTTTTTATTACATTTGTTTATTTGTGTATATGTATATTGGAAGGTGCACTTGTGCCCCAGAATGTGTGTGACTCAGAGGACACTGTTGGACTTTTAGCTCTCTCCTTCCACCATGTAGGTCCCAGAGATTGAACTCAGGTTGTCAGGTTCCTTTGCAAGCCGAGCCATCCTGAAGGTCAAGCTCTGGGCTTCGGACTTATGCAGATACTGGCCTGGTTTTGGCTAGCAAGGCCTCCCACATTACCATTTTTATTAGGTCTAAGTCCTTGGGAAGATTATTCAATGTCCTGAGCCACAGCTTCCTCATTTCTGAGAAAGGTGTCATGGCTATAAGATTGTGCCATGCTCTGTCAGATGAGCATTGTTAGCAGCCCAGTCCGGGTTGGTAGCTTGAGAACAGTCCCTTGTCTTGATAAGTGAGCGAGCCATTGCTATGAGTAAGCGAGTGGTTGCTCTGGCTGGAGGATTGTAGGATAGATACAGGGAGATAAGAGAGGCTTGTACCTCATCCTTCGGGGACTTCAGTGAAAGGCCCCTAGGAGGTGGCTGCACTTGAACTAAGATTTGGAGTCCAATGAGGGATTAGCAGACAAAGAAATGGGGAAGGACATTCCAGGCTGTAAGGAGCCAGAAGGACTAGGGCTCTGGTAAAGTGCCTGCTGTTGGGGAAAGGAAGGGGAGTGGATCCAGGAGAAATGTAAAACAGACTTTCAAGAAAAGGAAGCCTTTTAAAGTTCTGATGAGATCTCTAGAATAAGTACAGGCCTTTGACTTGGCAGCCGGTTTGGCTGAGACAGTGTTTGTTGTGTTCAGTTGTAAGGAATTCTGTGAGAGCCAAGAGTGGTTCCCACCCGGGCCCCCTGTGGTGGAATCTGAGTACACTCCCTGGAAACCCACCTGCTGGTTTGGCAGTGGCCCTGAATTCCACTTTCAGAGAAATAGTTGGTCTCTCTCTAACCCTGAATAGGAAACAATCAAAAACACCACATGCTCCCATAGCAGAGAACATAAAAATGTAAGGCTCATGTATAGTAAGAGCACACCATGTATGGATGTATAGTAAGGGCACACCATGCATGGATGTATAGTAAGGGCACACCATGTATTGATGTATAGTAAGGGCACACCATGTATAGATGTATATAGTAAGGGCATACCATATATGGATGCAGATAATAATTGCAAGAGTATAAAATAGCAGAATCATCCAGTTACAAGCTTGCAAGTTCTGTGGGGGGGGGGGTGAGCTCAATTGGATCTAAAGGATTTACTTGTATCTATTTTTTTTGAACTATGTTCAGAAGATGTGGTAGATAGGATACTTCATGTCCTTTAATCCTCCAGATATTCTTATGAAGTAATTGCCCCCAATTTATGCAGATGGGGACACTGAGACCCAAGAGGCCTGATGCCATTATTCTTTTTAAAGATTAACTTGTATGTGCATGTGCATGCGTGTAAGTGTGCACACATGCATGCAAATGCCCACCGACAATGGACGATAGCGCTCGATCCTTTGGAATCACTGTTAAAGATGGCTGTGAGTTGCTTGACAGGGGCGTTGGGCACCACACTTGGTTCCCTCAGCCATATCAGGAAGTAAGCTCATTCTTCTCATATGGAAGGGGCGAGTGTAAGAAAGTTACTGAGCCCGGCGTGGTGGCACACACCTTTAATCCCAGCACTCGGGAGGCAGAGGCAGGCGGATTTCTGAGTTCGAGGCCAGCCTGGTCTACAAAGTGAGTTCCAGGACAGCCAGGGCTACACAGAGAAACCCTGTCTCGAAAAACAAAACAAAACAAAACAAAAAAACCCAAAACTAAAAAAAAAAAGGAAGAAGAAAGTTACTGTAGCTAATTACTTCACATTATTTTATAATCTGAGCTAAATATTATATATTTTATATGTGATAACTCCCTCCCCACCCCACACTTCTGAATGAAAACAAAGAAGAAAGGAAAAGACATGGTAGTTCTTAGGTGCAGTGGAGGAGAAAGTTCGTGATAGATATGTTGGAGATCATAGCCACACATCTGGAAGAATCTGGAGTGGTCATGACCCTGAACCATGTCCTGAGAGGAAGGGAGAGAAGGGAGCCAAGTAGAGCAGCCAGGAGGCCAAAGGTACAAAAGGAGGACATGTAACCATAGAGTCTGGATGACATAGGGAAAGGAGGACATGTAACCATAGAGTCTGGATGGCATAGAGAAAGGAGGACATGTAACCATAGCGTCTGGATGGCATAGGGAAAGGAGGACATGTAACCATAGAGTCTGGATGACATAGGGAAAGGCCGCTGCGGCTGCAGAGTTCGGGGGAGAGGGTGGGGTATGCAGACCATACCCTATAATAGGTAGGGACTGAGGGATGCTGGGAGAACCTGGAGGCCAGGTTCACTTCTTCTCCCAGGTTTGAAACATAACATTTACCCCTTTCAATTATGAGTGAGGAATGACAATGTCTCCTGGGTTGTTTTTTGTTTTTTTTTTTTTAAGGTTAAAAATGTGTCTGCAGGCACACAGGACATGCCTCCACCCCCATCTGACTATGCAGAAAGAGTTGACAGTCCGATGGCCTACTCCTCCAATGGCAAAGTGAATGGCAAGCGATCATACCCAGAGTCTTTCTATAAGTCAACGCCTCTGTAAGTAGCACCTTAATTTGATAACATTTGTCTAAATATGAATATTGGCCTATTGTTTTGTGCTATCCTCCCTTATCCTTGTTAGTCAAAAGGCTGAGAAGTGATAGTGCCATTGTCCCTTAAGATTTAAAAGTCTCTCTCTCTCTCCCTCTCCCTCTCCCTCTCCCTCTCCCTCTCCCTCTCCCTCTCCCTCTCCCTCTCCCTCTCCCTCTCCCTCTCCCTCTCCCTCTCCCTCTCCCTCTCCCTCTCCCTCTCCCTCTCCCTCTCCCTCTCCCTCTCCCTCTCCCTCTCCCTCTCCTCCCTCTCCCTAATGATTTATTTATCTTATGTATGTGAGTACACTGTAGCTGTCTTCAGACGCACCAGAAGAGGGCATCAGATCCCATTACAGATGGTTGTGAGCCACCATGTGGTTGCTGGGAATTGAACTCAGGATCTCTGGAAGAGCCATCAGTGCTCTTAACCACTGAGCCATCTCTCCAGTTCCCAAAGTCTCTTTTAAAACCGAAAATCTGTTTAAAAATTCTGTCTTTCAACTGTGGGCTCCTGTAAAATAAATAATAGGTTAAATATTTACTTAACTTCAAGAAGGAAATAGCAGGGCATGATCACTCTGATCAAAGCAAAATCTAATATCTGGGATTCACTCATGATTTCCTGGGCTCCTCTAAAGGGCTTGAGCCACTTCTCCAGCTCTGGCCTCTGCAGTCCACAGAGCTTGTGTTAAGCTCAGGCACGATCCACTCCACAGCGGCTGCTGTGGTCATCCCCTGGCACTGCCATCTCCAAACTGCTGAGATCTTCTGTTGCAATTGGGCTCTACTTACACCGAGAGCCTGTCATAGGCTCTCTTCATGGTGCCAAGCCTCAACTTCTCTGCATGACTCCTTTGATCTCTGGCCTTTAACTGGCACTGAGGCTGCACCTTCACCAATGACACCTCCTGGCCTCTCACGGTGCCAAGCCTCAGCTGCTGTCCATGACCCCTTCATGCCTTCAAAACCCGTACCACCTAGGTGACGCTTGCACTAACAAGTTCTGGTACGAGTGTGAGGTACAGCCTTGGCCACCTCTGGCACACAGCCTCTGTGTGCTGACTCTCAGGAAGCACGGCCAGAAGATGTCACCTCAGCGGTGCTCGTCTCTTCTTAATCATCCCTAATTTCTTAGCTGCAGCCAGCCAGCATCATTTATCCCAGTAAAACAAAGGTTTTACTTTAGTGGTTCTGGTATTTTGTTAGTCACAGCTGAGTCTTAATCCCCAGCTGACCAGAACTACAGAGTCCTCACACAAATGACCCCACATCTTTTCATCCCTCTGAAACTTCCCAAGCCAGATCTCCATCGTCTGCACTGCTCTCAACAGTCTTAATTTTCAGAGCTCCGATAGAATAGCTCACTGAGCTCTCAAATACTCAATGACTCTTCTAACCCAAAAATCTAAAGTCCTTCCATAGTCCTCCACAGAACATGGTCAGGTCTGTCACAGTAATACTACACTGTCACCGGGCGTGGTGGCGCACGCCTTTAATCCCAGCGCTTGGGAGGCAGAGGCAGG
>NC_034600.1:31390545-31393285 GCF_900095145.1 Mus pahari | reverse complement strand
AAAAAACAAAAAAACTCCACTGTCCTGGTATCACCTTGTCTTCGGGTTACTGTTCTTGTGATGAGACACCATGACCAAAGCAAGTTGGAGGAAAGGGTTTATTTTGCTCACACTTCCGTGTAACAGTTCATCATCAAAAGCAATAAGTACAGGAAGCTGCAGGCAGGAACTGATGCAAAGGCCCTTAAATAGGCCAAACCATATTCAAAAGATTTTATACGAAGCCTGTCATGGTGGCACTTACCTACCATACTACCCTCGGGGGTGGGGGGCGTGGGGGGTATGGAGGCAGGAGGATCAAGAGTTCAAGGTTATCTTCAGCTTTGTTGTGAATTTGAGGGCTGGGGTTACATGACAACCTTGTCTCAACAACAAACAAACTCCTTCAAAACAAAGAATAAAGACAATGTTTGGTTTTACTGCCTCAAAGCAGAAAGCACATACAGTGGTTGGTATTGTGGGTAGAGTGTCTACGAACTGGTGGTTAATCATTGACACTCCTGTAAGGGTAATATTAGCATAACACATACAGCAACATTGAAGAAGTAAATACTGCCCTCCCCGGTTCCCCAGCTCCATATCATTCCCCAAAGCTTCAGGGTCAATAAGAGCTTAAGTGTGGTTTAGAATGCTCAGCTAAGGAGGCTGGAACAATGGCTCACTGGTTAAGAGCACTGACTGCTTTTTCCAGAGGTTCTGAGTTCAATTCCCAGCAACCACATGGTGACTCACAACCATCTTTAAAAAAGAATGCTGAGCTAAGGGTCTGACAATAGTGAGGCCCAGGTGGCAATGGAAAACCGTAACCTTGATAAGACTCAGCTTCTAGATTCTGTAGATTGGAAGCAATAGACAGGGGAGAAAAGCTTCAGTTACTTTAGTAAATAGTTGGTCTGAACAGAAAGGCTGATAACTTAGAATGTCCCCGCCATTTTTTGTTGTTGTTGTTGCTCATTTTTGTTCTTTACTGTTTACACAGCAAAAATAAAACTGTTTCTGTTGCTCAGAAATAGCATGTGCCTGTCTCAGCCCTTTTTATTGCTGTGTTGGGTTTTGTTTTCATGCTCAGCGGCAGGAACATTATATGCAATTTAGCGTCTGATGCAACATGAAATAATTACATTAGAAACATAACAAGTGTTCTGGCAAACCCCTGTTGATTCTACATGGCTTTAAGTTCCACACAGAAGGAGTTAAAAGAATAGTTAATAAACTCCTTCCTTTGGAAGGTGGGTATTTAGATAGGGCCTCTCTGTGTAGCCCACTCAAGATGACACAATGATTCTCCCACTTTAACCTCTTGAATGCTGGGATGACAGGCATTCATCACTCAAAACCAGGAAGCGTTTTAGTTTAAATTTTGGAATTTTTCAAACTTTCATCTCGAAAGGATAATCTATATAGATAACATAAAAATACTGTTGCAAAGAGCCTATCTTTGTTGGATAAGATGTGTACGTACACCCCCCCCACACACACACACACCAGCATTCCCAGGGACTGGAAGAACCTGTAGAAAAGAATTGTCCTCATTATTTTCCTGACAAGTCTTTTGTTGGCACAGGGCAGATTAACACCTCTTATAGCTTAGTCTGAACTTCCTAAAAGGAAACCTTGAGATCCGTTTTACTTAGAAGTTTAAACTTGGACTCCCCTCCCCCAATCAGAACTTTAAAGCTGCTTGTGTGTTGGAAGGGTCTGAATTGGTGCCAGACTGAATGCAGGAATCTGCGCATCTGCTCAGGGTGAGCACCCTCTACTGTGGGTGTCTCTTAGCCCTGTTCTTGCTGCCCTTTTGGTTTCATGGTGGTGGCAGAGTCAAAGTGTCCTCCGTCTCTGAGCGGTGGCCTATGTTTTCACTAGGGTGCCTGAAGTGGCCCAGGAGATTCCTCTGACCTCGTCTGTGGACGACTTCAGCCAGCCTCGGTACAGCAGCCATGGTAACTTAGAGACGCCTTCTAAAAGGGCTCCCACGAAGGGGAAAGCAGGAAAGGGCAAGAGGACGGACCCCGACCACTATGAAACAGACTACACGACGGGCGGGGAGTCCTGCGAGGAGCTGGAGGAGGACTGGGTCAGGTAAGCCCTTTTTTTCTCCTGGAGACCCTTAAGCATCCTGGTTATCACCCCGGTTACAGGACAGGTTTGCGGTTGTTGCCTTGGAAACTGGGGTCATGTTGTCATCTCATTTTTTTCCCTCCCGGCCTGGAGACAGTTTTGAGGGTTTTGTTTTCCTTTGGTACCCTTTTATAAAACAGAAGTGCAGGGCTCTGTTGGGATGGTAACCATGTCTCTCTCACACACCCTTCTTCCTGAAGTGGCTCTTCTACCAATAGACACTCAAGAAAGGCTTTCTAAGAAATGAAACATGAGTTTAGGGGAATTGTGTTGGACTGATAAAAATTATTTCCAAGTACACAGACTTTCCTGTGGCGGTTACCCTCAATTTCTGCTTTCATGGTAAGCCCAGAGATTCTTTTCAAGTTTAACCCAAAGAACTCTGGCAGCAGCCTTGTAAGCAGTTAGGTAAACGTTTAGTGCGTAGCTAAGGTGATGGTTAAGGTTTTTGTGTTGATGGCTTGCCCAGTGCCAGCTATACAGGTGTGACAGGTAGCGTTGTCATGCCAGGACCACAGTCACACCAGATTTTCCTTTCCTTTCCTTTCCTTTCCTTTCCTTTCCTTTCCTTTCCTTTCCTTTCCTTTCCTTTCCTTTCCTTTCCTTTCCTTTCCTTTCCTTT
>NC_034600.1:31378255-31389060 GCF_900095145.1 Mus pahari | reverse complement strand
AGCAAGACCCTGTCATGTACAAACAAGCAGAAAGTGTATATGGATTGCACAATATTGGACCTGTTTCTCCCATTACCAAATTAGAGAGACAATGGGATGACAGTTGGCAAGTTTCTAATTCCTCATATTTTTAAATTTCAATCAATTTGGATATGTTAGTAATATTAATTTTCATATTAAGAGATATTAAGGAAAAGTGATTGTTACTTCCTGTTAATTTTCTTGTTAGAGGTGGAATTATGTTTGTGTGGGTTTGTTGAAAGATTACTTTCTTGCTTCTTTTAGGGTGTTGTTTCACTCTTTGTGTTGGTGTTTTCCATCTATTATCCTTTGTAGGTTTGGATTTGTGGAAGATATTGTGTAAATTTGGTTTTGTCATGGAATACTTTTGGTTTCTCCNTCTATGGTAATTGAGAGTTTTGCTGGGTATAGTAGCCTGGGCTGGCATTTGTTTTCTCTTAGGTCTCATCTGCCCAGGATCTTCTGGCTTTCATAGTTTCTGGTGAGAAGTCAGGTGTAATTCTGATAGGTCTGCCTTTATATACTTGACCTTTTTCCGTTACTGCTTGTAATGTTCTTTCTTTGTTTAGTGCATTTGGTGTTTTGATTATTATGTGACTGGAGGAATTTCTTTTCTGGTCGAGTCTATTTGGAATTCTGTAGGCTTCTTGTATGTTCATGGGCATCTCTTTCTTTAGGTTAGGGGAGTTTTCTTCTGTAATTTTGTTGAAGATACTTACTGGCCCTCTAAGTTGCGAATCTTCACTCTCTTCTATACCTATTATCCTTAGGTTTGGTCTTCTCATTGTGTNCTGGATTTCCTGGATGTTNTGGGTTAGGAGCTTTTTGCTTTTTGCATTTTCTTTGCCTGTTGTGTCAATGTTTTGCTCATTAAAAATATTTGCAGCGTGAATGGTGGTCTATAAACCTTGCTTCCTCAAGTTGTTAGGAGATGTGGGTGGGGCATGGATAAATAGCTTGACATACCTTACTTAAGAATTTTGTTTTTTTGAGACAGTATCTCTCTGTATAGCCCTGGCTGTCTTGTAACTAGCTCTGTAGACCAGGCTGGCCTTGATTAAAGTCATGTACCATCTCCTCTGGCATCCACACATATGATTCCTCCTTTTTTTTTTTTTTAAAGAAGTTTTCATTTTTTCCCATCTAACCTTTTTTTCCCCTTTAATTGGATATTTTCTTTATTTACACTTCAAATGGAAGGCAATTAAAAAAAAGATTTATTTATTATTATACATAAATACACTGTAGCTGTCTTCAGACACACCAGAAGAGGGTGTCCGGTCTCATTATGGGTAGTTGTGAGCCACCATGTGGTTGCTGGGATTTGAACTCAGGACCTTCGGAAGAACAGTCAGTGCTCTTACCTGCTGAGCCATCTCGCCAGCCCCCACATATGATTCTTATACCTTGTTTTCCTTACCCACGAGTCTTTTTGGCCTGGTCCATTCATCTATCTTGGAGATATTTGTCTAACTTACATAATGGAGCATTTAACTGAATACTCAGAAATCGCAACATTTGTTTTCCTTTCAATCAAAAATATAATTTTTCTCTCTGTAGAATGGAGATATCTTATTGACTACTAGAGCTAAGATTTAAGTCTCATGCTCTGTGAAGCATTTAAGCTTCATCGTCCTGTGAAATAGCTTCAAGAATTTTCCCAGTGGACATTTTGAGGTGTCAGCTTCATATGCAGGGTAATAGCTGCCACATTCCGACATACATAATCCAGCACAGAATGCTTATTACATTTTCTTTATTGGGGTGGAGCACTGTGTGTGTGTGTGTGTGTGTGTGTGTGTGTATGTGTGTGTGCTCGCGTGTGTGCGTGTGTGTGTGTGTGTGCTTGCGCACATGTGTATGGATCCATCTGTGTGTGTGTGCGTGTGTGTGTATGTGTGTGTGCTCGCGTGTGTGCGTGTGTGTATGTGTGTGTGCTCGCGTGTGTGCGTGTGTGCGTGTGTGTGTGTGTGTGTGTGTGTGCTTGCGCACATGCGTATGGATCCATCTGTGTGTGAGTGTGTGTGTGTGTGTGTGAGTGTGTGTGTGGGGTCTCATAGGACAATGGATCCTGGCATTCAAACTCATGTCTTCAGGCTTGGAAGTGAGGCCTTCTGCCCGCTGATCTCGATGGCCTCAGAATTCCAGCATTAGTTTGTCATACTTTCATGAGTTGCCAGTTTACTTATGCAATGAACTTGTTTTTATAGGTTTGTGTGTGTTTTAATAATGAAGATTGAACCTAGGGTGTTACACACACTATACACCCACTTTAGTGCTAAGCTACGCCTCCAGCCTCTGTGTGTGCATTTTTAATGCATACTTTTATAATGAAAGAACAAGATAAGCTCTTTCCACTTGGGAATAATAAGACCAAAAATAAATAAATAAGCTCGTCTGAAGATGGCAGGTGGTAGCAGGAAACAGCCACTCCCAGCCAGCTGTTCTGAGGTAATCAAAGCAGGCTTTGTGTCCAGCATTGTTTTAAGACTTTAAACCTAAGTGTTCTATCACACTGTAGTATCATTAGTGAGAATCAATGCATTCTCATTGATTAAAACCTTAAATTTCACGACAGTTGCCTGTGTAAATATATGAGAAGTATTTATGTAATATGAATGGTAATATAAAAAGCATAATCAGTGTGTGTGTGTGTGTGTCTGTGTATGTGTGTCTGTGTGTGTTACTAAGGTTTAAACCCAGAACTTTGATTGTATACAGTGTAGGAAAATGGTCTGCCACTGAGCTTTTGGGGTCTAAAATCATTCCAGAGAGCTTGTCATTTTAGCAAAGGAGCACAGGACATCCCTTCTGACAACCATGCTGCTTTGGTCTGGATGTGTCTGGAGGTGAGGGAGGGAGGACGGAAGGGAGTATCTACTTAGTCAGCTACTTCAGACTGAGCTCCTCTGCAGTTAGTAGTGACGGGTGATGGGCAGCGTACCCTTACTGTTCTGTAATCATTCTTAGTGGAAATGAATGGCACCCTACCTGTCCCCTAGGACACAACAGGAAACAGGAGGATATAATTTTATATTCCTTACCAGTGTGATATAATTTTATATTCCTTACCTGTGTGATATAATTTTATATTCCTTACCTGTGTGATAAAACTTTATATTCCTTACCAGTGTGCTGTCTTTGAGGGAAAACCACTGGCTTTTAATATGTGCAGAGGGTATTTACGAATCATTTCCTCTTCTGATTCACAGGGAATATCCACCTATCACTTCAGATCAACAAAGACAACTCTACAAGAGAAATTTCGATGCAGGTCTACAGGAGTATAAGAGTTTACAGGCAGAACTGGACGAGGTCAATAAAGAGCTCTCTCGTCTAGATAAAGAGCTGGATGACTACAGGGAGGAGAGCGAAGAGTACATGGTGAGTTGTCTGTCTTTTCAGTTTTGTGGTTTGTTTTTCAAGACAGATCTCACATACCTCCTGCTGACCTCACACTCAATATATATCTGAGGATGACATTGAATTCCTGAGACTTTTGCCACCATTTTCCAAGTACTGGCATTGAAGACATGGGCCACCTTGTCTGGCTTTCAAACTCCTAAATGTTGTGATGTTGTGTTGGGATTCAAAACTCTCTCTCTCTCTCTCTCTCTCTCTCTCTCTCTCTCTCTGTGTGTGTGTGTCTCTGTCTCTCCCTCCCTCCCTCCGTCCCTCCCTCCCAATAAAGTTCAGATGTTATAAAGCAATAGTCTAAATACATAAATGTATTAATTCCTATTTTAAAAAGTGACCATATTAATTTTTATACATATAAATACAATTCATTTTTATTGTAAAAACCTCAACTCAGAATTGGAGATATAGAAGTTTGTCCCTTGGGTGGGATTGGTGTCTGTTGAATATTTTTAATCTCAGCACTTGGGAGGCATGAGTAGGATCTCTGAATTTGAAGCCATTCTAGTCTACAAACTGAGTTCTAAGATAGCCAGGGTTACTTGAAGGGTGGGGGCAAGGGGCAGGCATGTGTTTTCTTCCTTAAATTTCTGCCACATACCCCAGAAAAAGTTTGTTACCACGAGTGCCAGGAGTGTAGGTAGGCAGACACAATCTTCAGTAAGGACTTGTTTTGAGCAGTTAAGAGCACTGGCTTGTCTTCCAGATGACTGGAGTTCAGTTCCTAAGGAGCCACTACCCAATCAATTATCTGTAACTCCAGTTCCAGGATTTCTGATGCCCTCTTCTGCCCTTCATAAAGACCAGGCACAAGTGATGTGCAGACTTCCTGCAGGCTAAGCACCCATACACATGAAATTAAAATTCAAATTAAGCTGGGCATGTCTTTAATCCTATCACTTGGAAGGCAGAGGCAGGGGGAATCTCTGAGTTGGAGCTCATCCTGTTCTACAAAGAGAGTCCCAGGACCCAGAGAAATCTGATTTTGAAAAAAACAAAGAACAAACAAATAGAAAGGGAGGGAGGGAGGNAGGAGAGAGAGAGAGAGAGAGAGAGAGAGAGAGAGAGAGAGAGAGAGCTTTAAAAAATAAAAAATAAAAAAGCAAGCATCATTAAACAGGCACTCAAACTAGTCACCAAAAATTGACTGGGCACGGGCAAAGTGGATTGACCTTTTGTGTTAGGTTTTCAAGTATAAGAGCAGATAACAGCAGGAAGGTAACAAATTAGGGGCTTGCAGTGCCCCGCAGACACCGACTGGGGAAGCCTCCTTCAGGCTGTTGTTCCCCCGCTGAGCTTTCTCTCCTGCTCAAGGGCTTCCCATGGCTGAACTTCAACTCCTGGTTCCCACTGCCAGAAAAGCTGACCCTCTTCTGCCTTGGGGTAAACAGGGATAACCTCTGGATTCAGCCGTGGCAGTTATCAAGGGCACAGCTTTGTTACTCAGTCTGTTTGGCTGCTCTCTTCTCTCCCTGCCCTGGAGGATGAGGTGGGTGAGTCCATTCTCAGATGAGGGGTTTTGGAGGACCCTTGACACAACATGCTTGGGCCTGAGGGGGATGGGCACCCCTGCTTCCAGAGCCAGCATCGTGGTGAGCTCAAACAGCATGTGGCAGTTTACCAATATAATGCATATTACAGTGGCTCCCATTGCTCCAGTCTGACCACAGGAATGAATGCCTTTGGTTGCTTTCTGTGTACTGTTACCTTCATCCTGTCGTTCACTTTTCTTTTGGAAAGCCTTGAGACAGGGTCTCCTATGTTGCTGTGTAGCTCTGGTGTGCTTGAAGTCCTCTTGTATTACAGGCATGTGCAGTCACACCTGGTTTTTCTTCCTTTTTCTTCTTCTTCTTTTGCAGTGATAGACAACACGTTAGGTAAGCTCCCTCCCACTGCTGCTTAAACACAGTGTTTAGCACAGCTTTCCTTCCATCTCCTTTACATAGAAGTAGTTTGTGGTTATGGTTTGGTATCAGTAATAAAAGTCTACTTCTAGCCGGGCAGTGGTGGCGCACGCCTTTAATCCCAGCACTTGGGAGGCAGAGGCAGGTGGATTTCTGAGTTCGAGGCCAGCCTGGTCTACAAAGTGAGTTCCAGGACAGCCAGAGCTACACAGAGAAACCCTGTCTCGAACCCCCCCCCCAAAAAAAATCTACTTCTAGTGACCTAACACCTGGCTCCGTAGCACAGGCTGACCTTGAACCCTTTATGCTCCTGCCTCTGCCTACTAGAGCTGGAATTTCAAGTTTGTAGCTATGGAATTTTTAATTTTATGATTATGTCATAATTTACTGAAGGATGTATCTTTGGAAATGTTGTAATACAAAAAAGATACTAGCAAGCCTTTCAGTTTTGTATTTGTGTGTTCTTAGGCAGTTAAAACAAATGCCAGAATGTGAAAATGTGAAACTGTGCATTTAAAGAGAGGGTGTGCATTTAAAACATTTCAGTTGCCCATCAGGATTATACCCACTACATTTCCCAGTAGTGTGCTAAGTGGCTCATTTGACTGCCTTAGGTATTAGTAACTAAACCTTCCCCGTCATATGCTCACTAGAGCTTCATACCCATTGAATACTTAACAGTCTTCAGTTGAGGAGATCTGCCTCTTTTCCTTTTTTTTTCTTTTTCTTTTTTTCCTTTCTTTCTTTCTTTTTTTTTTTTTTTCCAAGTCAGGGTTTCTCTGTGTAGCCCTGGCTGTCCTGGACCTCACTTTGTAGACCAGGCTGACCTCGAACTCAGAAATCTGCCTGCCTCTGCCTCCCGAGTGCTGGGATTAAAGGCGTGTGCCACCACGCCCGGCAGAGGAGATCTGCTTCTTGGTTGAAGTCTGTGATGCTACTGTCCCTTGATTTATCTATTTTTTTTATAGCTTCTATCTGATATTTTGGTAAACCTTTTTTAGTTCATTCAACATTTATTATTAGTTTTTGTGTATTTGATTATTTTATGTCCCTCACTGCAGAGAACTCAAATTCTAATCTGGAGCCTGATATCTGAATGGCTTAGGCAGTATGACTGTCACTGTGTTCACATTATCTGTAGAAAGGACTGTCTGAGTAAATACGCTGAGAGGGAATTCAGGCAGTCAGAGGCCTAGACAGTTTAGGGGAGGCTTCATTGAGCTGTGACTGTTAGAATTGTATAGAGTGGCTCAGTGGTTAAGAGCACTGACTACTCTTCCAGAGGTCCTGAGTTCAATTCCTAGCAACCACATGGTGGCTCACAACCATCTGTAATGTGATCTGATGCACACTTCTGATGTGTCTGAAGACAGCTACAGTGTACTTATATACATAAAATAAATAAATCTTAAAAAAAAAAGAATTGTATAGAAAGGGTGTGGGGCTTTCACATGCCCTTTTAGATACTTGGAAGGCCACAATCTTAATAACCAAGCCTTCTCTCCAGCTCCAAAGAATACTATTCTTGAGGGAGAAAAGGCTTCAATAACCATTTTCTTTCTTTTTGTTTCTTATCCTTAGGCTGCTGCTGATGAATATAATAGACTAAAGCAAGTTAAAGGAGTAAGTATCCAGTTTTCCTTTTTTTTTTCTTTTGGTGTTTTCGAGACATGGTTTTTCTCTGTATAGCCCTGTCTATCCTGGAATTCAGAGATCCGCCTGCCTCTACCTCCCAAGCGTTGGGATCAAAGGTGTGCGCCACCATGGCCCGGCATAAGTGTCCAATTTTGAGACTCTTTTATTTACTGTTTATAGTGACCATACCTTTCTTATGTGTGTACACTGATGGTAGTCAAAGTCCCTGTCATTTACCTATGAGCATTATACCTGAGAAGTTAGGACTTTAGTTTTACTTGTTTATACTGATTTTCTAAATACTTTTTTTTGAGACAGGGTTTCACTGGATATCCCTGGCCAGTCTACAGTTCAGCTTTGTAGGTCAGAGTGGCCCTGAACTCACAGAGATCCCCCTGCCTCTGCCTCCCAAGTGCTGGAGTCAGATGCATGCTTTATCCTACCCAGCCCTAAAATCTTTCTTTAAAGTTGAAGTATATCTGTAAATAACTGTGTAAGTCACAGTGGGGGGTTGGTAAGTTTTCACAGAGTGACCTCAAACCTGTATTCCTGGCCCCCAGAAAAAGAAATACATTTTTTTAGTAACATTAGTAGCTCCTCATTTTAATTTCTCTCCTGTGTTACGGGAAATATTAAAAAATGAACCCTCCAACTCTCCAAGGGCGGGACTATGCTCCTGCACTCCTGCTGGCCTGCCAGTTCTCCTCTAGCCTCGCTGGACCACAGGGCTCCCCACCCTGCCCCTCAGTTCTTCTCACTACTACGCAACGCCCCACGCACCCTATGGTCAACCATCTCAACATCTAATTACTTGGTAGAATCAAGACTCTTAAAGCTTAATTAACCCATCAGATTTATGTATCAATAGAACTGCTATTTACAAGATGCCAATACGATAATTTCAGCGCCAATTCATAATGATAAAAGCTTTATCCCAATTTTCTTTTCTTTTCTTTTTTTGGTTTTTCGAGACAGGGTTTCTCTGTGTAGCCCTAACTGTCCTGAAACTCTTTCTGTAGACCAGGCTGGCCTCAACTCAGAGATCTGTCTGCCTCTGCCTCCCAAGTGCTGGGATTAAAGGCATGCGTTGCTATGTCTGCCTATCTATTTTATTAACGATTATTTGATTCCTTAGTTTTAGGTTCTCACAAATAATACAGCATCAGTGTGCACACATCTGGGAGGTTTAGAGTTTGTAAACTGTAGGATCATTAGGCTCATGTGTGTGTGTGTGTGTGTGTGTGTGTGTGTATCTGTGTGTGTGTCTGTGTGTGTGTCTGTGTGTGTTTGTGTGTGTATGTGTGCGTGTGTGTTTGTGTGTGGGTGTCTGTGTGCTCGTGTGTGTTTGTGTGTGTGTGTGTGTGTGTGTGTATGTGTGCGTGTATGTTTGTGTATGGGTGTCTATGTGTGTGAGGGTATGTGGGTGTGTGTGTCTGTGTGGGTGTGTGGGTATGTTTATGTGTGTCTCTGTGTATATCTGTCTGTGTGTGTGGGTGTGTGTGTATGTGTGCGTGTGTGTCTGTGGGTGTGAGGGTGTGTGGGTGTGGGTGTGTCTGTGTCTCTGTGTGTGTGTCTCTGTGTGTATCTGTCTGTGTGTGTGTGTATGTGTGTCCGTGTGTGTGTGTGTATGTGTGGCTTCAGTAGATTCTGTCATACAGCCTTCCCAGGAGCTTACACTAGTTTACACCTTCACTGAACATCTTGCTTTGTCCTTGCTAACACTTGATATTACCAGACACTGTTGACTTGTAACACTTTTTGTTTTCAAAATACTTCATGCTAAAAGTTTTTATTGTAATTACAGAGCATAATGATTTTAACTAAGGCCTGTGTGTGTGTGTGTGTGTTCCTACTTTATTTTTTGAGATAGGGTCTTCTGGTGAATTTGGAGCTTGCTTTACTATTTTTGCTAGATTGGGTGGCCCAGGATCCTCCTGTCTCCTCCCCCCAGTGCTCCTCCCTAACAGTGCTCCCCCCAGACAGTGCTCCTCCCCCAGGGCTGGGATTACTGGTATAGGCACCACACCTGGCTTCTTATGTGTGTGCTGGATATCAAACTCAGTCCCCCTGCTTTCAGTAACAGGCCCTTTGCATCAAAGCCCCTCCCCAACCCTTTAAATGAGTTTAAAGGAGTGTGTGGGGCAGAGGTCCCGAGTTTGTTGTCCAGGGTGCCCCAGGGGAGCCAGTACCCTCTACTTTCTTACTGTGTGTATGTATGAAGTTTGCATGTACGTATGGACGTGTGGAGGTGCATGTGTACCGTGGCACATGGGTGGACTTCAAAGGACACTTGCAGGAGTCCATTCTCTTTCCACCGTGTGACTTCTGGGGATGGAACCCAGATCGCAGAGCTCTGCAGCAGGCGCATTTATCTCCTGAGCCATCTTACTGGCCCCTGAATTTTTTTTTTTTTAAGATAATTTATAAACACAAAGGTCAGTGAATTCTCATAGTGACTTAACATATTTTTAGAAATAAACATATCCCTTGTAAAAATCAGTTTAAAAGATATTATTGAGGAAAAAGAGCCATCTGCCTGTGTGGTCAGTGATAGTGCTCAGTACCTTAAACCATCTGCCTGTGTGGTCAGTGATAGTGCTCAGTACCTTAAACATACTCATTTAGTACTCATTACTTCTTTATGACTAGTCTTTCCTTTTTCTTTCTTTCTTTTTTTTCTTGTTTATCCTTGTTTTCTTTAGGAGGCCTATTTTTTTAATTAAAAATTTTTTCATATAATTTTGATGTTTTCCCCTCCCTCCAACTCCTCCCAGATCTTCCCTACCTCTGTATTCACCAACCCAACTCGGTGTGTTCTCTTTCTCTAAAACAAACATTAGAAAAAAGGAAAAGGCTGGGGAGATGGCTCAGAGGTTAAGAGCAATGACTGCTCTTCCAGAAGTCTGGAGTTTAATTCCCAGCAGCCACATGATGGCTCAAAAATATCTGTAATAGAAACTGATGCCCTCTTCTGGTATGTCTGAAGAGAGCTATAGTGTACTCATATACATAAAATAAATAAATAATTCCTTTATTTTTTTTTTAAAGGAAAATCAGAACCAAACAAAAAAGAACCAGTAAGTTAAAAAAAAACAACCCCCCCCAACCCAAAACAAAACACCAAAACAAAACAAAACAAAAAACCATGGAGTTTTGCATTGGGGTTCTGCCCTGGGTGTAGTTGATATATCCAGTGACCAGTGACACTTCTAGAGTCTTATTCTTTTTTTTTTTTCAAGACAGGGTTTCTCTGTGTAGCCCTGGCTGTCCTGGAACCCATTCTGCAGACCAGGCTGGCCTCGAACTCAGAAATCCACCTGCCTTTGCCTCCCAAGTGCTGGGGTTAAAGGTGTGCACCACCACTGCCCAGCTAGAGTCTCATTCTTTAGATCGTTGCATTTATGTGATTTACTCTCTCTGTCTCAGTCTGCAGATTATAAAAGTAAGAGGAATTACTGCAAGGAGTTGAAGAGCAAATTATCGCACATCAAGAGGATGGTGGGAGACTATGACAGACGGAAAACTTAGACAGATGCCAGTTGCTGGAGAAGTGAGAGGTGCATCTACCTACATGATGTCTCTGCAATTCTCTCCAGAGGCAAACTGACTCTGGACTGTGGACTCTAATCTGGGAGGTTAAAACTTTGTGATCATTACGAAGTTTCCATAGCTTTAATACCATCAGTTTCCTATCTCCAGTATTGAAGCATTTTATAAATGGCTTTTGATAATTGACTGGACTGAACATTACAATTAAGAATTTTACAGTTTCAGCCGGGCATGGTGGTGCATGCCTTTAATCCCAGTACTCGGGAGGCAGAGGCAGGC
>NC_034600.1:31341959-31377645 GCF_900095145.1 Mus pahari | reverse complement strand
ACTTAAGATCATATAAAATTAACAAATATGTGAAATTCAAGAGCTGTAAATATATATTTACATTTGAAAGATGATTTTAAATCTGGGGTTAAAGTTCTTTTTATCTTTTATTGTTTATGTTTTTTTTTTTTTTTTTTTTTTTTTTGATAACCCACTAGACCTTTCCATTGTATCAGAGTATCCAATTACATTTACAATTATGACTTGAATTGTATTTCACAGGAATGCTCAAGTTTTGTACATATTTTATAAGGTATTAAACCTGATGTTCTCTTTCTATAATGTGCTTATTCGATGTCATTAGTACTGTTATATTTGGTTGTGCAAAGCTCTACTAGAGTTTCCGTGTGTGAACTACCTTGGGTGCTGTGCCAGCAGGTGACTGCCCAGTCCTTGGGCAGGGAACAAAGCTCTTACTAGAAATGGGATAATGTTCATAGACCAGCACTATACTTACACAGTGTCGGTAAATCCCAGGATGTTCTTTAGAAATTAAAATTTTTGTTAATAGGGCTGGTGAGATGGCTCAGTGGGTAAGAGCACACGACTGTTCTTCCGAAGGTCCCGAGTTCAAATCCCAGCAACCACATGGTGGCTCATAACCATCCGTAACAAGATCTGACACCCCCTTCTGGAGTGTCTGAAGATAGCTACAGTGTACTTACATATAATAAGTAAATAAATCTTAAAAAAAATTTTTTTGTTAATAGTATAAAATTAGCTGATAGTGCTTTATAAACCACATTGACATCCAGCCCAGTTTGGTCTGTTTTAGCTGGAAATGTTTTATATACCTTTCAGACATGGAAGTACATGTTCTTGTTTATATAATTTTTGAATTATTTTCCAATGATAAAAATTTAAATGATGTTTTTGTGTAACACTGGGTCGATTTTTTTTTCAAATTAAAGAAAAAATTCATTTTCTACATGCTGAACATAGTACAAAAAGTATTTTTATACCTTTTGGATTGACATCTAGTAGAAAGGACAGTTTATAGAGTTCCTTAACTGACCATTATGTTAATTAACTCTTCCCTCTTGGAAATCATTGTTCTTTTCTGTTGTTTTGTTTTGATTTAGACAGGGTTTCACTAGGTAGCTCAGGATGGCTGGCTTCAGATTTGCAGTCCTCCTGCCTCCACTCCCCAGGTGGCAGGTAGATTAGAGGATCTCCTCCATGCCTGGCTCCTCTGTCGTTTATGAAGCCAATTTGCTAGTGTCCCCACAAAACAGGTTTGTTTTGTTAGATGAAGAAAATGAAGTGGCAGGAATTATAAAACTGTGCCATAAAATTAGATGTTGGAAGAATAAAAGAAAGAATTCTTTTCCAACATGGTGCTACCACTGCAGGCCTGAAGCCAGTACCAGGGTGTGTCCATCGGTCTGTTCAGGCAGTTTCTCAATGTAAAATAAGAGCTAGATTAAACTTTAGAGGCGTATCACATTCTGACCTGTGGTTTTCGGTTTTCATACCTACTTTCTGCTAGTAAAACTATTCTGGGCAATAGTTATGTGCAAGCATAACCCTTCTTATGAAGTTCCCTGCATTTAATGATGCATGTGTGTGTGTGTGTTACTGTAAGTAGGTAAGATCAATGTTTTCCATTTTGAAAAGCTGAAAACATTAGAATAAACATACATGAACTAACCCCTCCCCCAGGAAAGGCAATGATATTTTGTTGCGTGTGCTTTTATATTTTTGAAATAAAGTCTAGTATTTACAGTAAATGCTAGTCCACCATTTGCAGTTAACGTTGTGTATATAGATATACAGGATACCTCTATCAGTTCTCATAACAGCCTCTTGGCATGTGACTGTTGCTCATTCTCATTTTATGGCTAAGGAAAGTAACGCTCTGGTATGTTTGCTGTATCAGCCACATACTAGTGAGTTTAGATGGAGGTGTGATCTTGATCCTTTGGACTAGGAAATCTTGTTTATTCTTCCATCCTAGACTGACTGCTAAGTGAAGCATTGTGTAGTGTAGGGCACTGACTGCTAAGTGATTCACTGTAATGTAGGGTCCTGATTGCTAAGTGATACACTGTCATGTAGGGTTACTCTGTCTAGTGTAAGTATCTTGTTTTAGTTTTGAATGTATTTTATATTAATATGAAATGCTTCATCTGAAACCTGAAGAATCTGTAAAGACCTGAAAGGGTCAAGAATGACCAGAGCAGAAGGCTGCTTTCCCTTGGTTTATGGGAATTCTTCACTTGCCAACACTTCATGGATATACCAGCAGTTCAGTTCAGTAGTGTTGGGACAGCAGCAGCAGTGGCATGACCTAGCAGCAACGGCCAGGCCTGAGCTGAATTGGTACAAGTCAGCAGGAGGGACCAGGAGGGACATCAGAAGAAGTTCTGGGTTATTCCTCGCTCAGGGAGGCATGGAGATGAACAAGCATCGCATAGCTGGCTATACCAGCAAGCCAAGCACCACCTCTGTCACTGTCTGTTGAGTCCTGTTTATACAAACATCGCATGTTCTCCATCGGTCTGGCCTCAGCACCAGAGTCTGACTTAGCAAAACTCCACGTGCGTCTGTCTCTGCCCATCGGCCTGAGTCAGCAGAAGCAGCAAGAAGCCATAGAGCACCACCCGAAGTCTCTTCCTGCGTTTCTCTCTATGGAGTCCCAACAAAAGGAGCTCAGCTACGCAGTGTAAGGCAGACCAATACATGCGTATCATTAGCAAAGAATCCTTTACCATGTGTCCTTTCATGTGCTTGCTTTAGCAGAACATCCTCTCTCCTATGTTTGCTTCAGTGAAATGTTCCTTCATGCGTCTGCTTTAGGAAAACACTCCGTCCGTCATGTGTTTGCCCAGCAAATACCATCTGACATAACCGACTTTCCAAAGAACCCTTAAGTTTCCACTTCACGTGTGTGAGGTGCTGGGAATGAGACTCAGGTCTCACACTTGTCTATACCCTAGTCATAGAAATTTTTTTTTGCATCTTTTTGTTTGTTTGTTTTATTTTTTGAGACAGGGTTTCTTTGTGTACCCCTGGCTGTCCTGGAACTCACTCTGTAGACCAGGCTGGCCTCGAACTCAGAAATCTGCCTGCCTCTGCCGCCCGAGTGCTGGGATTAAAGGCGTGCGCCACCATGCCTGGCACATTCTTTTTTTAAAAGATTTATTTATTGTTATATGTAAGTACACTGTCACTGTCTTCAGACACACGGGAAGAGGGCATCAGATCTAATTACAGATGGTTGTGAACCACCATGTGGTTGCTGGGACTTGAACTCAGGACCTCAGGAAGAGCAGTCACTGCTCTTAACCACTGGGCCATCTCTCCAGCCCCTAGTCATAGAAATTTAAAATGAGTATTTTGGTATATTATTTGGTTTCATCTTAGAGGCGTTTGGATGAGGGCTGGAGAGATGACTCAATGGTTAAGACCTCTGACTGCTCTTCCAGAGATCCTGAGTTTAATTCCCAGCAACCACATGGTGGATCCATAATTGGATCTAATGCTCTGTTCTGCTATGCAGGTGTACATGCAGATAGAGTATACATAACTAAATATTTTTTAAAAAATTTACTTAATGTTTGAGTGCTCTGCTGCATATATATATATATATATATATATATATATATATATATATATATATATATCCACCTGCCTAAAGAGGGCATCAGATCCCACTATAGGTGGTTGTAAGCCACCATGTGGTTGTTGGGAATTGAATTCGTGACCTCTGGAAGAGCCACCAGGGCTCTTAATCACTGAGCTATCTCACCAGCCCTAAATAAATCTTTTTAATCCTAACAGAGGCTGAGGTTGGCAAATCTCTGTGCGTTCAAGGCCAGCCTAGTCTACAGAGCTAGTTCCAGGACAGCCAGGACTACACAAAGAAACCCTGTGTAAACCAAACAAAAAACAAAACACAAAAGTATTGGGTTGTTAAGGCTCACTTCTTGAAGTCTTTCAAATTAAACACTTTTTGTATTTCAGTTACACCATCTAAGCTGTTCACAGATTTTCTAACTGCATTGTGCTAGCCTTCCATGGACACATGTAAGACTCCCGAAAACAGGGAGACACTTGTTCTAGTCTCGGGATGGCACAGACCCCCGTGAACTCACAAGAGACCGTCTTTGATGCAAATCACATGAGGTTTTATTTGGGGTGCCAGAGCTCTGGGGACTACTCATATCCCACACAGGGGATTGAGTCGACCCTGAAAGGGAGAGGGACCCTTCTTTTTATGGACCCTCCAGGGGGAAGAAGGGAGGAGGGAATAGGGGATTTCCAAATCACATGGCCTTGGGCCGTCAATCTGACAAGTTTTAGCTTCCTGATTTGAGATGATTTACAAAGGATGGGTATAGGAGGGGTGAGGGGTTGGAGTCCTGTGCAGGAGCAGGTTACCAGGGAAGTTTTTCACCTGTAGCCCAGCAACCAAAGCCCACAAATTCTTGGCAAAAAGCTATAACAATCAGCAAACGCATGAGTTCACACAACAATCAGGACCTGCGCAAACACAAATTTAGAGTATTCAAACTATACAGATGTTCCTAAGCTACTGGGGCATAATAAACTTTTTCCCTTCACCAGCAATACAATCTATTTCATCAATCTAGGGTTTTAATGATTTCTTTTATTTTGTCAAAGTCTTACACACACACACACACACACCACAGAGAGAGGGAGGAAAAGAGAGAGTAATAGAGAGGGACTTAGAGAGACGAGGTCTTACGATATAGCCCAGGCCATTCTTGGGCTTGTAATCTTGCTTCAACCTCCCTAGTTCTGGGATAATTGGTATGTACCACCACACCCAGGTTTTGTTCAATTCTTTCTTTACAGTTGTTCTTAGTTTCACAGATCGAAAAGGTATTTCACTAGGTAAGATAATTATGGTTACTTTACATGTGATTGGAATATTAGTCATAATTATACTGAGATTACCATGATTTCTGTGCACATTTTGTTTTGCTTTGGTACTCTTGTTAAAGTTTTAGCAAAAAGCCCCTGTTCCAGGAGTCTCAGCAGACTTAGGTATGGCCACCGGTCTCAGTGTGCCAAAGAGACAAGTAATGATGAATGACAAAGAAAAGAGTTTTATTAAGGTGGCCATGATGAGAAAAACAGAGGGGTTTGCCTATACCAAGTCTGTCTTCGAGGGCCTGAAATGAACTTTTACATTTTATAGAAAAGGGAAATGGGAGGGGCTTGTGGTGTGCATAGATGACAGAGCCTGTGGGCTGGTCAGGTGACCAGGTCAAGGCATGGATCTGATCACTTATGCCAGGCATGGGTCTGATCACTTATGCCAGTAAAGGCCTGGTTTCGCAAGGGTTTCTGGAGACCTTGCTAGTGATGTCATCACTCTGAGGCAGCCTGTTTACAGCGAGGTGCCAGGTGCCAGGTGCGAGGTGGTTACCCCAGCGCCAGTTTTCATTCTCCCGCCATAAGTAATTGCCCTCATGTTGGAGGTGATCTGTCCTGCCAGGCTTGCTCTTTGCCTGGGAGTAGTCTCGGTTCCTCATCATAAAGATGTTTACAGATCAATCTGGCCATTCCTTGTATTCAAGAGAACTACAGAAAAGAGTGAGTGACTTAGCAGGAAAATTGTTTAAAAAAAAAAAAAAAGCCAGAGACTGGTTTCCTTCCTCTTCCTAGTTTAGTCTTCATTTCTAAGACTATTTATACAGAGCCAAAGTTATGACTGGGAAAAGTTTGAATGTGTCTCAGTTCTATTCACAAATATGTATTAGTGAATAGAAGTAATGTATTTTTATTACTTAGATGTATTTTTATTTTATTGGGAGGAATCCTCTTATAATTGGGTTAAAGAGCATGCATGGCGCTCATGGGGGTGGAGTCGGGTGGGGTGGGGTGGCGGGTGGAGCTATGCAGTTAAGAGCACTTGTTGCTGTGTTGCTATTCCAGAGGGTGGATTTCCATCATCCACGTGGCAGATAGCAAACATCTGTAACTTCAGTTCCAGGGGATCGGATGCCATCTTCTGTCCCCTGCCCCAACGAGGCACGAACATGCACGTAGGCAAAACCATCCAGATACTAAACAAAAACAGAAAAAACCCCATCTTGCTGTGAGGTGCTGGAACTCCCTCTCTCGGACACACACACACACACACACACACACACACACACACACACACACACACACACACACCCACCTCTCTAAACGCATGTAGAACATATCCAGAACTTGTCGTTTTAGCTGTTTGGCCTACAGAAATGCACCCCACAGTAGAAATATTGGTGACCTGGAAGGCAGTTACGCTCCTGGGCACCACGTGCTCCCTAGCTCCCTCTTCTGGCAGCAGCTGCCCTCTGCCGCCGGAACACTTTTCTTGCGTGGCGCCAGCGCGCTGCGGAGGAATTTGGGCGGCGCCCTCGGCCTGCCGGCACTTCCGGCGAGGGTCGTCTCGTCGAGGCCGGTGGGTCTGGGAGTGGAGACCCGCGGGGTCCTGAGGCTGTGGAGGGCTGGAGTGAGGCGGACAGGAGGAGAAGCCTGGCGCTGAGGACCGAGGGGGCGTAGCCGGGGTTGACCTCGGGGGAGACCTGGCGGCCGGAGGGAGGCGTGTGCAGGGAGGGCGGCAGCTTCCGCCTGCGAGGCCGGCTGCCGGCTGATGGAAGTCAGTTCTCGCTGCCGGGGCTGCCGCTCGCCCCGAGTCTGTGTGGCCCGGAGCGAGTTTGCAGCCCCGAGCTGTCCCTCTCCGGACTCCGGGGACAGTAAGTCACCCTCGGCCTCGGGCCAGGCAGGGTGAGGCGAGGCAGAGCCTCCGCGGTGGCTCGCGGGTGCACGCTCGGAGCTCGCCGTGAGCATCTCCGGGGCGGCTGGGTTCCCGTGAGGGCGGAAAGTCTAGGAAACGGGGGATCTGGCTGCGGTGCGGGGAGTCCTGACTTCGCCCCCGTCGGAGGCTCCATCATCAAGAGGCCCCGCATACCCAGCCAAAAAAAAAGTGTACGGCGTTTACTCGTTGCTTCTCATTTTCTCTGAATTTAAGAGAATAATAGAAGGGTAAAATATAAACCGCATCAACGTTTAATTAATAATGTTGATGCGGTGGAGCAACATTTAAAAAGCTTAAAAGTAATTTGCGAACTGTGTGTGCATACGCACACACTTGTGCTGGGATCACAGGTGTATTCCACTATGCCCATCTTGAACAGAATTTTTATTTATTTTACTTTTATGTTATTACTATTGCTATTATTATTATTTTGAAACGGTTTCTCTATGTGGTGTTGGCTGTCCTGGAACTCACTTTGTAGACCAGGGTGGCCTTGAACTCAAGAGATCTTCCTGCCTCTGCCTTCCAAGTGCTGGGATTAAAGGCGTGCTCCACCACAGCCAGGCTCATAATTTTGTTTTGTTTTTTTTATATTTTTAATTAGATATTTTTTTATTTACATTTTTAATGTTATTTCCTTTTCTGGTTTCCCCTCTGAAAACACCCTATCCCCTACCCCTGTTCACCAACCCACTCACTCCCGCTTCCTGGCCCTGGCATTACCCCACACTAGGGCTTAGAACCTTCACAGAACCCAGGGCCTCTCCTCTCATTGATGAAAAACTAGGCCATCCTCTGTTATATATGCAGCTGGAGCCATGAGTCCCACCATGTGTACTCTTTGATTGGTGGTTTAGTCCCTGGGAGCTCTGGGGTTACTGGTTAGTTCATATTGTTGTTCCTCCTAGGGGGTTGCAGACCCCTTCAGTTCCTTGGGTACTTTCTCTAGCTCCTCCATTGAGGACCCTGTGCTCTGTACAATGGATAGCTGTGAGCATCCACTTCTGTATTTGTCAGGCACTGGCAGAGCCTCTCAGGAGACCGCTATATTAGGCTCCTGTCAACAAGCTCTTGTTGGCTTCTGCAAAATAGTATCTGGGTTTGGTGACTGTATATGGGATGGATCCCTAGGTGGGGCAGTCTCTGGATGGTCATTCCTTCAGTCTCTGCTCTGAACTTTGTCTCTTTAACTCCTCCCATGGGTATTTTGTTCCCCCTTTTAAGGGCTGGCTCATCCTTTTATTTATTTATTTATTTTTACTTTTTTGGTTTATTGAGACAGTTTCTCTGTGTAACAGAGCCCCGGTTGTCCTAGACTCAGTAGACCAGACTGGCCTCAAGTTCAGAGACCCCCTGCCTCTGCCCTCAGTCCTGCTTCTGCAGATGCCTGCCTTTTATCTTTTATTTCCATGTCACTTCCATCAGTCCCACCATGTCCAGAAAGAACTTTATTTTTATGTTCACAGTAAATGCACTGTGGCACATGGGTCTTGAGGGTCTTGAGTCTCAATTGGGTAGCCCAGTTTGGGCCTGAAGAGGGAAGGGTGCATCAGCGTGAGAGGCTCAGGGCATAACTTTCTGGCCTTGGTTCCCTGTCTGCGGTTTCAGATAGGAACTGTCTGGCTGGCAGCTATTCTTTCTTTTTTTCTCGAGACAGGATTTCCCTGTATAGCCGTGGCTGTCCTGGAACTCAGTCTGGAGATCAGGCTGGCCTTGAACTCAGAAATCCGCCTGCCTCTGCCTCCCAAGTGCTGGGATTAAAGGCGTGCGCCACCACCACCCGGTTCTGGCAGCATTTGCCAGTCTGATGTATTTTTACCTTTTAAAGATAAATGATCAAGTTTTATCTGAGACAAATGAGAGACTTCTTAATTCCGTGGGAAATGTACAGAATTTAATTAATAACGTTCTATTGTAGTAGGTTTCATAAAAAGCCCCTTAGGACTAGTCTCCAATCTGACATTTTTTTCTTTGTGAGAGGGTTACTTTGTGTGTAGCCTTGGCTGTCCTGGAACTTGCTCTGGAACTCACTCTAGAGCTGGCTCTGTAGACCATGCTGGCTTGTGCCACCACTGCCCAACTGAGAATTTTGTATTTTCCTAAAATAGTTACTGAATACACTACAAGAATAAAATGACCTTGCATCCTGATATTTTAAACTCTGTCCCTATCAAGTAATTAGGTTAATTGGTGATCTAATTTTTTTTTTATAGTGTTGAATAAGCATATATATCTTTATAAGCACCATGGATGAAGAACCTGAGAGAACCAAGCGGTGGGAAGGAGGCTATGAGAGAACCTGGTAAGTTAGATGTAATTGCCCATGCTGTAGATACTGTCTCTTTAACTTCAGTTTTATTAAAGTGTGTTTCATATGTTAAAATTCATATATCTCAATTGACAATCCAGTGAAATTCTTAAATTTGCTGTTTTGTATAGCTCTTGCCATAAACTACTTTTAGAACATTTAATGAGGACAGTAAGTTCCTTTATACTCATCCCATTTCCACCACCTGTACACACAATCATGACCTATAGATCACCTTTCCTGCTCATTTTATGTAAATTTCAAAGCTCCTTCATGTTGTAATTGCTGGAGAATATCTCTATACTCTTACGCTACATCTTGTGTTTTCATTCAGCATTTGAGACATTTTGTCAATTTTCAGTTTTTTGCTGTTATGGATTGTGCTGCTGCAAACATACATATACAGATCTTTGTATGTTTTACTTTTTATTGGATTAGTATTTTTAGCTTACTTCAAACTAATAAATATTACTTTCAGGGAAATTCTTAAAGAAGATGAAACTGGATCACTTAAAGCTACAATAGAAGATATTCTCTTCAAGGCAAAGAGGAAAAGGTATGAACTGCTTTTGAGAAAGAGTTACAAAAGGAAAACAGGTTCTTGAAGCCTTTCTGTCCCTCTGTGACCGTCCTTAGTATTTCTTTTTAACTGTGTGCTTAGGGGAAGCTCACCACAGTTGTCTGACTAGGGGTAAAGAGCTAGCAAGTAGCCCTTGCCCCCAAGAAAAGTGGTCTCCAGAGGCTACCCATGATGCATTTTCTTTTATGTATTTCAAAAGTTAATAATTAACGAAAAAATACAGATTGTTTTATTGAGTTTTGGTAGCTATGATTTTCAATTAACTATTTTCTTGTAACTTTAACAGAGTGTTTGAGCACCATGGACAAGTTCGACTTGGAATGGTATGTTAGGAATTTTTCTTTCAGTTGTGCAGAACTAGTTTGGATTAGAGAAATATTCTGACTTGACAGAATAAACAATGAAACAACAACCTTTTAAATGAACGTATTTAAAATTTATGTCTAGAATATTTGAATAGTAAGTATTAATTTTGCTTCTTACTCAAAAATGTACTTGGACATTTCTCCTTGTTTTTGGTAGATGCGCCACCTATATGTGGTGGTGGATGGGTCGAGAACAATGGAAGATCAGGATTTAAAGCCCAATAGACTGACGTGTACTTTAAAGGTACAGTAGACTCACTAAGTTTGTGCTAAATGTAGGCAAAGAGTATATACATATGTATAAGTAAAATATATATATTATGTAACAGTTTAAGAATGCAGGAAATTTTGTTTTGCTTTGTTTTTCCAATTAGTAACAAATGTTAACTGAATAGAAATGCTGGTCCCGTGTTCTACCTCTCTGCTGGTTGTATCTGGACACAGCTGGTACACAGATAAATTAGCTCAAGGAGGGCTGGACAAAGTCCAGGTCAAGGAGTCTGAAGTCTGGGTCTCCCTTTGGGGCATCAGAGCCGGGCCAGGAGAGGAAATCAGGGCCTGGGACAAGCAAGATTCCAGTTTGGTTGGGAGTGAATGTGGAGTGCTGAGTGCAGAGGGCGGGAGAAAGGAGAAGACTGTTCCCGGGGGTTTTAGTGCTGTGGCTCTTTTCGGCAAAGTTCTTCCCTGGGGTGCAGCTGCTCCTTGATTGTTGCTTGTTCATAGTGCTTCATTGGGGGTGGATTGGATGCATAGGCTTTATTCTGGGTGAACCAGGGATTATATAATTTTGGGGATGGGAGTGAGAGTATCTAGGAAGGGGAAGCTCATTGGCTGAAGGCAAAGGATGCTGAGATGCCATTTTAGCATGGAGAGGTGTTCTAGGTGCTGTGTTGTGTGACTGGGTGCCTGTGGTCACCTCAGTTGGGGGTCATGGTTACATGTTCCAGAGCAGGCATTAGAGGCTGGGAGGGAGCAGCCCCAGTCCTGCTCTGAGATTCCAGGGGTTTGAGCATGCCTCACTTGTTCTTATGCTGGGCCAGAGGCACTGTCCACAGACTTTACACCAGATCATTTCTAAAGTGACTTTTTATTCCAAGAACTAGTCTATAAATATGTGTTGAATTAATCCTCCAATAATTCAAACAAACAAACAAATACACAAGCAAATGGGCTGGCAGGATGGCTCTGTGCTTTAAAGGTTTGCTGTGCAAGACTGACAACCTGGCTTTTACTAGTTGTTCTTCCAGGCAACCCTGGCTCAATTTCTAGCACCCATATGGAACTGTTCCTAATTGGCAGGAACTCCTGTTCTAGGAAGTCCAACACCTATGCATCAGGCACATACGTGCACAGATATACATGCAGGCAAGATACCCATATACATGAAATAAAATAAATAGGTCTAAAAAGAAAAAATGGTGAAAGGAGAAAACCCATTAACTCTAGAAAGTGGTCCTCTGATCTCAGGTGCCCTGCAGTGATGTTCTCACACATAAACACACAGGGTGGGGGCTGGTGAGATGGCTCAGTGGGTAAGAGCACCCAACTGCTCTTCCGAAGGTCCGGAGTTCAAATCCCAGCAACCACATGTTGGCTCATAACCATCTGTAACAAGATCTGATTCCCTCTTCTGGAGTGTCTGAAGACAGCTACAGTGTACTTACATATAATAAATAAATAAATCTTAACAAAACAAAACAAAACACAGGGTGATAATGAACAATTAAATTGTTTTTAAAAAAGTCTTGAAGCTGGGCAGTAGTGGCACACACCTTTAATTCCAGTACTTAGGAGGCAGGTGGATCTTGGTGAGTTCAAGGCCAGCCTGGTATACAAAGCTAGTTCCAAGGACAGCCTGAGCTACAACAAAACAAAGAACTTGAATAAGTAGTTGTTTTGGTTTATTATTTCTCTAAATCAGTGGTTCTCAACCTTCCTAATACTGTGAACTTTTAATATAGTTCCTTGTGTTGTGGTGACCCCCAACCATAAAATTACTTCATTGTCACTTCATAACTATAATTTTGCTATTGTTATGAATCAGTGTTTATCTCTATCTCTATTTTCTTTCTTTCTTTTTTTTTTTTTTTTTTTTTTTTTTTTTCTTTCTTTCTTTCTTTCTTTCTTTCTTTGTTTCTCTGTGTAGCTCTGACTGTCCTGGAACTCACTTTGTAGACCAGGCTGGCCTCAAACTCAGAAATCCACCTGCCTCTGCCTCCCAAGTGCTGGAATTATCTCTATTTTCTAATGGTCTTAGGTGACTTCTGTGGAAAGATCATTCAGGTCCCCCCCAAAATTGTGTCCTGCCAGGCATGGTGGCGTACGCCTTTAATCCCAGCACTTGGGAGGCAGAGGCAGGTAGATTTCTGAGTTTGAGGCCAGCCTGGTCTACAGAGTGAGTTCCAGGACAGCCAGGGCTATACAGAGAAACCCTGCCTCGAAAAAACCAAAAAAAAAAAAAAAAAAAAGTTGTGCCCCACAGGTTGAGAACTGCTGTTCTGAGGCTAGTTATCCCCTCTCCCCAACTGCTGTTCATTCTCCTTTGACTTTGAATCTATTTTTTTACCTTAACAACACATTAGTAACATTCCAACTTATTTATTTATTTATCTATTTATCTATTTTGTTTTTTCAAGACAAAGTTTCTGTTTAGTCCTTGCTGTCTTAGTACTAGCTCTGTAGACCAGAGACTCAAGAGATCATCTGCCTCAGCGCCTTGCCGATGTTCTAATTACTGATGCCTGCTTTTGATTCTGCTGACACCTCTCTCCTCATTGGCTATTTTTCTTATTTATGTTGTTTTAGACAACTCCAAATGGATCCACTAATTTTTTTGGTTTTGAATATCAAGATTAGATCTTGCTGTGTTTCCTCAGCTGACTTCAACCTCCTTGCCTCAGGAGACCCTCCTGTCTCAGATTCCCCTGTAGCCAGGGTAGCAGGTGTCTGCCTGGTGCTGTGTTTGATGCGGCTCATCTTTAAACGGGGCTGTGTCTGTCTTGTCACCCACTCCACACACTTTTACAGTTGAACATTTTCATAGTGTGTTTACAGTTTATGACAAGCTGAGAGTGCTAGAGTTACATACCTACAATCCAGTGCCCAGGAGGTAGGGAGAGGAGCGTCTCTCCAATTCAGTGTCGCCTGCTCTAGGAGGGTGGTGAAGCTGCCAAGGATGCATAGGGGGACGCTGTCTCAGCTCACACCCCTGCATCCCCAAAAGCCATGAGAAGTGCTGCTCGGTGAATGGGTCCTACAGAGCGCTGCCGTGGTGTTCACTCTTGCTGCTTTGCCTTTATGTAATGCTTCCTTTTAATTTTATTTCAACAGTTGTTGGAATACTTTGTAGAAGAATATTTTGATCAAAACCCTATCAGTCAGGTATGTAGTTAAGTGGTAGAATTCACAACTAGAATCCTATTTTGTTGCCAAATATATAGGTTTTTTTTTTAATGGGGCATATATTCTTTGAAGTATTAAGGGAACCAGATTTTGTACCTATTTTTGTTATACTTAATAATGAAGAGCAAAATAACTCTAAATGTTAAACATGTAGTATGTCTTATTAATGTATAGACAGTTCATAGATTTTTCAAAAACACTATGAGAAAAGTTTCATGTATGTTCATTATTTTGTTTTACAGTTACTAATTGATAGTCCATGTATTTTTATCAAGAGAAAATAATTTTTTATATTAAAATAATTATTTTTGTTTTTATTTTGAGATTGGAATAATTGTAACTAAGAGTAAAAGAGCTGAAAAACTGACTGAACTCTCAGGTATGCATAAAAGTGTCTTTACAAGACTCAAGGGCTTTGCTTACCTAACGCTGTAAAACCTTCCTGTGTGCAGTTTAAGTGAAACAACATAATCTCTTCCTATTGAACTCTTGGAATCTACTATTAATTGTTTCAAATTGAGGTCTGAAGTAGTAGATGTATTGGAAGTAAATACACTTATTTAAATACACATTCTTAATCATGAAAATATTAAGCTAGCCTAATTGGTAACTATTTATAAAATTTAATTTTCAAGTTAAGAAGTGTCTAATTTAAAAAATAAAACGTATAAAAGTTGAATTGGGCTATTTATGAATGAGTCAGAGCGTTTGTTCTTGCAGACGACCTGAGTTTGGTTCTCAGCGCTCCCATAGAGGCTTTTGACTGTTACTCCAGTTCCAGGGGACTCTAACACCATTTTGTGACTACATACATGCAGGGAAAACAGTCAATATGCATAAAGTCAATATATAAATTAAACAATATTAATCTCAATTTCTTTTGCCTTTATTACATATGCTGTTACAAATTGCATCACTCTTTCTTGAACTGCAGGCAGCAGGAGACTGTCCCACTGAGTGTGGCTTGAGCATATAGAAGACCTCAAAACCCGCTTCCACAGTGACACACTGCCTCCAACAAGGCCACACCTATTCCAACAAGGCATTCCTCTTAATAGTGCCACTCACTCCCTGTGGGCCTGTGGGGGCCAATTACATTCAAACTACCCCAACCCCCAAGTAGTCTTTGGGAAGGTTAGAGATGTAGCTTAATAAGGCCCTGGGTTTGATCACCAATACTAAAACTCTCCAGGGCTGGAGAGATGGCTTAGCAGTTAAGAGCACCCATATGTCAGCCCATAACCATCTTTAACCCCATTTCCAGCAGTTATGATGGTGTCTTCTGGTCTCTAGGGACACCAGGCAAACACATGGTGTACAGTTAAACATGCAGCCACAACAGCCATATACGTGAAGAAACCAAAAGACGTAAATGCAAAACCTCTCAAAATAATTTCACTGCAAAAAGGAACTGGCATAGATTTAGAGGTAGACTGATTTCTTAGGTAGCTGTTTCTAGGGATCTTGGTTTTATCTGACTTCATTCTCTCAAGAAAAATGATGTTTTCAATAGCTCCAAGTTTATATAGCCATCATAGTCCATAGCTTCATCATAAATTCAGTAGAATTCCTATTGACCTTACTCATGGTCTGTGAATCCAACAGCTGTTGGAGAGGCTAGGGAGATGAACTATTTGGTTGATTAACTTAGATTACTTGCTGTGCCCATAGCAGACCAAGAGCAGAGTGGAGGAAAGTCAGTACCACAGACTGACTAGGATTATCACGAGATTGAGGATGGCAAGTTCTTCCAAGGAAGAAGAGAAGATCAACTCTCTTCTCTTTCCCTCCTGCCCTCAAATTCAAAGCATTTTGTATAGATGGCAGTGAATTCATTTGTTGAAAAGATGAACTGTCCTTTAGGGATTCTGTAATCCTCTTGGACAGCTTCTGTCCTTACAGTCAGACCGTTGTGTAAGCCACACTGACACTGAGGTAGTGTGCATTTCCCCTGGGCCCAGCACACAGTGGATTTATAAGTACTTTGTGTGTGATGGTAGTGGGGAAAGTGGACAGAGAACCAGGAGATTGACGTTTGGGTGTTGGTACTCCTACCAGAGGTAGATCTGTGTCTTTCACTTGTTTGGATTTGTTAGAAAATGGAAGTAGCCAGAAAAGACCAGGAACTATTTAACAAATAAACCAGGTGCAATGCAAACCTGTATTCCCAGCAGTACTGAGGCAGGAGAATTGAAAGTTCCAGGCCACCCTGATCTAGTGAGTTTGAGGTGTTCTGAGCTGTGTAGGGATATCCAGTCTATCAGGAAAGCAAAACAGAAGGTGGGAAAGCCGAGAAGTTACTTACGACTTGTTTATAGCAGTGGGACGGTGATGTCTGGCAGCTGTTCTGGAAGCATCGGCAGGCACAGGCCGTCCCCTCAGATGGTCTTTCAGTCTTCTCTGATGTTAATGGAAGTCATACAGCTGCACTTTGTTGGAATCTTCCTTTTTAGATCTTTGTGAGTTCTTGTTTTCTTCCCCCAAGAAAAATATGGAATTACATCATTTTCTATGAGTATTTACTAATAAAAATATATACCTCACTGCTTTTATCTTTGCTCAGCTACATAAAAATTAATTTTTTTTATCAGTAATCTTTCTAGGAACTTTTTGTACTGCTATTTTTGTTTTTTGACACTGTAGCTCAGGTTGGCCTAGAACTTGTAATCTTCCTGTTTCAGAGAAGCTAAAATATGAAAATACTGATCTTCATAAGTGTAAAGATTATTCACTCTAGGTTAATATTCATTTTAAATGTATATTAATGGATATGGATTTTATACCTGGCAAAAAAAAATTTGTAATTTCCAGTACGAAATGAGACTTTTTAGCCTCAGTAGTGTTACACATCTTTAATGTCTGCACTCAGCAGGCAGAGGCAGAGGGATCTCTGAGTTCCATGACACCCAGAGCTATAGGGAGATCCTGTATCAACAAAACAAATGAGCAAAACAAAAGGAAATGAGACTTTCTGTTAAACATGCAAATAGACAAAAGTAGGAATTGAAGGGATTCTGTTCTTTCAAATCATAGATTTGTACAGTTTGGAAACAAATATGCTTTTCCATATTTTTATATAGTGTTTTACTAAAAGTTATTTCATTTTACTTTAGGAAACCCAAGGAAACATATAACATCTTTGAAGAAAGCTGTAGATATGACCTGCCATGGAGAACCGTCACTCTATAATTCCTTAAGCATGGCTATGCAGACCCTAAAGTTAGTATTTTTTAAAAATATTTATTTATTATATGTAAGTACACTGTAGCTGTCTTAGACACCCCAGAAGAGGGCATCAGATCTCATTTCAGATGGTTGTAAGCAACCATGTGGTTGCTGGGATTTGAACTCAGGACCTCCAGAAGAACAGTCAGTGCTCTTAACTGCTGAGCCATTTCTCTAGCTGCCAGTAATCTACAATTTTTTTATTTTATTTTAAATTATGTATATAGTGTAAGTGTACATGAATACATCAGGCCAGAGTCTCCGATCCCTTGGAGCTGTACAGGCAGTTAGGGACTGCCCAGCAACAGGTGCTGAGGCTCGGACTCAGGGCCTTTGCAAGAGCAGTGTGGGCCCTTAGCTGCTGAGCCATCGCTCCAGGCCCTCTGCCTGCCTGCCTGCCTTCTTTTTTCTTTTCTTTTCTTTTCTTTTTTCTTTTTTCTTTTCTCTCTTTTCTCTTCTCTTCTTTTCTCTTCTCTTCTCTTCTTTTCTTTTCTCTTCTTTTCTTTGAAACAGGGTTTCCCCGTGTAGTTCTTGGCTGTCCTAGAACTCACTCTATAGACTAGGCTGTCATTGAACTCAAGATCTGTCTGCCTCTGATTCCCAAGTTCTGGAATTTAAAGCATACTCTACCACTGCCCAATAGTGTTGGTTATCTTTAATTTATATATTATCAGTTAAAGTATATCTGTAATGAGTTTATAAAGGTCAAACAAAATTCACAGCAGTACATAAGAACTAAGAAAAAAATTTAATTGAGAATTAATTGAATGGCAAGGCATATATTGCATGTTAGTACTGCAGAGACTAAGGCAGGAGGCTCATGAATTTGAGGTCAACCTGGGTTAAAAATCAATCAATCAATCAATCTATCTTTATCTATCTATCTATCTATCTATCTATCTATCTATCTATCTATCTATCTGTCTATCTACCTACCTATTCATCCATCCATCCATCCATCCTGTTGAGAGAGATTGAAATTTAGAATTTTTTTTTTTAAAGATTTATTTATTTATTATATGTAAGTACACTGTAGCTGTCTTCCGACACCCCAGAAGAGGGCATCAGATCTTGTTACGGATGGTTGTGAGCCACCATGTGGTTGCTGGGATTTGAACTCTGGACCTTCGGAAGAGCAGTCATGTGCTCTTACCCACTGAGCCATCTCACCAGCCCCCGAAATTTAGAATTTAATAATCATGAATTGGATGTAACTTTTATTTATTACCTCACTTTGTAGCTTAAATGAATAAACCATGTTCGCTATCCATTTTGGATAAATTCTTAAGCTAGTGTAATTTATGTGACCTATTGGAATGTATCTTTACCTTTATAGACACATGCCTGGACATACAAGTAGAGAAGTGCTAATCATCTTCAGCAGCCTTACAACCTGTGACCCATCTAATATTTATGATCTCATCAAGGTAGGATCAAAACTCAAGTTAGACTCTATAGGACTAGATTTCAGAACATTAATTTTCAAGGTTATTATTCATTAATTTTTTTTTTCTCTTGAAATCTTTCCTTTTTTTGGATCTTATGAAGACCCTGAAGACAGCTAAAATTAGAGTGTCTGTTATTGGATTATCTGCGGAGGTTCGAGTTTGTACTGTACTTGCTCGTGAAACTGGTGGTATGTATCTGCTATCTTCAATAATTATAATTACTGTGTAAGAAATAGTTTATTAAATAAGTAGGATGTTTTACACCATTAAACTTAAACCATTTAAGTCTGTAGTTCAAAATATAGCTGTATTCTTAAACATATCATTGAGTGTTCTAAGCAACCATTTAAAATTCAAGGAGTTCTCAGTAGGTCAGTGTTTTAGAGTTATAACTTTCAAAAAGTTAGCAATCTCACTGTATGTAAAACTTTGTAAAAATTGTGTAGCTTGGCTTTAATTTTAGTTACTATTATGTCTAGAGACATTGATGGAGAGATTTAAATTATTTTTAAGTGATAATTTACCTAAAGTGGTTATGAAATTATTTATTTTCATCTAAAGAAACTTTGGTAGGTTTTACACAGAAGCGCTTGTCTTTAACCTGCTGTGTCTTGCCTTTGCCTCTTAGGCACATACCATGTTATCTTAGACGAAACCCATTACAAGGAGTTGTTAGCACATCATGTGAGCCCCCCTCCTGCCAGCTCAAGCTCCGAGTGCTCACTCATTCGCATGGGTATGTGTCTCTCCCGGGTTGCTTTACTGTGTGCCTTTGCTTCACGTCAGATGTTCTGCTTTCATTTGTGCAAGTTATCATTTTCACATTTAAGAATTGTTTTCCTACTTGAATTTATTATAATAAAAAAAATATTGAAAAATGTTTATAAAAAGAAATTAAAGCCACCCATCTCTTGTTTGTTGATAACATTTCTGGTCTTGTTAAATTAGAAAGATAAAATGATACTTGAAAATACTTGTGGTAAGAAATTTCTTTTCTGCCGGGCGTGGTGGTGCATGCCTTTAATACTAGCACTTGGGAGACAGAAGCAGGCAGATTTCTGAGTTCAAGGCCAGCCTGGTCTACAAAGTGAGTTCCAGGACATCCAGGGCTATACAGAGAAACCCTGTCTTGGAAAAAAAAGGAATTTCTTTTCTTTTTTAAAAAGGTTTACTTATTTATTTATTTTTATTTTATGCATATGAGTACACTGTAGCAGTACAGATGGTTTTAAGCCTTCATGTGGTTGTGGGGAATTGAATTTTTAGGACCTCTGCTCGCTCCTGTCAACCCCACCCTCTCTGCTCAACCCCACTTGCTCAGTCCCTGCTCGCCCAAAGATTTACTTATTATTATGCATAAGTATAAGTAGCTGTCTTCAGACACTCCAGAAGAGGGTGTCAGATCTCATTACAGGTGTTGTGAGTCACCATGGGATGGTTGCTGGGATTTGAACTCAGGACCTGCAGAAGAGCAGTCAATGCTCTTACCCGCTGAACCATCTTGCCAACCCAAGAAATTTCTTAAATAAGCCACAAAATCTTTATTATACAATCAAAGTATGTCATACAAACTGCAAAAACAGAAAGTTACAGCAAAGTTTGCCAGATTACTCTGATTTTTTTTCAAGGAGTAGAAAATTATTGGACATAAAAATGATCATTTTAAATAATCTTTTTTTGAGACAAGGTCTCACTGTGTAGCTTTAGATGTCCTGGAACTCACTTTGTAGCCTGGCTTCGAACTCACTGAGATCACCTGCTTCTGCCTTCTAAGTGCTGCAATTAAAGGTGTGAGTCACTATACCTAGCACTTAAAGGGATTTTGGTTTTCTTTTATATGTGCTTAAAGAGATACTATATCATTAAATACATATTTAGTTGTGTTAGGAACTATATAAGACGTGAACTATTTTTTTAAAATGGTTTATTAAATTAAAGATATAAATTTTAGAGTGTGAGGTTGTATATAGAAAGATCACCCCTCCTTTTCCTCTACTTTTTCTTATACCTTGGAATTAGAGTTTCATTATGCTATGATAGGCACATATCTACCTCAAAGGCAGGAAAGAGCTTTTATACAACTTTGTTGACCTTCTGGTAAGAATACCTTAAGATTCTTATTCATAAAATTCTGTTTTTTGCCTATAAGAGGAATTAATGCTGTTTTTTTTTTTTTTTTAACTTATTAGGATTCCCTCAGCATACCATTGCTCATTTGTCTGATCAGGATGCAAAACCATCCTTCAGCATGGCGTAAGTAAAGAGCAATTGTCAGTTATAACTTTTTAAAAAAATTTACTTTACTTTTATGTACATTGGTGATTTGACTGCGTGTATGTCTGTATGAGGGTGTCAGATACCCTGGAGCAGGAGTTACAGACACTTGTGAGCTGTCATGTAGGTGCTGGGAATCGAACCCAGATCCTCCGTAAGAGCAGCCAGTGTTGTTAACTGCTGAGCTCTCTCTCCAGCCCCCAGTGATAACATTTTAACATTTAAAATATATTCCTCTAAGTTAGAAGGTCTTAATTTATAATGATTTTTATAAACTAGTACCATCTACATAGCCATGAAAAGAAATGGCCCTCTCTGTTTGTGCGTATGCTGTGATCGTCAGGATATATTACTAAATATAATGGCAAGGTACATGTGCATAGTGTGTTACCCATCATCTAAATTAAAGGTGGGGACAGGCATGCTGGCTCACATCTGCATTTCTAGGATTCTGGAGACTAAGGCAAGGTGATAGTTTTCAGTTTGAGATCACTCTGGGCTGTAGAATTTATTTGTAAAAGCCATAAATAAATGAAATGAAAATGGAGATATAAGTAGATGTATATATTTAGATCTCTATTTAAAATGTAGATATGAGTAGAAGTATATGTATAAGATACATATATATGTATATAATACATACTATGTTTACATGTTTACATATAATTCGTATAATACATATATATTCTAATGATTAAAAAAATAATGGCAGCACTCAGGAGGCAGAGGCAGGTGGATTTCTGAGTTCGAGGCCAGCCTGGTCTACGGAGTGAGTTCCATGACAGCCAGGGCTATACAGAAAAACCCTGTCTCGAAAAACCAAAAAAAAAAAAAAAAAAAGAATAATGGAATAGAAAGTTCAAAAATGAAGAAAGTTACCTTGGTGGGTGCTTGAGTAATGTAGTAGACTCTTCTCAGAATAAAGGGAAAGGAGGGCCGGGGGCAGAGCTAAGTGGCAAAGCACTTAACTGTTCTGCATAAAGCTGAGGATCACTTCTCAGTTGCACAAAAGACATTTTAGAGAGCCCATAATAATGAGACTAGATTAGATTAGTAGCTACTAGGCTAGGCTAATGATACTTAAAATTTTTTTTGAATAGATCAGTAAATATCTAAGTTACTATATTCTAAAATAAAGCTCTAAATATTTATGGAGGAAAAAAATAGCACCCAGAACAACAGAGATTACAATCTCTCACAGGATGCAGAAGTGAGTAGGCATCACCACATGCCAGCACTTGGGCATGAGAAAGGAGGGTTACACGGCAAATTTAAGGCTAGCTTGAGTTATATAGAAACACTGGGAAGAGAAGGGAGGAAGGAGGAAGATTGGGGTGGGAAGGGGGGGAGATAAGGGGTAGAGAGAAAATATGAGAGAATGAGAGTAACAGAAAAATTAACAGAATGGAAACATCCAGAAAACACTTGCTAGAATTAAAAGACGACAATATTAAAACAGCCAATGTAAATATACTCCCTAGTCTCTAAGTGAACGAGAAGTTGAAAATGTATAAAAAGAACTCAAATGAAACTTCCAGAAATGAAGAATATAATGTCTGAGATGAAAAGTGCACTGGAGGGGCTAAAGGGATAGTTGAGTGGTTAAGATCATATGTCCTCCACAGAACCAGAGTCTGGTTCCTAGCACCTACCCTGGGCAGCTCACAACTGCCTGTGACTCCGGCTTCAGGGTATCTGACACCTCTGCTCTCTGAGGACACCTGTACTCACGTTCACATACCCAGTCATAGACACACACACATGCACAGAATTAAAACTAAACTAAATCTTAGAAAAGAAAAGAAAAAACAGACTGGATGGAACTAACAGATTAGTCATCAAGAAAGAAAAAATAACTCAAAGACTCTAAGAGGAACTTTAAAAGGGAAGACAGAAAAAAAAAGAACAGCATTAGTGAGTGACAAGACATACGTGTTTTCCAATAAAATTTTATCTATTTTATCTTTTGAGACAGGGTACTACTGTGTAGTCTTGGCTGGCCTTGAACTCACTATTAAACCAGGTTGGGCTTGAACTCACAGAAGTCCACCTGCCTCTGCCTACTGACTGCTGGGTTTGACTAACATACTTTCTTCAGCTCTTTTCATCTATTAAAGATAACTCTTTCCACCCATAGGCATTTGGATAATAACAGCACTGAGCCAGGGCTTACACTGGGAGGCTACTTCTGCCCACAGTGTCGAGCAAAGTACTCTGAGCTTCCTGTTGAATGTAAAATATGTGGTAAGAACCCTATTGTTCCTTATTAAGTAAATTAGCATTAAATAAATTCGTAATTATATAGCTGCTGAAATAAACATAAATGTTGAATCTTGCTTATTATTTATTTAATTTGTATAAAGAAAAATAGATCGCTTTTTCCATTCAAGCCCTAGTAATTCATTTCTAAGGATTAACATAGCATCACAGAAGTTTCCTTGTTCTCTTTTTGATAAATGTTTTCTTTAAAAGACTGATAATTTTAATAGGCACTTTTTGGCTATTTGGGTCATGTATTTAGTGACAGATTGAATTCTATCCTGAAATATCTTTTCATGGCTACAGCTAAAAAAATACTCAGGGTCCTAAAAATCCTTGAGTGCTGGCTATGTAGTATAGTGGCAGCTTTTCTAGTGTGTGTAAGGTCATAGATTTGATCCCCATCGCTAGAAAAATAGAAATGAAAACACTTGAAAGTATTTTTCCTAAGTATATCTTTTGACTTTTTAGCCTTTGTCTTTATGCGGTTAGCCTTGTTAATGTCTCTGTCTTTATGCATTAGGCCTTACTTTGGTGTCTGCACCTCATTTGGCAAGATCTTATCATCATTTATTTCCTTTGGATGCTTTTCAAGAAATTCCTCTAGAAGAATATAAAGGAGAAAGGTATATGAATTTTGATTAATTCATATGTCACAGTGGTAAGCTAATGATTGAAACAACTCCTTAAAGCCATATTAATTTGTAAGATTTCTAATACAGAAAATGAGTTGTAAAACTCTATATTATAGTCTAGCAATCTGTTTATTTCCCTAAACTCACATATATATAGTTAAGAGTAATATAAAGAGTAATAGTAATAAAGAGTTAGTTAAGAGTAATCTTTTTTTTTTGTTTTTTTGAGACAGGGTTTCTCTGTGTAGCCCTGACTGTCCTGGAACTCACTCTGTAGACCATGCTGGCCTTGAACTCAAAAGAGTAATATTATATTGGTCTGGTGGGGAGTGGAAGCTGTGGCAGGGGCTGCAAAGGTGGCTCAATGGTTAGGAGTGTGCACAGCTCTTAGAACCCAGGTTGCGGGCTAGCGAGATGGCTCAGCGGATAAGAGCACCCGACTGCTCTTCCAAAGGTGCAGAGTTCAAATCCCAGCACCACATGGTGGCTCACAACCATCCTTAACAAGATCCGACTCCCTCTTCTGGAGTGTCTGAAGATAACTACAGTGTACTTACATATAATAAATAAATAAATTAATTAAAAAAAATAAAAAAGAACCCAGGTTGGGTTCCTAGCACCTATGCAGCTGCCTGCACTTCCAGCCCTAGGAAATTCTATGCCTGTATTTTCTCAGTCCTTTAATAAAATGATGGCCAGTGGCCAGTTTTCAGCTGTCAGTAGTTTAACAACCACCCCCAAAATTTATGAATACCTGACGCTGGCCTTCTTGATTACTGGAGAGAAGAGGTTAGCCGAACATAATCAAGAACCTGTGGTTATTTTCTTACTGACATTTCCAGTAGTAAAAGCTGAAGTGGAAGTGGTCAGTTGGTTATAGATTTATTTATTTATTTATTTATTTTTTTAAAAAGATTTATTTATTATATATAAGTACACTGTAGCTGTCTTCAGACACACCAGAAGAGGAATGTCAGATCTTGTTACAGATGGTTGTGAGCCAACATGTGGTTGCTGAGATTTGAACTCAGGACCTTCAGAAGAGCAGTCAGTGCTCCTAACTGCTGAGCCATCTCTCTAGCCCCTTTGATTTTTATTTATTTATTTTTTTGATTTCTTTGATACAGAGTTTCTCTGTAGCCCTGGCTGTCCTGGAACTTAACTCTGTAGACCAGGCTGGCCTTGAACTCAGAAATTCGCCTGCCTCTGCCTCCCAAGTGCTGGGATTAAAGGCGTGCGCCACCACGCCCGGCCTAGATCGTTTAGGAAATGAATTTTTACTATTTCTAAAAGTATCAGCACTTGAGAAATTTGATCACAAAATAATTATATTTTTCATATATAATAATTCATCACTTTTCACACTTAAAGATGTAATAATAATTTATCACTTTTCACATTTAAAGATAGTGTAGAAGTAATTTAATATGCAGATGAAGAGATGGCTCAGTGGGTAAGGATACTGAACTTTACAAGAGTGAAGACTTGAGTTTGGGTACCCAGCGCCCACATAAAGAATGCTGAGTGTGGCCTCACATTCTTGTAATTTCAGTGTTGTAAGGCAGAGACAGGAGAAGTCCAGGGATTCAGTAGGCCAACCAGCCTAGCCATTCAGTGAGCTCCAGGCTCAGTGAAAGACCTTGGTTCTTAAAGCAAGGTAGAGGACTGAGGAAGACACCCTGTACCAACCTCTGGCTTATACATGTATGCGACACCTATACTACATATGCAAAAGAAGTAATTTCAAATAAGCATGTCTAGATCAGTCTTGCTCCTCAAGTTACATCATCTTTCTTGGATATATTATATGACTTACATAACCAATTGCCTTATATTAACTATTTGAGATTATCTCTTTGCTATTAACAAGTAATGCCCATGTCTGTATCTCCAAATATTTGTACAGGAATATGCAGGACAAATTCTCAGGTAGAATTGTTGAGTCAGAAGTTATATGAGTTTTGGTAGATGTTGTAAATTTGTCCTTTAAAGAGTCTTTATATATTATTTGCCCATACTTTACTGATACTAGTTAGTATGAACTTTTTTTGATAATTGGTTCAAACTGGCAACTCAAAACCAAAGTTGCGTTGTTTCAGATTTCATGTAAGTGTGAACTTAATGAAAAGCCTACTGGATGGATTTGAAGATGAGTTGAAGAAAGATGGCAGGATTAAAAGGTGTTAATGCGGTGTAAATAGGAGAGTTAAAGACGAAACAGATGAATTTATATAGAAGGCCCTCTGTTAGAATAATGTGAAAAAGGAAGATACATTGTAGGGTAGGAAATCATTGAGTAGTTCAAGGAAGTATTTTCCTTTTAAAAAACATAATTTTCTACATGATTGTAAAAGTTCAAAATATGCAGCAAACACTAACACTATTAGCCACACCAGGTGCTAACGAGAGCATTCACCCTCGAATTTTTTAGGGAAAAGTATAACTGATTTAAATTATATCCCCAGGTAGGCAAATCCCTTTGTGTTTATAAAAACATAAAGATGTTTTGAGACTTGAGGTCTCAAAAAGACTCTTCAGGGGGAGGCCTGGCCTAGTACATAAAGGCACCTGCCACCAAGCCTGGTGAACTGAGTTGAATCCCAAGGACCCCCATGATAGAAGGAGGGAATTGACTCCACAAGCTGTCCTGTGTTCCAGATGTACACTATAGCACACACGTGCTCACACACATACACACACAGATAGATAAATAAAATGTTATAAAAATTGCTTAGCAAAAAAGATATTTTAGAGGAAGTTCTAGAGGAAGTAGGACTGAGAAGGAGAAGGACATGGGATCTGAGGAGCTGCCTCTAACTGTGAACAAGCCAAAGGAAGCTTTAGGACAATGGTGAGTGGAGATGGGGATGACGTCTGTTTCAGGGAGAGTAGTCAGTCTTGTTTTGGAAAGTCAGAATTCTCTAAGAAAGATGTCTTGATGATAGGGGATGAAAACAATACATTTCCTGAGAGTTAAATGTCTTTAGAGGCTGTCTAGGCTATTCATGGAAAGATTAGAGCTAAATTGTGCCAGTTAGGAAGGGAAATAAGCTTGGAATTAATTATCACCAAAGGAAAATTAGGGGCTGAGGAGATGGGCCCAGTTGTTCAGGTGTTGGATATTGCTGTGTGTGTGGACATTAGGTCTGGAGTTTAGATCCCCAGCACTCAGGTAAAAGGCTGGGCCTATCAGTGTCTACACTGGGGGTGGGCACACTGGGGCTTGTTGGGCATCTAGGATAGCCAGTCAGTGAGCTCCAGGTTCAGTAAGAAATGTTATCTTAAAAATAACCTTGAATTGGGTAAAACAAAACAAAAATAAAATGGAGTGATCAAAAAAGACACCAGGGTAATGACCTGTGGCCTCCACATGTACCTGCACATGCACCTCACACATTCATACTACACACATGAACGTGCACACATACTTGTCAGAGCTGAAATATTTATATGTGGAATAAACTAAATAGTGAATGTTGTTTGGTCCAAGTTGATGATTTAATTATATAGAAATACCAAATGTGGTGGCACATGTCAGGCCGCTGTCTATGAGTTCAAGTCCACCCTGGTCTATCAAGCAAGTTCCAGGANAGCCAAGGCTACACAGAGAAACCCTGTCTCAAAAAGCAAACAACAACAACAACAAAGACAGAAAAAGAAAATATATACATATACACATTATTGGATCAAGAGGGTTAAAAGAGAAATTCTTGCATAGTTGAAGGTTCATGGCTAGTACTTATAAATAAAACTGCACACTTACAAGAGTGTCAGCTAAATTTTTAAAAACTATTTTTGTTATTTTCACCCATGTGTATGTGTTGACATGAATGTGAGTACAGGTGCTGGTAGAGGCTTTGGAACCTCTTGGAACTGGAGGTTGTGAGCCATGTGGTGTGAGTACTTGGAATAACAGCATGTGCTTTTAACTGCTGAGCCATCTTGTTAAAAATGTTAAAGGTACTTCAGGGGAGGTAGAAATGAAGTGAAGAGAATAAAATAAAAGATTGCTGGGAATTTTTTTGTTCTGTTTTTTGTTGTTTTTCTGAGACAGGGTTTTTCTGTGTAGCCCAGCTGTCCTAGAACATGCTCTGTAGATCAGACTGGTTTTAAGCTCAGAGATCCCCCTGCCTCTGCCAGGAGTAGAGGTATGTGCCACCATCACCTGGCGAAGATTGCTGTTTTGTAATAAATTCTAAGGACCCATGGACAGGGATGACGTTATTGCTTTTAGGGCTTTATACATGCTAAGCTTGTATTCTACTACTAAGGTATATACCAGCCCCAGTCAAGTCCTGAAAAACAAAGCTACAGGCATCCCTCATTTCTTGGTGTATTCATCTAGGGTACATACCATATTTGGAATAACTGAAAGATAGTTTTCAGATAGTTTTCTGTAGGCATCAAATTCTCATAGAGTTCTAGTTCAGAAAGCATGTATATAATGAAAATAAGAACTAAATTTTGGGCTATGTGATGACCTGGGACATAGTGTATAATTTTTCTTGTTGTTCTTAGGAATTATAAATAGAGTTATTGTGTATACTGCAAAGGACAACAGACTAGGCAATAATAAGAATACTGTAACTCATATTGAAAGATTAAAAAAACAAAACAAAACAAAACTAATACTCTCCCTAAAGCTCACATGCAAATATAATTATTTATTAAATTATTTTAATGAGTGAAAACTAGAAAAATGATTCTCAAACTTTCTTTTTCAGGTTTTGTTATGGATGTCAGGGGGAATTGAAAGATCAACATGTAAGTTTATTGACTTTTTCAACATTAATACACAAGAAATATTGAAACGTGACACCATAAGAAGTTATAAGTAAATTGTTCCCTATAAAGACAATAAGTAGATAGAGGTAAAATGGGAACAAAATAATTTAAATAGTTTTGTCATTCTCATTCTTATTTTACTACAGAGAGATATTAAATACTTTTTAGTTTTTCAAGTAACGTTGCATTTAGTTTAGAAGTATTAAAAATATAGTATTATACTAAAATCTATTATAACTTATTTTGAAATTAGCATTATGGTTTCATAAATAACACATTGTGCCATTAATAAAATACTTTAAACTGTTTTTGAGGACAGAGCCAGGCGCAGAGGTATGTGTCTATAATCTCAGCTCCTGGGATGGTAGGCAAAGAAAACACATGAACCTAGGAGTTCAAGGCCGTCCTGGGCAGCAGAGTGAGCTTTCAAGACCAGAGTTAGAGCTGGGCTTGGGCTCAGTGCTGAGATCACAGGACAGGGCTGCAGTGCTCTGCTTGTTCTCACAAATAAAGCAGGTTTATTAAGGAGGTATGGTAGCAGGCGTGCAGTGTCCTGACTGTTCAGGAGAATGAGTCCTTCCTAACTCTTAGAACAAACAAACAAACAATAAGGTAAATAGAGAAAAACTTTTTTTCTTTTAGATTTTTTTTAAAGATTTATTTATTTATTTATTATATGTGTTTACACTGTAGCTGTCTTCAGACACTCCAGTAGAGGGCATCAGAATTTTCTTACAGATGGTTGTGAGCCACCATGTGGTTGCTGGGATTTGAACTCAGGACCTTTGGAAGAGCAGTTGGTGCTCTTAACTGCTGAGCCATCTCACCAGCCCATTGTTTTTCTTTTCATTAAATTTTATATGCCTTGGCACTGGTAGGGTATCTTACCTACCTAGCATGCATGAAGCCCTGGGTATGAGTCTCTTAGTTGAAAAAAAAACTTTTTACATTTTCCTTGGTCACCAGTAGCTTCAACTTCACCAAAACCACTTTAGAAAATCATTTGGCAGTATTAAAGTTTACTATTATTAGTGTATTAGAGAGTATAATGTGTATGTCAGAGTGTGAACCCACACATGCCCAGTGCACGTGTGCAGCTCAGAGGACAATGTTTGGAAGCTAGTTTTCTCCTTCAATCTTTATATGAGTTCTGGGGATAAAATTTCATGTTTGCGTGGTAAAGTGCTTTATCCTCTGAGCTCTCTTCATCCATCCATCCACCCACACATCCACATGTCTGTCCCTAAATACACAAGCAAAGCCTGCTCTGTCTGTGCATTGTTATGTTTTCAGGTTTGACCATTGATATTGGGTAACCTGTTGGGAAGGCTATTTCTCCCACTATCAGTGTCCCATGGTGTGGCTGAGGCTCTATGGGCTTCCCCATAACCATGTTATCATGTTTGCTGTCCTTGTTCATGTTTTGGCAGTCACAAAATCAGACTTGATGGTTGTCTCTAACATTCCTGGAGACACAAGCTGACGACATACTCCCCATTTCTCTGGCTTTTACAATCTTTCTTTCCCTTCTTTTGCAATGATCCCTGAGCCTCAAGTGCAGGAGTTGTAGATGTGTCAGTTGGGACTAGGATCCACAGCTCTGCATTTTGATTGGTTGTGGTTTTCTGTAGTGGTCTCCATCTTTTGCAAAGAGAAGTTTCCTTGATTAAAGATGAGGACTACTTTTTGTGAGTATAAGGACCAATGTTTAGAATGAAGTTAGTGGTTTTTCTGGTTTAGTAAAGTGCTCCTCCAAGATCTAGGACTTTACAAGCTTTAGTAAACTAGTTGGCTAGGTTTCTAGTATTTTGATTTCCGTCCTGTTGACTGGACTTTAAATCCAATTAGAGAGCTGTTGATTACCACTAAAATATGTGTGCCACTATTACAGCCTTAGGGTGTCCCGCCATGCTGGTCATTGATGTGGTGTTATAGCTGAGCCACTATTATAGCCTTAGGGTGTCCCGCTGTGCTGGTCATTGCGGTGGTGTTATAGCTGTGCCACTATTACAGCCTTAGGGTGTCCCGCCATGCTGGTCATTGATGTGGTGTTATAGCTGAGCCACTATTACACCCTTAGGGTGTCCCGCTGTGCTGGTCATTGCGGTGGTGTTATAGCTGGGTAGGACTGTTGTTGCTTTCCTCCTTGGAAGCATGAGTGGATCCTTCTGGGTCCATCAAAGCTAGTCTTCAGGGAGGAGGTAGTTTCCTGAGTACTAGCTTTCATGTTACAGCAGGCTTCATTTGTCAGTTTTAAAGAATACATTTTTACACATTTGAAATGTAGTCATTTTTAAAATCTGTATTATTATTACTCTAGACTATTAGCCCATATATGTAATACTGATTAAATAATTTTTTTTTAATTCTTATATTCCTTATGTGTGTCATTTGACATACTCTTGTATTTGGGTTTTTTGTTCCCCACTCCCACCCCTCCCATAGTCTTGTAGCCCAGGCTGGTCTGGAACTTGATATATGGCCTAGGATGACTTTGAATTTGTGATCCTCCTGCCTCCACTTTCCAAGTGCTAGAATTATAGGTGCGTGCTTACCTCCCAGCTGTTTGCCATATACTGCAATTGAAAGGGCTGGTTGAAGAGGGAAAAAATGTGTGAGGTTTGAGGAAATTGTGTTAGATTTAACACATTGGGGTTAATAAGGTGTGTAGGAGGGTAGGGAAACATTGAAGAATATAGGGAGCAAGGCAACTGAATTGTCTTTTGGCTATGCAGTTCTTAACTTTTGGAAACTAATTTTGTTTATCTGCCTCTCTCCTTTCCATTGCAGGTCTATGTTTGCTCAGTGTGCCAGAATGTTTTCTGTGTGGACTGTGATGTCTTTGTTCATGACTCTCTCCACTGTTGTCCTGGCTGTATTCATAAGATCCCAACTCCTTCAGGTATTTAATTCCAACACGAAGAACACAGACATACAAAACAAAACTTGTAACTGTAAATAAAATGGTTCTTTGAATAAATTGATTCTCTAATTAAAACATGAAAACACTTTGAAAGAAGATCTGATTTAAGAAACTTTCAACTATAAAAATATAGTATTTTTATTTGGATTCTATCACTGATATGCATTAAAATTTAATTAATTTTGTTTTCTATTATTTTGAGCCATTTTTATTCTAACTCATTAGTGTGTGTATATCTATATTAATATGACTTGTAATGATTAAATTGATGTCATAATCTCAGTTTTTTCATTTTAGATTTTTTTTTTAAAGATTTATTTATTTATTTATTTATTTATTATATCATTTTAGATTTTTATTTATATGCATGTGTGAGTGGCTATATGAGTTTGTTTACTCTTTTTTTTTTTTTTAAAGATTTATTTATTTATTATATGTAAGTACACTGTAGCTGTCTTCAGACACTCCAGAAGAGGGCACCAGATCTTGTTACAGATGGTTGTGAGCCACCATGTGGTTGCTGGGATTTGAACTCAGGACCTTTGGAAGAACAGTCGGGTGCTCTTACCTGCTGAGCCATCTCACCAGCCCAGTTTGTTTACTCTTAAGTGTAGGTACCCACAGGGGTCAGAGAGGGCATCAGATTCCCTGGAAGTGGAATTAGAAGGCAGTTGTAAACTACCCAGTGTGGGTGCTGGAACTGAACCCAGCTCCTGTGCAAGAGCAGCAAATACTCTTAATAACTAAGCCATTTGTCCAGCTCCAAAATATGCTTTTTTTTTTTTTAACTGAAAACTGTATACTATCATACAAAAAACGAGACTTTATTTTGGGAAATCAATTTCTAGTTACAGCAAGTTTTACTTTCAGAAATAAATCCACAGAACAATACATTCTGATTCACCCTTACATTACCTAGTATGCTGAACAAGGAATGTTCTTATTCTTTGTAGGAGTTCCTTCTTTACACTGTCAGGTACCAGGGCTCTCTGCCTTTTGGAGTGATTTCAGCCACCAAGTCATCAACAGTACTGTGTTCTAGTCCTTTTTCTTTAATTACCTCTATATAGTACGCCTTCATCTGATCCTTCCAGCCGCACTCAATTAATTTAGATTTCTATTAACTTTTGGTTAGTCACTGCTCTCATCTGCACATCTTTGTTCATCTTGCTAACCGACATCACCTCAGGCAAGGGCCATCCCTTCCCAGTGTCTAAATGACCCTTTTGCTGACTACTACACCCTTCCCCAAAAATGCTCTTTAAAAAACAAACAAAGAAACATGCATTCACATGAATGAATACAATACACACACACACACACACACACACACACACAGACAGACAGAGTTAAGTGACCAGAGTCCAGTCTACTGGATGTTTCTCAGGATTCATATACACTGAGTCTAGACTCAGTGGTTTTTTTCTTTTTAAATTGCTTTTAAATTAAAAACAATTTTTTATTATAAAAGAGCATTGCAAATAAATACCCCCACCTCCCTAAAAAAAAAAAAAAAAAAGGATCCCAAAACTGTATAACTCAGTGAATTTCTTTATAATTTGAATAGCTAGTTGGAACAGAAGATAAAGAGCCTCACACTGGATTTTATACTTAACTCTTGAATGCATTTTTATGCACGTATACACTATCCAAACTAAAAAAATCCCTGTCAGAGTTGGAACTAGAGACAGTTAGCTTTCTATCCTTTAACACTTTGAATTCATTCCTTCCGCATCCTCTAAGACTTAGGCTTTCTTCTTTCCTGTCTGTTGTACTGCCCCCACATATACATTTGTTCATAAGTACACATATATTGTTTGCTGTATTCCGCATAAGAAGAGCATGCACCTTTTCCTGAGGTCGTGTGGCCTCACTAACTATTAGACATTCCAAGTCCATCCATTTTTCTGCAAATGTTGCAATCAGTTTGCTTTTGCTTTTTTTTTTTTTTTTTTTTTGGTGTTTGTGTTGGGGTTGGGGGGGGTGGCAGGTGGCTGTCCTGGGACTCACATAGACCAGGCTGGCCTTGAACTTCGAGGTCTGCCTGCTTCTGCCTCCTGAGTGCTAGGGTTAAATTGTGTACCACCATTGCCTGACATAATCACATTTCCTTTTAGAGCTAAATAGTCCATTTTTATTTGTATGTCACATTTTCTTTTTTCTTTTTGTATATCACATTTTCATTATCCATTCATATGTTAATGGGCAGTGATGTTGATTCTAATTCTTTATTATAGTGAATAAAGCAATAGTAAACATGGGAAATGTCTCTTTAAGGTCCAAAGTTCTCTGGGTATATGTGAGGAGTAAAATAATGGAATCATCCAGTAGTCCTATTTTTATTTTTTTCAAGACAGGGTCTCTCTGGCTCTTTTGGAACTTGTTCAGGTTTATAGACTAGGCTGGCCTTCAACTCACAGAGATCTACCTACCTCTGCCTCCTGAGTGCTAGGATTAAAGGCGTGCACCACCATGTCAGGCTTCTTTTTGTAACTTTTTGAGGACTGTCTAAACTCAGTTCCACAGTGTCTGTATTAATTTGCGCCCTTTCCAACAGTGAGTAAGGATTTCTTTCTGTCTATATCATTTTCAGCATTTGTTAGATTTATTGATGGTAGCCCTCCTGGGGTTAGATGGTATCTCAGCATTTGCCTGATGGCTAGGGATATTGAACACTCTTTAATAAAAATATGGCTCTTATGGGATAGTCACCAGAGAAGACTGCTCAGATGTGGGTTTGAGGTTTTACTATCCAGCTGGGTACACAAATGGGTGCTAAGGATCCCAGTGTAGCACTGAGCCTTTTTCAGAATGATCTTCTGAGCACAAAAAACATGTTGTGGATTGACATACTTCAGTTAATAAGAACTAGAAGCAGAACTGGAGAAACTAAATAGTGTATTTTGAGACTTTCCCAGGACTATATGGAGTTCAATGGATGAGGCCTTTGTTTTAGTTTTGGCAGATGGTGCTGTCTTAAGTGCTGAGTGTATGACCCAAATGGCCACTTCTATCATGGAGTCAGTTGTGCTGAGGTCTCAGGGCCTACTAAGGTCGGGGCCCTTGTTTTAATGGCCACTTTTTTCATTTTTTTTATATTTTAAACTGTCCTTTCAGTTTATTTGCCAGTTTGTTGACTGGCAGTTCCCCCCCATGTTGGTATTTTCTGCAGTTCTTTGTAAATTCCAGAAATTTGCCCCTTGTATGAAGTGTAGCTCGTAAAAGTTCCTCCCATTCTATGGACTGTCATTTTGCTGTACCGATTGTTTCCTTTGCTTACCAGTGGTTCTTTAGCCAGGCATGGTGGTGCATGCCTTTAATCCCAGCACTTGGGAGGCAGAGGCAGGCGGATTTCTGAGTTCGAGGCCAGCCTGGTCTACAGAGTGAGTTCCAGGACAGCCAGGGCTACACAGAGAAACCCTGTCTCGAAAAACCAAAAAACCAAAACCAAAACCAAAAACCCCAGTGGTTCTTTGTATGGTACCAGTTTCTGTCACAGGTAACCTGCTACTGCTGTCTTTCTTCCTTGGCAACAGAGGTGTTAGTAAGTTTAGGATATGCTTCTGTCACAGTCAGAATAGTCTTTATCTCCTACTCCTACCATGCTTAGAAGAAAGACTTTGAAGTCTCCTCTTGAAAAGTTACCAGAGCCAGTCTGTAGTGACACACACCTTTAATCCTGACACTTGGGAGGCAGAGGCAAGAGGATCTCTGTGAGTTCAAGAACAGCCTGGTCTACAGAGTATAAGTTCCAGGACAGTCAAGGCTATACAGAGAAACGTTTCAAAAAACTAAAACCAACCAAACAAACAAAAAAAGGAAGAAGAAATAAAAGTCACCAGAGACTGTGGTAGCTAGTTTTTAATTTTTTCTTATTCTTTTTTACATCTTTGACCCAAGTTTTTCCTCCCTTCTCTCCTCCCAGCCTCACCCCCCGCATTCCCTCTTCAAGCCCCCCCCTCCAATCCCCCAATTCACATCTACTCCATTTATATTCAGAACAGGGCAGGACTCCCATGTACATCAACCGAACTTAGCATTTCAAGACTAGGCGCCTCCAATTGTCACCTTGTTGAAATATAGAATCACCTCAGAAGAGAGCCTCAGATGAGGAGTTATCTAGATCAGGTTGCCCTGTATAGATGTGGAATTATCCTGTAAATTGATGCAGGAAGACTCAACCCATTGTTGGTGGACCCATTCGCTGGCGTGGAGTTCTGAATTAGCTAGATGAGCATAGCAGCAAGCTAGCAGGAGCATGGGTACATTTATTTCTGTCTGATTTTGACCATGGGTGTGGTGTGACTGGCTGTCTCAAGCTTACCATCTGGTGACTTCCTTGCTGTTAAGGATTGGAATTTTAGCCAGATCCTTCCCCCCTTTGTTTTGCTTTCTGTTGGAACATCTTATCACCTTAACAAAAATGAAATCAGAGCAAAGACTTAAACTCATTGTCAGAGGGGATAGTCCCAGTTTTAGATGTCATTTCCATGCTTGATAAGGTTAAGATGAATATTATCGCAATGTTTCAAAGGGAATTTACTTTTTCATAGTCATTGAGAGAAACATTAGTCTTGTTTAAAGATTACAGAAGTAAAAGCAGGGTGTGTTCCTTAGCATAAGAGCACATGTTTATGGTGTGTGTAAGGGCCTAGTGTCCATCCCTAGCGTGCACGCCCACACACACACACACACACACACACA
>NC_034600.1:31330834-31341254 GCF_900095145.1 Mus pahari | reverse complement strand
TTTATTCTTTATTGGAATTTCTAAAGTTGAGTTCCCTAGAAAGTAACATAAGGCAAAGATAAAGCTGGGTGGTGGTGGTACACGCCTTTAATCCCAGCACTTGAGAGGTAGAGGCAGGCAGATTTCTGAGTTCGAGGGTAGCCTGGTCTACAAAGTGAGTTCCAGGACAGCCAGGACTATACAGAGAAACCCTGTCTTGAAAAAAACAAAAAACCAAAAACAAACAAACAAAAAAAACCCCCAAAACAAAAAAGATAAAAGTATTGTTACTTCATTTGAGAGGTGCCAACTGGGGATTGGTGTTGCGGAAGGACAGGGAAAATGCTAGGGGAAATACTGTGTGGTACAGTGTGTTAGCACAGTGGCCAGGCTTCATGACAAGCTGAGAGTAGATGCAGGCACCTCCTGGCAAATGCACCTTCTTGGAATGTGCAGTTATAAAGAGGGCCACAAGGAAACACCTCTGAGCAGCCTAGAGAAGGGAGAGAAAAATTGTCTGTCTGTCATGTGTGGAGGTGGAGGTGGTGCATGCTTGCCTTCCCTTGCATGTTGGAGGTCAGAAAACAACTTAGAGCTAACAGTTTCAGCCTCCACCATGTAGGTCCAGGCATGAAACTCAGGGTGTCAGGTTTGTCAGCAAGCTGCTTTAACTGCTGAGCCATCTTGCTGGTGTGAGCCAGCACACCTAGTTTTATGTGATGCTGGGAATGAAATCCAAGGGTGTATACTTGTGAGTCAAGCACTCTCCCATCTGAACTACATGCCTGGCTCTCTCTCTTTTCGAGACAGGGTTTCTTTGTGTAGCTCTGGCTGTCCTGGAACTCACTCTATAGACCAGGCTGGCCTCGAACTCAGAAATCTGCCTGCCTCTGCCTCCCAAGTGCTGGGATTAAAGGCATGCACCACCGCGCCCGGCGCCTGGTTCTCATTTTAATAGAGTGGCATTGTATACATTGTATACCTCTGAAAGGTGCAGTGACAACCCAGGACAGATAGACTTGGTGACTTCAGGTTGGACTCCCGTCAGCCAAGGAAGCTGAGCCAGGGCAGCAGTGCTGGAGTAGAAGGCAAGCCTCAGCTCTGAGAAGACAGGGCTCAAGGGGATCTGAGGAGGGGGCATCAGGGGCTTCCCTTCTGATCATCATACAGCACAGCAGCCAATGCTAACATGTCCCTTCCTCCCCCACAGACCTTCATTCACTTGACTCCTTCCTCAAGTATAATTATTATATATCTCATTCTTTTTCTGTTATACAAGACATTGATATGCTTTAATCAGTTACTGTTTATTAAGATGTAATATATCTACCACTTTCTTGGCTCTTCATTTCTTCTTTAAGGTCCATTTAAGATTTCTTTTTTTTTATCTTAATCATAGTAACATTCAAAATGTAGTATATACTATATATTTGAGTGAGTAAAAATAATATAATCAAAAGAAATACTGGGAACCAGTAGAAATCATTAAGTCTAAAAAGATCAACAGAATTTATAAATCTTGAAGTAGATTGATCAATAAAAAAGAAGACCAAAGTACTAACTTCCAAAAAAAAGGATGATGGCTGATGAAAGGGCTCAGAGGCAAGTGCCTGTAGGCCCAGTGACCTGAGTTAAGTTTCTGGGGCTCACAGGGTTGGAGGGAAGTGATTGCTGCAAGTTGTCCTCTGGCGTCCACACATGTGCTGTAGGGAAAAGATAAATAAAAGATGATCTAGATAAGATGGTGAACTCCTGCAATTACAGCACTTGGGAAGCTGAGACAAGACAGTTGCCTCAAGTTCAGGGTCATCTTGGGTTAAGGTAAGATCTTGTGTCAAAAAAACAAAACAAATGAACAATACAGAACAATACAGTTCTAAAATGTCAGAATTTACATATTTATCCCCCAAAGACATTTTTTTTTTTTTTTTTTTTTTTTTTTTTGAGACACGGTTTCTCTGTGTAGCTCTGACTGTCCTGGAACTCACTCTGTAGACCAGGCTGGTCTCAAAACTCAGAAATTCACCTGCCTCTGCCTCCCAAGTGCTGGGATTAGAGGCGTGCGCCACCACTGCCCAGTCCAAAGAAATATTCTGTCCTGTGACAGTGTAGTGACACATGTCTTTAATCCTAACACTTGGGAGCAGAGGCAGGCCTGGTTTACATAGTTCCAGCACATCCAGGGCTATCTAGAGAGACGGTCTCAAAAAAAGAAAACAGACAAAAAAGCATCTCTTCTTTTTACTAGTTCTCAGGTTCTGTTGTAATCCTTTTTAGTTGTGTAAGTTGTTTGACCTCAGCATCCCTTTCCCTTTATTTTAAAGAGACACAGTATGGGCTGGGTGTGGTGATGCACTCCTTTAATCCCAACATTGGAGAGGCAGAGACAGAGACAGTTGGATCTCTTAGTTTGAGGCTAGCCTGGTCTATATATATAGCAAGTCTCAAGACAACTAGAGCTACTATATTTGAGATCTGTTTCAAGAAAGGAAAAATGAAGGGGAGAGTCAGTTTTCCTCAAGAGTATGGAGTATGTCCACTGTTAGGCTGACCACATTCCATTGGGTGTTATTAAGAGTATATGGTAGTACAAATTAAACTTGAATTATTTTTAAAAAAGACACAAAGTTGAGGGTTAAGGATGGATCTGGGAGGATTATGTGGTGAATATGCCTAAATTGCATTGTATGAAAATTTCAAAGAATTAATTTTTTTTTTCAGAGACAAAACATTTGTTGAAACAAAAAGCAGAGCTTCAGCTATTCACTAAAAAGATCAGTAAGCATTTTTGCAAGATTATGACACAACTTCCTCCTTATCATACCCATGTTCAGGTCCATCTCTGTAATGGTTAGAAAATTCATACCATGAAGCAGCATCCTGAATGGAGAAAGAAGGACACTACCAGCCATTTGGGAAATATGGTAGTGGAATCGCCAGACCTTCAGTAAGTTACAGGGTTTAGGAGAAAGACAGGGAGTTTTGAGTTCATAGGCCTATATGAAGAAACTAAGGGGCACAAGGCTAGTTAGCCTTCCAGGGAGTACTCTTAGTACCTTAACAGTTCTTGTGGGTTCAGATTTACAAGGACAGAGGACTCATTTGTTTAACTCTTCTCTGGGGAGAGGTTATTACAAGATGGACTGTGGACTCTGTTTACCTGTGTGAATTGCTGCTTGAGTCATACCTCACAGCAGGATCCTAGAAACTACACTTAATTTGTTATTTATTAATGTACTCAACAGACCTTATATATTGTACATAAGAGTTGAAGCATTAGGGATATACATAATGAAAAGAAGACAGTGTAAGTGCCATGGAAGACCCATAAAGAAGTTCATGTGAAAGTGCTAACAGTATGTCAAGTGATAATGTCATTTATCCAAGGGAGGAACTGTGCTGGGTCTGACTCAGGTTATTGCAGTGGTAAATTCTTGAAGGTATTGGTCACATCTAAAGGAGACTGTTTCTGAGAAGCTGAGCATGATCGGAAGGAGGCTGTCATTTTTGCTTCACACCTGCTTGCATCTTTTGAATTTTATTCATAGACATTTGCTCAAAAATTAGAATAGTGTTTAAAATGAGGAAAACGATGGGTTGGCTTCAGGCTGTTCATTTCCACAACTCCCTGCCGTATTCTGGGAATGTTGTTCCTCTGTTGCTATATATTTTAAAAACAGATTTATCTGATTTATGAGTCAGGGTCTCCCTATATTGCCCAGATTGCTCTCAAACTCCTGGATACAAGGAATCTCCTTGTCTTGTTCTGAGTAGCTAGGTCTCTATATTTACCATTAGCTTGATTTCAAAACCTGGTGTGTGCATGTGGGTGTGGGTATAGTGTGGGTGTGGTTATGTGTCTGTGTAGGCCAGAGGACAACCTTGGGTGTCATCCCCCAATAATTTTTTGGAAGGTATTCTTTAAAACAGGGTCTTTTCTTGGCTTGGAAATCATTAATGAGGTTAAAATGGCTGAACAGTGATTCAAGGAATCCCCTGCCTTCCCCAAACTAGGGTTTTGGTTGTGTGCACCACACCCAGTGTTTTCCTGTAGGTTTTAGGACATGAACTCAGGTCATCACACACACACACACACACACACACACACACACACACACACACGCAATGTTAAAATGAAGTCACACTAAATATGTATTGTAAATATCTCACAAAGTACCGACATACTTTAAATATAGGAAAATTATTATAACTCAATAATAAAAAGGTAAACTAATTTTAAAGTAAGATGGGTCTGATAGTCCTGGATGTGGCACATTTCTGGTAATAGGATGGCTGTGTAGGTGTGTTAGCTGCAACAATGGAGGTACCCCTTCACTAATACAGGAGCTCTTACCCCTTCTCTGCTTCCCTTTAGTGCACCACGATTGATCAGCTAGCTGAAAACAAACTGCTGAATTAAAGAAGTTTTCTCCTTATTGGATGAAGATGGAGATGGCTATGGGAACATGAACTTGGCCCTTCCAGATGGTCACTGAGAAAACCCAACAAGCCAATTCAGGATATATCCCAGAATTTTTACTCTGATGGAAAAAAGAAAGAAAAAAGAAAGAAGAAAGCAAATGCTGTACCTCACATGGTCTCTGCTTTAATTCTTGCCTCTAGGCACCTGCTTTGAGTTCTTGCCTTGGTGCTCCCAGTGATGGACTGTTAGCTGTGAGCCAAAAGAGCTCTTCTTTTCCTGAGCTGGCTATGGTTAGGTTTTATCACAGGAACAGAAAACAAACTAGAAAAGTGTGCTTTTGAAAATGTTATTTTTCATGTGTACACATCTTGCTTAAGAAAGTGGTGTTAAAAAAAAAGTTACTTTAAAACTTGAGACGGGACAGAGTCTCTGGCTGTAGGGATCATACAATTCAGGATGGAAATAGGGCCTTGGTTCCATTGGCTTATTTAATGACTTAGTCTTTGACTTTAGTGATCTCAGGGTTTACCTCAGACACTGGTCTGGCTCCAGTAGTCCCAGAGATCACCTTGGGACCTGGCCTTTGATCTGAGCCATCTGAGAGTTCACTTCAGGACTCAAGTTTTGTCTGCAGTGGTCCCAGAGTTTATCTTGGAAAAGTACCTTTAACTCCAGGAGTCCCAGATGTCAGTACAATAAGGGTTTTGGTTTTAGCCGTCCCTGAGTTTATCTTCAAGACAGAAATTTGGCTGCAGCACCTCTAGAGTTCACCATGGGATAGGGCTTTTGGCTCTAGAGGTCCCAGCACTAACCATTGTGCAAAGGCTTTGGCTCAAAAGCTCTTAGAGATCACTATAAGACTGAAGTTCTTCCCAGCAATCTGAAGGCAGAGGCAGGCAGATTTCTGAGTTCGAGGCCAGCCTGGTCTACACAGAGAAACCCTGACTCGAAAAACCACACACACAAAAAACTGAAGTTCTGACTCTTCTTCCCAGTCAGAGTTCAATGTAAAACTGGCATTTTGACTCTAGCCCCTAGCTGATTCAGAGTTCAGCATTCCACTGGAGTTTTTACTCCATGTGGCCACTCTGGTGATAAGTGTGTGGTGGTCCTGTTGTTACACTGTCACACCTAGGGCACCTCAGTAAACCCACTTTGGAGTCAACACCAAGCTTCACAGTCTCCATAGCTGAGAGTCATGAAGACTCACAGAAGAGAGTCATGAAGACTCACAGAAGAAGAGAGTCATGAAGACTCACAGAAGAATAGAGTCATGAAGACTCACAGAAGAAGAGAGTCATGAAGACTCCCAGAAGAAGAGGGTCATGAAGACTCACAGAAGAAGAGAGTCATGAAGACTCACAGAAGAGAGTCATGAAGACTCACAGAAGAAGAGAGTCATGAAGACTCACAGAAGAAGAGAGTCATGAAGACTCACAGAAGAGAGTCATGAAGACTCACAGAAGGAGAGAGTCATGAAGATTCACAGAAGAAGAGAGTCATGAAGACTCACAGAAGAAAGACAACTAGAGTTGGAAGAGAACTGAAAACTATAGGATAAATCCAATCAACACACACAAGACACAAAGGAAAATTAAATGGCAAAACAACTCATCACAACACTCATTCCAAACCTCAACTCCCTTATAATGGAAGCCAATGTCAGTGAGATAGATGACATGTCTGAAAAAGAATTCTGTCTTACTTTTTATAAGAATTAATGACCATAAAGAAGCCTTAAGATGGATGGGTTAAGTACATCTATCCAAAATAAACAAGAGATTCTCCAGAGAGAATGAAAATTTAATAAATTGGAGGAGAAAGTCCAGTAAATGAAGGGAAAACTCAGGAAGGGAATTGAAACATTAAAAACCAAATAGAAGCACTGAAAGTGAAGGAAATGGTCAGTTAAATAAAAACTCTTCCTCATCAGGAAATATCGCCAACAGTCAAGAATGCAGAAGAACAAACATAAGGGATGAGAATACAAAGAGGAGCTGTACAGACAGACATATAAGGAGAAAATTAACCATGAACGATATTTCCATGAAGTCTGAGATGCATTTAGGAGGGCATGGTATACAAGGAGCAGAGATAAAGGAATAGATAATGTTTAATGGAATTGTACTAGAAATATCTGAAACCCAGAGAATGAAATAGACATCCAAAAACAACAGGCATTCAGAATACTGAATCAATATGGCTAATGAAATTCACAATACTTCATAGTCAAGATGTTAGAAATACAAAGTAAGCCAGGCGTGGTGGCACATGCCTTTAATCCCAGTACTTGGGAGGCAGAGGCAGGCCGATTTCTGAATTCGAGGCCAGCCTGGTCTACAAAGTGAGTTCCAGGACAGCCAGAGCTATACAAAGAAACCCTGTATCGAAAGACCAAAAAAAAAAAAAAAAAAAAAAAAAAGTAAAGAAACACTAGTAGCATGGAATGAGAAATACATCAGTTCATTTTACCAGAGCAGTAATATCTAAATAGATCATTTGTTCCCAGAAAAGATTGAATACTTGAAGTTCTGAAAGTAACTCTAAACAAAGAGTGATATACCCAGAAAAGTTAACTTTCACAATTGATGAAGAATAAGGATTTTTCAAGACAAACAAATGGATGCTATATATGGCAGTTAAACCAACATTGCAGGATGTTGAATATTATAGAGCACTAGTTCTCAGCCTTCTGGATGCTGTGACTTTTAATATAATTCCTTATGTGGTTACCAAAAACCATAAAATTATTTCGTTGCTACTTTATGACTGTCACTTTGCTACTGCTATGAATCATAGTGTAAATATGTGATACGCAAGGTATCAGATATGTGACCACTATGAAAGGGTCATTCAGCCACCAAAGGGGTTATGAGCCACGGGTTGAGAACCACTGCTATAGAGGGAAGAAGAAGAAAGACAGTCTCTTCTGTGACATCACATAAAAGTGTATGCTCCATGAAAGAAACAAATTAGCAGCAACAAGTTAGGAAAGGATCAAACATGTCCAACATAGCAAAACAACAATCCCCAAACTATTAGGGGACAAGAAAGAGACAGCAGTAATCCAGCAAGCTAAAACATTACCTAGCAAGAGGAAATAGCAAACTCTTTTCAATAATAACCTCACATGAATATAGGCTATCAGTGTTGGCACATGCCTTTAATCCTAACATTCAAGAGGCAGAGTAGGTGGGTTTCTGTATGTTCTTGTATACTGAGTGAGTTCCAGGACTGCCAGGGCTACACAGAAAAACCCTGTGTTGAAAAACAAAACAACAACAACAAAAAAAAAAAAATAGAAAAAAAAAAAACTTTAAAAAAGGAAGATACAGGAAACAAAACAGAACCATGGGCAATTATAATTGCTGGAATTTAAAAATACTGTCACAAGCCAGAACTGGTGATGCATGCTTGACCATAATGCCATCGCTTGAGTGGTGGAGGCAGGAGGATCAGAAATTCAAGAAAAGCCTGAGCTCTATAGCCAACTCAAGGCCATTTAGGTTAACAGTATGAGACTGTTTCAAAAGCTATATATTATGTGATAATATACATATCAGAAACTGAATGTGATGGTATACACTATAATGACCGCTATACAAGAATCTGAGTTAGGAGGATGACCATTTTGTGGTGCTTGGGTACATAGCAAATGCAAAGCCAGTGTGAGAAATAAAGAGGGACAGGGAGAGAGAATATAATGTAGTGGGGATGTAGCTCACTGGTGGAGCACTTAATCTTGCACACATAGAGTTTGGGTTCAATCCCAGCAGCAAACCTACCCACCTCCACACAAAACCAAGGTAAAGAAACTCAGAAATTAGCACAATACTGAATATATGAGGAGAAAAAGAAAGATAAATTATGAATTTTCTTCTCTTATAATGAGAATACTAGGGAGAGAAGAGTAAAAAAGGAATGACATGAGAAATTATCAAATAAATTACAGAAAACATTTTCCCAGGGTTGATATATGACGTGAAAAGGCCCAATGAATATGTAGTACAATGGCTATTGAAAGATCTGTATATAGACACATTTGGAAAATTTTATAATATTAAGAATGAAAGGATTTTTGGGGGGATATTTTCTTTATTTACATTTCAAATGCTTCCCCCTTTCCAGGTCTCCCTTTCAGAATCCCCCATCTCATTCCCCTTCCCTCTGCCTCTGAGGGTGCTCCCCCACTCACCCACCCACTCCCATCTTCCCGCCCTGGCATTCCCTTACACTGGGGCATCAAACATTGTCAGGCCCAAGGGCTGCTCCTCCCACTGATGTCCAACAAGGCCATCCTCTGCCACATATGCGGCCTGAGCCATGGATTCCTCCATGTGTACTCTTTGGTTGGTGGTCCAGTTCCTGGGAGCTCCAGGGGGTCTGGCAGGTTGATACTGTTGCCCCCCCTCAATGAGGCTGCAAACCCCCTCAGCTCCTTCAGTCTAAAAGGAAGATTTTTAAAAAGCACCATAAAGATATAGAAGTGGTGGCCAGTACCTGTAACCCTTTAACTAAGGAGGCTTGATCAGAGAGTTGTGAGTAGGGGCAACGTGGGCTATATAATTTTAAGGCCAGACTAGCCTATAATGTGAGACTGTGTCAAAAAGCAACACCTACCCTTAAGCCCTAATAAAAGACAGTCTTTTAGTAGCAAATAATTATTAACTATATCCTTGTACTGTTTTTTTTTGTTTTGTTTTGCTTTTTGGTCAGGTTGACACAAGGTCGAGTTACTTGGAAGAGGGGAACTCAACTGAGAAAATGCTTCCATCAGATTAGCCTCTTAGACAAGTCTTTGGGGGTATTTCTGAGATTAATGATTGATATGGGAGGACCCAGTTATTCCATCCCTGGGCAGGTTGTCTTGGGTTCTGTAACAAAAGCAGGCTTAGCAAACCATGGAGAGCAAGCCTGTAAGCAGTACACTTCCATGGTCTCTGCTTAAATTTCTACCTCCAGTTTCCAGCCTTGACTTTCTGCACTAGCTTCCACTGACAGTGGACTGTTACTTGAAAACTGAAATAAAACCCCTCCACTCCACAGCATGCTTTGGGTCATGGTGTATTCATGTTCCTCATCAGAGGAACACAGAGTAAGCTAGGTTTTTCATAGCACTTTCCTCCAACATTAAAACTAACCTGGACTAGTGGGTCTTTCTTCAGTGACAGAGTCCTAAGAATAATGACTAGGTGACGAGAAAAGAAAGATGATGAAAAAGATTGAAATCAGGAGGTCTTGCACAAGCTGAGGCTTATGGAAACTTATTAGGAAGTACAGTATCAGGCCAGATGTTGTGGCATACCCTTTACTACCAGCACTTGAGAGGCAGAGGCAGTTGGATCTTCGAGTTTAAGGACAGTCTGTTCTACTTGAGCTCCAGGAAAGCCAGGGCTATATAGAGATCCTGTCTCAAGATGAAAAAAACAAACGAAGTATAGCATCTTACATATAGTTTATAGGTGAAATGGGACAAAATTAGCAGAAAGTAATCATACAATGGATAAAGTCAGCAGGAAGGTAATTAAGAAATGTTTCACAAAGGGAACACAGGATATTCAAGTGTAACACAGACCTCCCACAAAGCAGCGTTGGCACTGAAAATGCCAGTCTCTTCAAGGCTGAAATGGCAAGTTCCCATGAACGGAAACCTTAATAATTTCAAGGTCCTGGCTCTGCTCCCAGTCAGAATCTTGTCCAATCTGCAAAGATATAGAAGTCAATTCCCTTTTTCCTTTCATCAGGGCTTCTGAGAGCCTTAGATCAGCCACCTTCTGAACAAAATCCTTTCATCTTAGAGAGAAGCTCCTTAAGATACAGGGTGTTTGAAAAGAGGCAAAACATTCATCCTGCTGGAAGAATTGTTAAATTCAAAAAGTAAACAACTCTGGGCTGGTGAGATGGCTCAATGGGTAAGAGCACCTGACTGCTCTTCCGAAGGTCCGGAGTTCAAATCCCAGCAACCACATGGTGGCTCATAACCATCCGTAACAAGATCTGACGCCCTCTTCTGGAGTG
>NC_034600.1:31312372-31330823 GCF_900095145.1 Mus pahari | reverse complement strand
AGTTGTCTCTGGTTGGAGCTTGTTCCTCCTGTGATTCTGTTAGCCTCTGTCCCCAGTCCTGGGAGTCCAGCTCTCTCCTGAGTCTCAGTGGTCAGATTACTCTCTGCAGGGAAGCTCTCCTCTATCAGGGAAGGTACACAGAGCCTGGCGTTCAGATCTGCCTCCTGGCTGAAGATGTAAGCCCAAAACAGGGCCTTTCCCAGAAGATGTATTGCCTTTGCCGTTTACACACTCACCTGTACACACTGGACACCGAGGGACCCTGGACACAATATGACTCTCTCACCTGCTCTGACCAACAGAGCCCTCACAGGTGGCCACCTTTCCTCCGGCGAGGAAGGTGCCCAAATGTCTGGATCCCGAAACAGGGTCTGTCCCAGAAGCTAGGTTGCTTCTGTCTGTCCCAAAGCTGTGTAGCTTCTCTGGTCCACACTTTCAACAGTGCAGACTGGAGCCTAGGCGAACTGGAGCAAAGATGGCTCCCTTACCAGCTCAGGCAGTGAGAGCCCTCCTGGGCGGACACCTCTCCTCTGGTGGGGAAGGTGCTCGTAGGTCTGGAGCCAGAAACGGGGTCTTTCCCAGAAGCTTTGTCGCTTCTGCAGGCCTCCCTCTCCCCGGCAACTTACCGGAGGAAAGATGGCTCTCTTACCAGCTCATGCAGTGAGAACCCTCCCGGGTGGACACCTCTGGCGGACCAGATCATTTTTTTAAATTATAGTATTTCACTGTATAGCTCTGGCTAGCTGGGATTAAAGGTATATACCACCACACCTGGCCTCAAGTAGGACTTTGGTGATATTCTTTGGTTGGTTCCCTAGTAAGGCTGAGTAGATGTCTCCCCAAGAATAGTGTCGCAAAAACTAGGACAATCCTAAACTGTTCAAAATGAAATACATATTCTAGGAATTATCTTCTGGGGTCCTGACTAACCATGTTAATACAATATAGAGCCTTACCTAGTAGCTTCCTCAACTGTGAAATTTGAGTCTTAGTTCCTCAAATATTTTCTTAGTTTTTCCTTAAAGGGCTTCTGTGAGATCCTATGCTAAAATGAAACAGTCAGTTGGGGAGATGGCCATCCCCAGGATTTCCCTAGTTGGAGGGGAGTTCTGAACTACACCACATGACTTTACAATGTGTAAAGTTCACCACAAGCATACACATAATAAAACATTTTATTTAATAAAAGAAAGATGAGGATAAGGATGAGGTAGGAAAGGAAGCTGTTCATATACATAGATAGTTCCTGGAGAATACTGGTTCTTGATTATTGTCAAATGATTGTAAAGTAGCCCTTATAGGCAGCTTGTGTTTGGATATTTTTGGTCCAGCTACTAGTGCTGTTTTAACAGTTTGTGGAACCTTTAAGAGGCGGAGCCTCATCAGAGGAAGTGAGTACTTGGATACAGCCTTGTGGATTTATAGCCTGGCCCAATTTCCTTCTTTCTCTGCTTCTTCACTGAGAATGTAACGTGACCAGCAGGCTCTGCTCCTTCTACCTCACCTTTCGTGCCATGATGAAATTTATCTCTTCAAATTGTAAGTCAGAAGAAACCTTTTTTTCTATTAAGCTGCTTTTGTCAGGGTATCTTAACCCAGCAAAAGGAATACTGCAGCTTGTGTTGAAGAACATGAAGTAACTAAGCAAAGCTGCCAAGTCCTAGCCAGTTCCTTGTGTAAAGGGGCAGAACAGGAAGCTAGAGTTGGGTAATTGTGTGTTTTGACTAAGAACATGAACTTTGTCTCGTCATCTTTAAGGAGACTTTAAGGGGAAGCCATCACAAGACCACCAAAAATAACTAGTCAAAGAGTTGAGCAGCTCTGTTGCTGTTGGGCTTCAGAGGCATGATTCTTGGGGGATTTTATACACAAGTGATAAAGAGTGGTTTTGAAAATATTATTAAGTATTGTTAAATGTGATCATTTCTCTCCCCTCCCCACCCTGCACTTCCCTTCTCCCTCTTGCTTTGGCCCCGCTTGCTCCAGCCCCACTCACTCCAGCCCATAGAGTTTTTTTTTTTTTTATTTGTTTCTCATTATGGATGGTTGTGAGCCCACATGTGGTTGCTGGGATTTGAACTCATGACCTCTGGAAGAGCAGTCAGTNCTCTTAACCACTGAGCCATCTCACCAGCCCAAATTGATTCCTACTTGATTGCCAGATGTGTCTTTAAATCAAAAGGTGCACTTTACGTTAAATGTCTTCAGTTTGCACAGAATCCCCACACTCAGGAGACTGAGGCAGGATGGTGTCAAATTTGAAGTCAACTTGGGCATATAGCATGACCATGTCCCTAAAGCAAAATAAAAATGAATGGAACAAATGAAAGCCTTCAGTATGCTGCAGTTTTTGTAGAGAGATGGGTAGAAGACAATTTTCAATCTGGATGAAAAGATCAAGGTAGAGTATGTAAGACATGTTATAAAGAGGATCTGCTCCACTTTAGCTATAGGTATGCATTGAATACTCCTGTGGATAACTGAAATGCTGAAAATGCAGACAGGGACCTGAGGATTGGTCATAGCAGACAGTGACGTGTTCATAAGTTTCCGTTTGGTTTAAGTAATGATTTACTTTTCAGAAGTTCTCAGATCTCTACTCTGAGTCAGATGCTGGGGGAATAGAGAGAGGTTGTTGTAGACTAACTTGATCATTTGTGTTGGATGATGACCCGAAGAACAATGTCATTCACTCGGAAGGAACAATGAGAAAGAAAAGTTCTCAGACCTAGTAAACTAGACGGTAATGCTCAGGGGAATGATTTGAAATGACATCCAAAAAGGAGGAAATGTCTATGTGGGTATGGGGTCATGGTCTGCGTCATAGTGGATCTACAACTGGCCACACCCCTGACAGAAAACACCTGACTCTGTTTCATAGCATCTGTAAACTGCCAATAAGTTATTCAGTTGTGACTGGACCTTATGAGTCCCTCCCTGTCTATGCTAGAATACTGACTGCCTTAAGGTTATGAGGTCTTGTGCAACTAACCACAACTGCTCTTGAGTTCATGAGTTCAGTGTCCATGTCATATCTAGAAAACCACACTTTACAGCTTTCTTCCTCATTCTCTAGCTCTATTTTCCTTCTGCCCTCTCCTCCGTGATGTTTCCTTAGCCTCATGGGGTTGAGGTTGATATAGATCTCTCTTTTATGGCTGGTCATTCAAGAGTCACTTATTCTGAACACTTTTTTTTTTTTTTTGCGGTGATTTTTAAAAAAGATTTATTTATTTATTATATGTAAGTACACTGTAGCTGTCTTCAGACACTCCAGAAGAGGGTGTCAGATCTTGTTACGGATGGTTGTGAGCCACCATGTAGTTGCTGGGATTTGAAATCTGGACCTTTGGAAGAGCAGTCGGGTGCTCTTACCCACTGAGCCATCTCACCAGCTCTATTCTGAACACTTTGATCAAGTAGGAATTCATACATCGACTTCTCCCCACTGCAGAAAGAACTTGTTTGACCAAGACAGAGCTACAGTAATCAATGGGAATAAGCATTCAGGAAACTGTTTGACGACATGACCATAGAGTAAAACATTAGTCATAGGTTGCTGCCCTGGTTGGCTTTGGAGGTCAGGTTGACACCGATTATAATTATCTAAAAGGAGAATCTCAGTTGAGCAAATTCAAGGATCTTACTGCTCTCTAGAGATACCCTCTTGATTGTTAATCAGTGTAGGAGGCCCCAGCCCACGGAAGGCAGTTCCATCCCTAAGTAGCTGATCACTAATTATATAAAAAGGCTAGCTGATTATAAGCTGGTCTGTGAGCCAGCTAACAAGCAGCAGTCTACATAAGATAATGGTATACTTCTTTGACTGTGAAGTGAGTTGCTTAGTTGGAGGCAATGCTGTGTGGAATAGCAGGCAGACCTGTCTTCAGGCTCCTGCCTTGACTTCCTTTAGTGATGGACTGTGACTTGGACTTGTGAGCTGAAAGAAATCTTCCCTTTCCTAAGTTGCTTTTGGTCATAGTATTTTTCACAATATCATAAAAGAAAAATAATTAGAGTAGTTGCCCCATAGGGTCTATGACCTCCCGGCTACAGGCACTTTAAAAAATTTATTTTTACATAGGGTGTCAGTCTGCAGCCTTGGCTGGCTTAGAACTTGCTATGTAGACTAGACTTACCTCAAACTCACAGAAATCTTCCTACCTCTGCCTTCTGTGTGCTGGGATTAAAACCATGTACCACCATACCCAGTTTAACCAAAGGCTTTCAGCCTGCTTTACAGTGTCAGGCATGGATTTCTCCCATGTGGATCAGCCCTGAAATCTAATCAGAAAGCCATTCCTTCATGCCTCTATGCCACCAGTGTGCATCTCTCACTACAAACATTTAGAATTACTTAGGCCCATTTAAGTATTTAATTTGAAACACTATATTACAGTGATTGTCAACTTTCTTAATTATATAAACTTTTAATATAGTTCCTCATGTTGTGGTGACTTCCAGCCATAAAATTACTTTTGTTCTGACTTCACAACTGTAACTTTGCTACTATGTGAATCTTAATATAAATATCAGTGTTTTCTGGTGGTCTTACGAGACTCCTGTGAAAGGGTCCTTTGACCCTATAGGTTGTGAACCACAGATCTATAGGCTATAAGGTAATGTTGAGAGATTCAGCCTTCATTGAAGACACAGTATATTGTACAAGTGTGAGGAATTATTTACAAATCTCTTATGGTCTGTGATAAAAAGATCATGAAACAGGAAGTTAATTGTAGATGATAGTGGATGTAATGAATTATAACCTTTTAATTGTTTTGTCCTCAATTGATAGGTTTTTAAGAATGCATTAAGTAGGGTTGGCTAGAAGTCTCACCAAGTAAAGTCTGCAGGCCTGAGAACCTGAGTTTGATCTCTGGGATAAACTTGTTAGAAAGAGACCTGATTCATACAAGTTGTCTTCCGACTTTAACACAGGTGTCATGCATGTATGTTTATACACAAACACACACACTTTTAAAATGTAATAAAAGTGCATTAAATTATCTAGCATTAGATAATTAGACTGAGGTAGGAGGATTACCACAAGTTCAGGGCTAATCAAGAATATATAGCTGTCCTGGAACTTGATTTGTAGACCAGGATGGCCTTGAACTCAGAAGTCTGGAGTGCTCCGGAGTGATGGGTCTAAAGGTGAGTGTCATCACACCTGGTTATTCCAGAGGATATTTCAATCCCATTGCTTACTGTTACAAACTATTGATGGGAAGTTTCAGTTTGATTCAACTGAGAAGCTCTGCTCTATTGCATGAACAAATCTGAGTATCTGAGGTAACTGAAAGTTCCAGTGACTCAGGTAACCACTAGGAGGGGTTGGTTAGCTGAGAAAAACCACTTAGCAAATGGTAAAAACTTAGGATCTGGGTTACTCTTAAAAACCCCCATCTTATAGAATTAATTTACCAGGTGCCAGATGAAGATAAAATGGATCAAAAACTGGCTAGTCTTCTTGATTCCTGGAGAAATCACATACTATGTTTGAAAGTTTTTGCAAACCTAATTTTCAAAGATACTGGGTTTTGTTGGCTGGGTGTTTGGAGAGGAGTTAGACATATGTGTGGCTTTGAACAAGCACACTCTTGGAGAACTTCAAGTAGCCATTGTCCAATGGGCTCTGATGAAGCCACATAACCTGTTTCAAGGAAGTACCAGCTACTTGTGACCAGTACTGCAGCCTCTCCCCACAGCGCATGCCTGTCACCCAGGATGTCACTGGGATGCTGGGCTGGGAAGCCATGGAGACTCCTTCTCCCTTGGGAAATCAGGTCTCAGTTTGTAAGCAGACTTTAGTTCCTGTTAGAGAGACACAAAGTTCTGATAAAGGAAATCTCATTGCAGGAAACCACCTGAGGAAGAAGCAGGAGCCTGACTGAACTGAAGGTAAAAGGACCTCAGGTGACCGTTAGCCAGAGTCACTGACTGACAGAATCCAGAATCCATGGTGGATGCGTGTGGTTGACTCAGCAATTCTTTTTTTTTTTTTAAAGATTTATTTATTTATTATATGTAAACACACTGTAGCTGTCTTCAGACACTCCAGAAGAGGGCACCAGTTTTCGTTACGGATGGTTGTGAGCCACCATATGGTTGCTGGGATTTGAACTCAGGACCTTTGGAAGAGCAGTCGGTGCTCTTAACCACTGAGCCATCTCGCCAGCCCGACTCAGCAATTCTTATTTCAGGAATTTACTCTGAGGAAATGTTAAAACTTGGGGAAAGGTTTTGCTTTTAGCATGTTGACCTGTCTTTGTTTATAAAGAGAAAAATGACAATGGCATTAATGTTCTATTGTAGAGGAGTAGCCATTGAGAAGTGTTAATAAATTAAACAACAACAGCAAAACAAAACCAACCAACCAACACAAGAACCCCCAAAGCAGTGCAGGTAAAGAGATTGCCTCACAGGCCTGAGGTCAGTCCCTGGATTGCACTGTGGAAGGAGGATGTAGGAAAATGCCAGCTTCCAAAAGTTATTCCCTGACCTCCAGAGGACCACTGAGGCATGAATGTGCCCACACTCACAAGTCACAGGTACTCAACCATACAACATGTTAAGGGAAATTCAAGGTTTGCTTTTGGTTTCTAAGTCTTGTTATTAAAAATAGTAAAGGGGGGGAGGGTATAGGAAACTTTCGGGATAGCATTTGAAATGTAAATAAAGAAAATAATAATAACAATAATAAAAAAAAAAAGAACGAAGGATCATGACCAAAAAAAAAAAAAAAAAGTAAAGAATCAGAAGGAAGCACAATTGTCATTTTATTAGAGTTTCAGCAAAAGCAATGAGGTAGACAAGGTGTAAATCATGGCGGCTGCCTGAGGAGAGAGATGGAGACGANGAGGGAGTAAAACTTTCCAGTTAGGACCAAGGACACAGACAGGTTCAGCAGTGGAGCTCAACCAGCAACTGCGTGGGCTGGGAGTGCGGGTCTTTGGGAAATGGGAAGTCTAAAGTGACAGGAGCCCAGGCTTCGTCTTTTGGTCACTATCCAGAAAATGAAATGGGAAAAAAGGGAAAAGTTGCAGGTTTCAAAAATTATATGTATATGTATATGTATATGTATATGTATATATATATATATATATATATATATATATATATATATATATATATATATATATGTGTGTGTGTGTGTGTGTGTGTGTGTGTGTGTGTGTTTTACCAGCATGCATGTCTGTGCAACCAGGTGCATATCTGGTGCCCATGGAGGCCAGAAGAGGCGTTAGATCTCCCTGAAACTGGAGTTACAGACCATTGTAAGCTGCTATATGGGTNCTGGAAATGGAACTCAGGTCCTCTGGAAGAACATCCAGTGTTTGTAACCATCAAGCCCCAAAGCTACAGTTTTTGAGTTAGAATGAGAAAGTTGGACAGGCTTAGCAGTGTAGCATAGTGGAAGCTCTGTAAATAACAACATGANCCTCTGTGGAGATAATTATCCCGCCCATCTTCTTACCATATCTTGTGGCAAATCAGATTTCCTGTGGAGTGGTCTCTTGGCTGGATGATTGACAAGTCTGTTGGATTAACTTTTAAAGGAGGAGACAGTAATATGCATTGTTCTAATCTTTGCAGCAGCTCAGAATGTTTATAAGGGCAGGGAAGTACAAAGGGAGAACTCAGATGAGGGGCTAAAAATAGTGTTTTCTCAAGTTCTGATTGCAGTGTTCTTTCTAGTAGCTAGCTAAACAATACATAAGTAGTAGTAGTAGGAAAATAAAAACCGTTTATTCATGAAAGGAACCCAGAGACTTCTGTCTCTGTCTACGATTAATTAACTTTGTAGGTGCCTGTTGTGCCCATGTCTGTGCTTGCTGAGGTAGCTCAGTGGTAGGGTACTTTCCTACTATGGAAAAGGCCCTGAGCTCAATCCTTTACACCCATCCTAGACCACTGATGGAACTGAGGGCTTGGTGAATGCAAGCCTGTTAGCCCAAATAGAGAACCTGGGCTCAATCCCTAACATCCACCCTAGTGCATTTATACAGTTGTCAATGAGACAATGAAACTTTTAACTAAGTGAAAAAAAGATCATAGAATAAATTCTGCAGCAACTATAACAATAATTATGTTCCTGAATTAGAAGAATAGGCAATAAATAGAGTAGGGGGCTAGAGTTCAGAGATTAACATGAAAAGTAGCAGCTGTTGAAGACTGACTGGAAACCTTTCCAGGCCTGGGCTTCATTCAACCACAGGAGCATGTTAAAGAACTGCTAGCTTTTCAGGACTGGCACCATTCTTACGTAATCAGAGTCTTCCCTTTATGAAACTATCTACTTGCCTGTAACTACCCATGTGCTCCATAAACCTATTGTCAAAAGATCTAAGAACTTGGGAACCCCAGTGACTGCCTGTCAGACTCAAATCCCTGCCTGCATGTGGAGTGGGGCATCTGGAGTTTGTAAGCAAGGGTGTGGTGAAATTATCGAACTGGTCCACTGCATGGGTAGAAAAGGAGTTTATTTGGGAAGTTAGACTCTGAGATGTTCTCCTGGAGAGCAGAGAATAGTGTAATGGGAACAGCTTTGCCAATCTTAAGGGGACAGGGAGGCGAGGTGCGGGTCAACACAGGCCGGGAGTTACTGCGCGCTGTTTGGGTTATTAGGAACTAGATGCCCTTGTCCCAGGTAGCTGTGGTGAGTTTCCTGGTCAACAGAACTCTGCCTTTGGAGATTCCTGAGGAATGCAGAGTTTAGGCTTCTGTTTCCTCAATAACCGCTGTTTACCTGGCCAGAGTCCCGCTTGAGTTAGGACTTTGTTACTAGCACAACTGTTTTGAGGGCTCACTCCTGATCCAACAGAGTTTGCATGCTGAGTATTAAATCTGAAGAGTGAACACAACACAAACAAGTCTGTCTTAGGGTTTCTATTCCTGCATAAACATCAAGACCAAGAAGCAAATTGGGAGGAAAGGATTTATTCAGCTTATACTTCCACATTGCTGTTCATCACTAAAGGAAGTCAAGACAGGATCTTACACAGGTAGAACCTTGGAGGCAGGATTGGATGCAGAAGCCATGGAGAAATGCTGCTTACTGGCTTGNTTCTCCTGGCTTGCTCAGCTTGCTTTCTTATAGAACCCAAGACTACCAGCCCAGGGATGGCACAACCCACAAGGGAACCTCCCCNCTTGATCACTAATTGAGAAAATGCCTTACAGTTGTATGTCATAGAGGCATTTCCTCAAGGGAGGCTCCTTTCTCTGTGATAACTCCAGCTTGTGTCAAGTTGACACACAAAACCAGCCAGTACAAAGAGTTTTGTTTTACAGAACCAAGTAAGTTTATCAAATTGTCTCTGCCAGGTGATGGAATTTGGTCTTTATTTTTCTCTGAAATGCATGGTAAATATATACTCATGTCACAACAATGCTTCTGTTATTAACATTTAGAACTGGTCTTGGTGATGCAAACCCGAGTAGCATTCTGTAGCCTGAGGCGGTATGGTCTGTGTGTTTCCAGGTGCTTGGCCTCTTATTCAAACAACTGAAAATAAAGGCTCAAAGAGATTTTCTAAAGAAGCAAAATAACTTTATCCAGAGCTAAGTGATGTTACATATTTAGTGAGGGAGACACTGCCAAGATTGACAAATGTCTGTATCAGTGATAGTCCTGAAGCACTGTGACTGTGTCTGGGGCTTTCGATCATGGGGTTGAAGAAGATGGAGTTGGTTACCAGTCAGGAGACTGGTTCTTTATTTTGTCTGGCAGGCTGAAATTAACCAAACCTTTAAGTCCCTGAGCATGCCTCTTCCCACAATGCATCTGACTTTCTTCATATGCATACCTAATTATACATAAGAATAAAATGGCCAATAATGGGGCAATGGGCTATGCATAGACAGCCTGGTCTCCAGTTGAGTTAAGGTCTTGAACCCCGGTAGAACCTGATTGGTGGTAATTCCCACCTACAAGGGATGGAAGGTGTTCCCTCATGTCTCCTGGGCCGGTTGGCTCCTGTTGAAGTTACCGCTCCCACAGCCCCCACAGCCCCCACAGCCCCCACAGGAGAAGCTGTGGCTACCAGTCATGTACACAATGTCCCAAGCTTCTGACCTTCAGGTTGGACTCCTCCCAGTTACTTAGCAAGAGCAAGATAACAATCCCACTCTAAGAGAGGCTGCTTGGCCCCTCCTTGCTCTCTTAAGCTCTTATGTTCCTTTTTCTCTAAGCTTTTACCTCTCTCTCTAAGCCTTCACCTTTCTTACTCTGTAACTCTCTTTCTCTTTTTCCCTTCCCCCTTCTCTCCTCTTGGCCATGGTTGGTCTCTCTTTCTACCTTTTCTCTTACCCCCTGCCTTTCTACAATAAAGCTCTAAAACCATAGACTGTCTCTGTTCATCAAGGCCTGGACTAAGGTCTCTTGCCTGTGTGGGAACCTCTCTCCCTCTCCCCTCTTCCTGTATCCCTGGGACCCCTATTCTGCTCTCAGCTCCTCTGCCATATCCAGCGTGGGATGCCAGAGACTGAGAACCTGGTATTGGTGGCTGCCCCTTGTCCACCCCCTATCCCCCTGCCGTGTGGGGTCAGTGGCTTCACACAGCCAGATGCCCACCCGGGGCCAAGTAGAAAGCGTCTGACAGTCCTCCTGTGTCTGCCTGTCCAGAGCACATGAACTCTGGCTGGATACATGCTCTCTCCCTCCCCCCTCTTTCCCATACACCCGACAGCCCCACAGTCAATAGGCAGCTTTCCATAAGTGTTTTCTTGAAGACACAGTTTGACTTCCCTGCATATGTGCCCCAAACCAATTCAGGCTAGATCAGCCTGTCCATTCTTCCTACCTAACACATTGCTGCTATGCATTGTCTAAACTTAAATGTTGCCAGGAGTGGTTCAGAGATGAAAGGAATCCAGTGCAGGGTGGATCTGAAGGAGGAGTGTGTGCTGTATATGTAGGTTAGTATTAGAGGGAAAAGTGCACAACCCAAACCAAATAGGGTCCCAGGCCAAACAGTCTCCTATTCGCCTCCACCACAAGTTCTAGGTTAGCATGGGACACACAGCATGACCCTATCTCAGAATAACAAACAAACACACAAGCCTTTATGGTTTGAACCAGGCCTATTTGTCTTGTTCACTGTTTGTTCTCATGGCCTAGCCTGCTTGCTGGAATCACAAGTAGACACAGTGATTATTTCTTGAGTCAGAACATGAAAACTGATGTTTCATAATTTCCCAAACAATGTCCTTTTTGTCTTGACAAGCCAGGTATTACTCTGCCTTCATTAAAAGCTTAGAACATGTTCTGTATTTAAATCTTTTGTTACCTTTACTTGGTAGTGTGGGGTAGGGGCATAAGTGTGTCCATGTAGTAGTCAGGACAACTTGTGGAGTCAGTTCTCGTCTTTCCCCACATGGATCCAGGGGTTAGCTGCAAGTGTCTACCCCATGGGCCCTGAATCCATGCTCTTTATAGTAAAAACATTACAATCACCATTATCTGCTTTCCTTTGTCCTTTAGAAAATGGCTGAGCATGGTGTGTCATCCGAGGATCGAATTTCTGAGATTGATTATGAATTTCTCTCTGAGCACTCAGCTCTTCTCGGGGTGGATGCAGTTCAGCTGGCAAAGAGCCAAGAAGAAGAAGAGCATAAAGAACGGATGAAAATGAAGAAAGGTTTTAACTCACAGATGCGCAGTGAAGCCAAACGACTAAAGACTTTTGAGACCTATGACACGTTCAGATNATGGACNCCACAGGAGATGGCAGCTGCTGGGTTTTACTNCACAGGCGTGAAACNTGGGGTTCAGTGCTTTTGCTGTAGCTTAATCCTCTTTGGTACTAGCCTCAGGGAACTTCCCATAGAGAGACACAAGAAATTACGACCAGAGTGTGAGTTCCTTCTGGGCAAAGATGTTGGTAACATTGGCAAGTATGACATCCGGGTGAAGAGNCCAGAGAAGATGCCGAGAGGTGGCAAAGCCAGGTACCATGAAGAGGAGGCCAGACTGGAGTCCTTTGAGGACTGGCCATTTTATGCCCATGGGACATCACCACGTGTACTCTCAGCAGCTGGCTTTGTCTTTACAGGTAAGTGGATTCCACTTTGTGAGGCTTTTCTGAGGTATTTAAAGGTTAGGTTCCATTTTGTGAGCAATATTTTGTTAAATATTCATTGATGAAGTATGTTATATTAGACAGAAGATGTAGTTCATTAAATTTCAAGTGTAACAATTTTGCTTCTACTTTAATATATATTTAGTGTAGCATTATTGGTTTGCTAACATATACATACATGCAGATATACATTTACCTGTGTATTAAAGTAAAATGTTACTTTTCTTCATATATAGTCTTTAAATGTACCAGCAGTGGCCTGAGTATGGCCGAGTGCTAGAGCACTTCTGCAGCCCCTACAAAGAACAGGCATGCTAGAGTCTGTCTTGTTCTGGTGCAGTATGGCCAGCTCCAAGACACAGCTGGTGCCATTGCCGGCCAGTCACACCCTTTCCTGCATCTGTAGGTAAAAGGGACACTGTGCAGTGTTTCTCCTGTGGCGGATGCTTGGGCAACTGGGAAGAAGGAGATGACCCCTGGAAGGAGCATGCCAAGTGGTTCCCCAAGTAAGTGGATAAGTATTTTATTTTTTACAAAGCAAAGTAAGACAAGATTCAAAAGTGCCACATTGTTGGAATATTCCCTTAAGTTGTGATCTTTCTCCTATCCAATATGGGATCACCCCTGAACTTTTCTTTTTTTTTTTTTTTAATTGAATATTTTATTTATTTATATTTCAAATGTTATCCCCTTTCCTGGTTTCCCCACTGGAAATACCCTATCCCATCCTCCCACCCCTTACTTCTATGAGGGTGCTTCTCCCACTCACACAACCATTCCTGCCCCCCTGCCCTGGCATTCCCCTACACTGGGGCATCGAGCCTTCATAGGACCAAGGGCTTCTCCTCCCATTAATGTCCGACAAGGCCATCCTCTGTTACCTATGCAGCTGGAGCCATGGGTCCTTCCATGTGTACTCTTTGGTTGGTGGTTTAGTTCCTGGGAGCTCTGGGGAGGGGGAATTTGGTTGGTTCCTATTGCTGTTCTTCCTATGCAGTTGCAAATCCCTTCAGCTCCTTCAGTCCTTTCTCTAACTCTTCCACTGGGGACCCAGTGCTCAATCCAATGGATGGCTGTGAGCATCCACCTCTGTTTGTCAGGCTCTGGCAGAGCCTCCCAGGAGACAGCTATATCAGGCTCCTGTCAGTAAGCACTTCTTGGCCTCCATCAAAGTGTCTGGGTTTGGTGACTGTATGTACCCCAGAACTTTTCAAGTACGGTAAGTAACAAATGTGAACATGGGCACACTTTGTTTTATTCTTCTATTTTGCTTTTATTTTAATATATTTGTACGTGTGTGCATGCGTGCATGTGTGTGTGTGTGTGTGTGTGTGTGTGTGTGTGTGTGCACATATGTGGACTTCAGGTTGACCGAGCACATCTACCTTATCACTCTCAGGAATCATTAAACCAGACTTCATAGATTGGCTAGACTAGCTGGTCAATGAGCCCTAGGACCTGCCTGTCTCTGTTACCCCAGGACTAGGGTTCGAGTACTGTGTGACCATCCCCATCTTTAAGTAGACACTGGGAATCAAACTCCAGATCCTCATGCTTGTGCTGAGGCACATTATCTATCAAGCCATCTACTTATCATTCCAAATTCTAAGATACGTTGTCAAGCAGCAGTTGTGTGACTTACCCTAACTAATAAATGAGTTAGTCTGCCCATGGCTGGAATGGTGTATAAATCAAAGAAAGCAAGAATGTTTAAAAGTAGTATTACGTCCTGCAACATATGCACCAAATGAAAATGCTTGCTGGATGCAGTGGCACATACCCAGCATTCGGAAGGTGGATACTGGAGAATCAGCAATTCATAGCCACCCTCTGCTAAAATGGGAGAGGAGCAGGTAGGTCCTAGGTTGCTCACATCCTAGTGTTACAAGAGAACAGAAGTTTTTTTCAGAGATTCAAGGTTTTTGTTATTGTATGTCTCTGCTTAGAAAAATTATATTATAAATATTTTTAATGATCTTTTTAATACTGGTTTTGAAATTTCTTTGTTTTTGTTTCTTTGTTTCTGCCAAATAAAAATTTATTCCTTTCACTGGTTTTCCAGCTTTCATTATGGAATGATTGATAAAAATAAAAGGAGCAGCAATAAGCACTTGCCAGCACCTGGTCAGGAACTATTCCATCTATAGCTCTTGTTATGTTTTCCACGGAATAACAATAACAGGTGACTTCAAAGTGAATTCCAGGTGCTGCATAAAGAACTTGTTACTCTTATAGCATATAAGACTTTAATAACAAGTTGAACCACAGTATCATTATGTATCCTAGGAAAAGATGGCATTAATGCCTAAGGTCAAGTATCTGAATCAGCATTCAAATACTCGTTTCCCTCCATCTTTTAATATTCCTAAAGTAGATCTTAGTGTGTGTGGAGGGGTTGGGGGCATGTTTTTTATGCCAGGATGCTAGGGCAGAAGATGGTCTGTAAGAATGAGCCCCATGTGTCAACCTCAGATCATCAGTTTCAGTAGCAAGCACAGCCTACCACCCCCTTACCTGTCTTGCCAGCCCAGAGTTATACATTTCATTTTCCTCACAATTTTCCTTGTCTGTTCTTTTCTTTTTTAAAAAAGAAGTTACTTAACATATCCTGTATAATTTTCTATACTTTACACTTAGCTGGATTTATTTATTTATTTATTTGTTGTCAGTGCTTTTCTCTAATTTCACTAAACTGGTATTTTGGTTGGAAGGGCTTTTATTTTATTTTAAAGACAAGGCCTCTTTATATAATCCCAGGGTGGCTTCAACTTGACTATTCTCCTGCATCAACCTCTGATCTGCTAGGATTTGGATGTGCATCACTGTGCCTAGGAGTTTTTCATTTAATTAAAGAAAAATATTTGTAGTTCACTGCTGGGTATAGGAAGGTTCCTGGGCAGATGCAAGGTCACACTGAAACCAAATAGGCAACTATTTACAAGACACTTTGCACATAGGCAGCCATGCTCACAAAAATGAAAGGTTATCTAGAATTATATTTAAATGGAAACATAAATATGCACAGTCCATGTAGGGTGAGCAGCCTTAATTATTCTTAAACTATATGGCAATCTGTTAGGAAATGTGCAGAAAAAGTTATGAGATGACATAAATTAAATAGATGATCTTGGGCTTGGGTTTGCTGAGCAGTGAGATGGTGAGAAAATTTCACATCTTACTTTGTTGCAGTAAATCTCCAACCCAAACAAGCCCTGGCAAAGAAAACACAACTCAATTAATATGAATACATGCTGTGTGCCTAGACTGGGCGGATCTACTGCTACACTACACTACCATCTTCCACATCTATGAGACCCCTTACAACTTGTGGTTTCTCCAGGCCATGTGCTTCTGCTCCTTCTTCTTCCTCCTCTGTGTCCTCTCCCTCGTCCATTGCTTTCTTCACTTAGATTATTTGGAAAAGAAGTCTAAAAGAAAGTAAGAGAAGAGGAGGTTGGAAGGGAAGAGGGAATGAAGAGGAAAGAGAAATAAGTGAAGACAGAGTCATAGAGGGAGAAATGCTTCCTGAAAAGGGATGAGACCGTGGCAGGAACAGTGCGGCCATGATTAGCAATTCATAGACTGCCACTACTGCTCTTTGGAGTCACAGTGTACCCTGCAGATGCACCTGCTGCACTTCAGCCTCAGACAGAGCCCATGCTGCTGGTCCCGGGATCCTAAACCAGCTCTGGCCCAGCTTGTGTCTGTTGTCCTCAGGGCCCTGCATGTAGTGTTGCTGGCTGTACTCTGGACAACTGACAGCTACACTGTTGGCAAGGAATCTGCCATCAGTCCTAAGTAGAGCTGCACGTCTGCCTCCAGGGGTCCTTTGCTTCTTCTCTGACATAGAGCAGAGGGAACATGACTCACACAGGAAGAGGAGACAGTTTAGTGACAGGCCGCACAGCTGGAAGGAGTGAGGTCAGCTCACACAAGAAGAGCAGGTGCATCAGTTTTAATCGCTGCCTGGTCACTTCTTTTATGAAATATTGAGAAAATATTGGATATTATTATACTTTTTGATTTGTTTTGTTTTTTTCGAGACAGGGTTTCTCTGTGTAGCCCTGGCTGTCCTGGAATTCACGTTGTAGACCAGGCTGGCCTCGAACTCAGAAATCTGCCTGCCACTGCCTCCCGAGTGCTGGGATTAAAGACGTGCACCACCATGCCTGGCTAAAGTATTTATTTATTATATTTATATGAGTACACTGTGGCTGTCTTCAGACACACCAGAAGAAGGTATCAGATCCCATTACAGATGGTTGTGAGCCACCATGGGGTTGCTGGGAATTGAACTCAGGACCTTTGTAAGAGCAGTCAACGATCTTAACTGCTGAGCCATTCTCCAGCCCTCTCTTATACTTTTAAAAACTGAATAATCAGTATAAGCTTGTTTTGATATCATTTTCAGTTTTGAAACATGGACTTGCTATGCATCCCAAACTGACATCAAACTCACAATCCTTTCCCTAACTTCCAAGTGCTGGGATTGCAGTTTGCGTCACCATCCCTAGCAATTGCAGTAGTTTTAAAAATATTATTTTGTTGCCGTAGTTGATTAATCTACTCACCCAGCAGCAGTAGTGTGAGTTCTTTGCTACCCACTGCCCCAATATTGTTGATTATCATTGTGGATTATCAAATGAAAGACACGCACACACACACACCACACCTATGGCGGGACCACATCCAAACCTCCATGTAGCTAACACACCCCTACAATATTCCTGAATTATTTCTTAATAAAACCTATATTCCATCCTGGCCGTCCCAGCCTTCAGCCCTCCTGGGCCATGGTCCCTGACTCTTACATGTTGGCTGTTTCTCTGTCCTGAACTTCAGGGTGGTATTGCTTTTTCTCTGGTCCTCTTGCCTTCGAATCCTAAAGTCCTGGCTCTGTCTCCCTGCCCAGCCATTAGCCTCTGGCAACTGTATTCACCAATCAGAACCAGCTGGAGACAGTGTCTTACATGTAGGATTCTCATGCAATTTGGGAACCCAATAACATAATGGAAGCATTATACTAAATCCAAACACGGCTTAAGAAAGTAATGTTGAGGTGGAAAGGATGACATGTGTCTGTAATCCCAGGTCTGTTGAGGTGGAGCCAAGAGGGTCAGAAATTGAAGGTTTTTAATTTTGATATTTAAAGAGCCTAAGGTGAGCCTGTGCCATACAGAATCCTATCTCACTAGGAAACAGTATTGAAATGTTTTTAAAGCAGGTTGATTTATTATGGTATTTTAGAAAGGATCGATAACCCGATTCACTGTAGGCCACCCCATGTGCTATGGCTTACACGGGTTACATTCAGGCATAGTACAGTGCATGGAAATAGATGAAAAATGTAGCCAGGACCCTGGATGCCACAGACACTGGGTAGACAGAAGCCCTTGAGAATATTTGAGTTATGTGATGGAGTTCATCTTCTCCTGAGAATGTAAGAGGAGAAGGCTTGTCTCACCCCATTGACAAAAGAGTTCTCAGTCCCTTACCACACCATTAGAAAGAAACATTAGTGTCAGTTAGAGGAATAGTATTTAATCTTAAAAGTAGCTTCATGGGATGGAGAAATGGCTCAGCCATTTCACTGACTGCTCTTTCAGCAGTCAATTCCCAGCAACTGTGACTCACAACTATATGTAATGGGATCCAACATCCTCTTCTGGTGTGTCTGAAGATAGCTACAGAGTACTCTTATACATAAAATAAACATCTCCTGCATGTGATTGGCAGAGAGGAAAACAAAATGTTGTTGTCTTGTTAAGCTGGACCACTGAGACTTGTTTCTTCAGGCTGGCTGTGGATAGCTTCTGCCTCCTTGAGACAGGGTTTTTCTGTGTAGCCCTGGCTGTCCTGGAACTCACTCTGTAGACCAGGCTGGCCTCGGACTCTGAAATTCACCTGCCTCTGCCTCCCAAGTGCTGGGATTAAAGGTGTCAGCCACTACTGCCTGACTAAACAAATCTTTTTTAAAAAGTAGCTTTCCTTTTATGGAAAAGGAATACATTTCAAGATGATATCCAACATACTTTATAATAAATCAAAACCAATAGATTTAACATGCTACTTTAAAAATTATCATGATGTTTTTGTTTCATAGATGAATTATGCTGCAACTAAGTTTCATATGGATTCCTTTTCTGTCCTTGCTGTGACCATGGGTACTAGACTTAGCCCTCTCACATGGGTACTAGACTTAGCCCCCTCACATGGGTACTAGACTTAACTCCCTCACATGGGTACTAGACTTAGCCCCCTCACATGGATACTAGACTTAGCCCCCTCACATGGGTACTAGACTTAACCCCCTCACATGGGTACTAGACTTAGCCCCCTCACATGGGAACTAGACTTAGCCCCCTCAC
>NC_034600.1:31310618-31312037 GCF_900095145.1 Mus pahari | reverse complement strand
AGATTGCTTTAGCCCAGGAGTTTACCGTGAGCTGGACAACACAGGGGCACCTCATTTTAAAATAAAAACAAAAGTAATGTGAAGATTCAATTTTAAATAGCTGCACGTGCTGTCATTAATATAAATAAATTATTCTATGAGAACACTTGTTTTTTAATTCCTTTTTTGTATACTTTTTAAAAGATTTATTTATTTTATGTATATAAGTACACTGTAGCTGTCTTCAGACACTAGAAGAGGGCGTCTCTCCAGCCCTACCAGAACACTTGCAATTCTCATGAGTAAGGTGAGTTTTTAAAATGTTAATTCAATAATTTTGATCACGTTTCCCCACCTCCTTAAACTCCTCTCAGATCCTTCCCACTTCCTACTCAGCCAAGGTCATGTACTTTCTCTCTCTGTTTCAACACCCTCCCCAACAAATACACCCAAAAATCAAAACAATCAAAAACAGTAAAAAGAAAGAAAGAGAGAAAGAAAGAAAGAAAGAAAGAAAGAAAGAAAGAAAGAAAGAAAGAAAGAAAGAAAGAAAGATGCCCACAAAAATAACATGCAGTTTGTTTGTGTTGGCCAACGATCCCTGGTCATGGGGCCTGCCCTGGAGTGTGTTGTTATACCCAATGACATGCCACTGGAGAAATCGATCTTTCCTTTATCAGCAGGGATGAGTTCCTGGTTAGGGGTGGGGACTTGTGTCTACTTCCTCCTCTCACTTTCAGGGGTCCATCTGGTTTGGACCTGCTCAGGTCCTGTGCATACTACTGGGGCAAGTTTTTTTTTTTTTGACAGTTTTACTGATATTTAAAGTCCAATAGTTCAATAGGTTTTATCAAGTGCTCCTTGGAATGTAGAACATATCTATTTATAGGGGTATATTAATTATATTTTTAATTATAGATGTGAATTTCTTCAAAGTAAGAAATCCTCAGAGGAAATTGCCCAGTATATTCAAGGCTACGAGGGATTTGTTCATGTAACGGTAATTTATACAAGCCAACTTTTTCCAATAGTGTATGTTCTTTACCTAATAATATCTGAATTGTCAGGGTTAAGGCTTTTGTTTGTTTTGTTTTCTGATGGATTCTGTGTCTTTCTCCCTTTCTCATCTCTAGTTGACAGAGAGGAAAACAAAAATGTTGTTGTCTTGTTAAACTGTAACCATGTAGACTTGGTTTTCCATGCTGGCTGTGGGTAGAATCTGCCTCCTTCATCTTCCCTCTGACTGGGGCCACTCCCCTAGCATCCTTCTGCTGCCTCCATCTGGATGTCAGACTCAGTCCTCTGTGGTACCAGGCAGAGACAGGGCACTCAGGATGCCTCCTGCAGCTGGGCATTTAGACTCAAACTAGTGAGGGTAGTGGGAAACACAACCCAAACTGTAGCCAAAGGAGACTGTATTTGCTGACTGACTCAGAAGCA
>NC_034600.1:31298198-31310148 GCF_900095145.1 Mus pahari | reverse complement strand
TCTCTCTCTCTCTCTCTCTCTCTCTCTCTCTCTCTCTCTCTCTCTCTCTCCCTGTGTGTGTGTGTGTGTGTGTGTGTGTGTTTGTGAGTTTGAGTGTGCGTGATCACACACACCACATGTATACAGATGCTTTTGGAAGCCAGACAAGGTCATCAGGTCCCTTGAAGTTGGAGTTTGTGAACTGATGTGGGTGCTGGGAATTGAACTCAGGACCTCTGGAAGAGTAGTCAGTGCTCTTAACCACTGAACCATATCTCTAGCCCTTCTTTAAAACCTATCTTCATAAGCAATTTCTCTATTATGGAATGATCTTGGGTTTGTTTTTGTTGTTACTTTATGAGCAGGAGAAATGGTTCATTGGTTAATGCACTTTGCTGCTCTTGGAAAAGACTCAGGTTCAGTTCCCAGCACTCTCTGGCAACTCATAACTCCGAAAATTCAGTTCTAGAGAATCCAGTGTCTTCCTCTGACCTCCATGACCACTGAACATGTGTGGTTCAGGCAACCGTCCAGACAAAAATAAAGAAAAATTTAAAAGTAAATGTAAAAATTATAGACTCAATTATTTACTTATTATTGTATGTGGATGCCCATGGGTCCCATGTGTGAGGTGTAGAAGTCACAGGACAACTTATAGGACTTGGTTCTTTCCTTCTACCATGAGAGAATTAATTTAGAGGTTATTAGGTTTAGTGGCAAGCTTCTGTACCATGGAGCTGTTCATTAAGTGACTTAGTATTTAGTGTAGATAAGCATAACTAAATATGTAGTGTTGGAGCTATAACACATGCTTCCCTTCAAACAACTGAAATTTTGGATAAAATGTTTCGGAAGCAAGTTTCAGTGTTTCTTCTATCCCAGTCTGGCCTCAAACTCAATTGAACCTTGAACTTTTGACCCTTTTGCTGAGTTCTGAGATAGAGCTTCTCAGGTGCTGGGGATGGAACCTCAGTCTTCTTGTAGGCCAGGAGAGCATGACAGTGACCGAGCTACATCTACAGACATAAATGTATTCTTACATGGCTCCATGTGCTGTTAAGAAATTCAGGAATATTCACAATAAAATGTGGCGACAGGTCTGAGGATAGTACTTGCTTGCTTAAAATGGGCAAGGTCCTCTGGTTCCATCCCAGCATCCATGGAAAACAAAACCTTAGTGTTAGTAATTTAGGTCAGTAGAGCATCTATATAGCAAATAGGACAGGCTCTGAGTTCAGGCCCAGCGGAGATCAGGGACATGGGGACAAGGAGAGTGGACAAGATGAAAGCAATCATAACAGTAAAAATTCTATGGTAGGATTGCTCACTCCTGTAATCGCTGCTCTTGGAAGGAGGCACTTATGGCCAGGTAGGACTATGGTATTGGGTTAGAGGAAAGTACAGACTCTATGAGTTTCATGCCAAGTGCAGAGGTCTATGCCTGTAATCCCAGTACTAAGAAAGCTGAGGCAGAAACATTACAAGTTGAAGGATAGCTTAGCTTACTACATAGCAAATCATTTGCCACCTGCCATCAACATGGGAATGAAGGAAGTCTCAGATGTTAAGAGTGTTGTTCATACACAGGACTTGAGTTAATTCCAATGTGTCTACATAGTAGCAGCTTACATGAATGTTACCATAGCAATAGTGGCAGAGTCTACAGTGTTACTGAGCATGCTCTTGTCATTATTAAACAATCAAATTAGGGCAGTTCCTGGGCAGTGACTGACTGAGTGCATTGAGCGTATTAGGAACTCTTACGGGCCAGGGAAGGGGCAATGAGTGCAGAGTGCTTTCCTTGCAAACACAAGGCATTGCTTTCTGTCTCTAGGACCCATGTGACAAAAGCCAGCTGTCATTGTTGTGCTATTGTGATCCCAGGCTGGGGAGGCAGAGACATGGGTCCCAGGGTTCTGCAACCTGGCCTGGGAAGTGAGACACCCTTCCTAACAACCAGGGAGTAACAGTGGAGGGTGTCCTGTGACTTCCACAGGCATGAGAATGTGCATGCACATGTTCCTTCATACACATGAGCACACACAGGACTGTAAGTTCTGAGACAGCTTCCTGAGATAGGTGAAGAGATCAAGTAAAGAAGGAAGCCAAAGAAAGACTGAAGTGCCAGCCTGCTCCAACCAGAGAATACCCCGTGGGCACCAAGGAAAACTGTAGAACCTATCCCATATGACCTCATGGCTTAGTAGAAGGCAAACCTAAAATAAAATAAAGGTTTCTAGATGGTAAAAATCTTTTTGTTGTTAATTAAAGTGTAGCATTCTCTATGCCAAAGAAACACTAAAAGCAAAGGCAAACACCCCTGACCTAGGGTTAAGTGTGAATGCAGGCAAGGTTTCAGCTTGAGAAACTGTGAGACCAAGGTAAGGGCAATGCAGTGTTCAAGTCCTCACAGCATGGGAAATGCAGGAACCAGTGTCCAGAGGCCAGGATGGGGTAGAAAGTCTGATGGGGACCCCACCCTCAGTCTGGTCATCTTAAGGAGCAAACCATCAAAATGATTGTTTTTAAGCCTCAGGGGAAATGACCTCACTCTGGAAATAGGAATCACCTCTCGATTTTGTTGTATCCTGATGGTACAAGGTTAAGGACAGTCTGAAGTGACATTTTAACACACTGCTCACACAGAGAAATGAATAGAATGAATTCATGGAGTAACCCATTCTTTGCCACCCTCCTCCCATAATTCTGACAGGGTCACTCTTTAAATTTTACTCCTTTCTATTCTTCTAAGCACCTGTAGTTATTTTGATGCAAGCACACAACTGACTTAAATTTTAAGATCAAAGCCTCCTGGTCTCACCTGCATCCTTTTCCCCAAGCTTACTGCAATGACAGTGTCTTCGCTAATGAAGAACTCAGGATGGACACGTTTAAGGACTGGCCCCACCAACCACCTGCGGGTGTTGCAGCTCTGGTCAGAGCAGGCCTTTTCTACACAGGTGAGTCAGGTTTTTTTTCTTTATGTTTATGTGTGTGTGTGAGTTTGCCTGCGTGTAAGTGTGTGTGCCACATGTCTGCATGCTGCCCTCAGAGACCAGACAGGGTGTTGGATGCTGGGACTGGAATTAGAATTGGTTGTGAGCCATCATGTGGGTGCTAGAACTAAACCTCACTCCTTTGTGAGAGTCAGTGCTCTCAGGCTGAGCATCTCTTTAGAGTCAGTATTTTGTGTGGACTACATATTCGAATCCTCTTGCATCTTTCTTTAGTCTTTATCATTAAGACTAAATGATCTTTTGTCATAGATCTCTTTGGGGCTCATAAGACCTTCAGTTTCCCATAGCTCCTTCAGTGTTCAGCCCCTGAACCTGGGGATTCTGTAGTCACTTCATCCAACAGACACATTCCACTGGCACAGATGATCTTCTTACTACATGGTCTTAATGCTTGTCTCCTCTTGCCAGCCTTCAAGTCTCATGGATGATGTGGTTCTGGATCTAGTTAAGTATAGCTGGCAGTGATGTGAAGAGAGACAAGTGATTCTTCATAATCTAGCTTGCATAGAAACCCTTACATTTGTATTTCTGTCCTACCCCAGCTATGAGTTTACGCTTTCTGATTTACCCAGTAAGCAATTGCCTGTTGGTTGCCTGTTTCTGTGAATATCCAGTATATCATTAGTGTCCAGAACAGACAGAAGTTCTGCTCTCATGGAGCTCCTATTCCAGAATCTGATGGCAAATCATTTAAGATGATGGGTTTATCAAAGTATGTGGTGCATAGGAACAATCAGTGACTATTGCTGACCAGCCTAGTGAAGGACCAAGAGTCCTGTGTGAACTATTGCCTCCTGCATGACTTGGCCACAGAATCCAACTGGAAATGAAAGTAGGATTATCCTAGATAATCTGGAGTTGTCTTCCTGTGAGTTAGTTGGCAGGTGTATGTGCTGTTGAACTGATCCCATTCATTCTTTAGGCAAAAAGGACATTGTCCAGTGTTTTTCCTGTGGAGGGTGTATGAAGAAGTGCACAGAAGGTGACGATCCAATAGAAGATCACACCAAGCTTTTTCCCAAGTGAGCAAAATGACTTCTCTTGATTGTAAATGTGCTTCAACTGTTATTCCCTCACTGTCCATGTCTTACCTGTGGATGGTCTCTATCCACCCTTATGTCCCCTCTGTGAAGGACACATCCTATGTCCCTTGCTCCCATGACACCCTCCCTTTCTAGATTTTTTTCTCTTCATTGTTACATCTTGGTTTTGGTTGGGTCAATATACAGACTTTTAAAGACAGGGTCTCTATATGTAGCCCAAACTATCATAGAGATGCTAACTAGCCCAGGTAGGACTTGAACCCATGATCCCCCTCCCTCAGCCACCCAAGTGCTGCTATGACTGAGGGGTGCCACCATATCTGGAAATCCCGTGCCTTTCTGATCATTTTCATTACAAACTACTCTTCCTCTTCTCTGTCTGGACTCCTTTAGTGTTTTCTATTTCTGCTGTCTGAGACTTCCCGAGTGGTTTTCTTTTTCTTTTTTCTTTCGTGTTGCAATAAAACTTTATTTTTAAGCACAGAAACCAGAAGTTTGCATACCATCATTGATCTTAAATGATCATTCTTATTATTTTGTAATAACACACTTGTGCACACATATATGTGCTCCTTCTTATTGCCTAAGGATAGGCTTTTCCTGAACAGGGAGCCTGGTTTTCAGCTAGGCTAACTGGCCAGCAAGTTCCTGGGTTCGGTCCATCTCTCTGTCCAACAATGTTGGGGTGCAGGTTCATGCAGCCTGGCTTTTTTCCCCCGGTTTTTTATTAGATATTTTCTTTATTTACATTTCAAATGCTATCCCGAAAGTTCCCTATACCCTCCCCCCGCCCCTGCTCCCCTACTCACCCACTCCCACCTCTTGGCCCTGGCCTTCCCCTGTGCTGGGTCATATAAAGTTTGCAAGACCAAGGGGCCTCTCTTCCCAATGATGGCCGACTAGGTCATCTTCTGCTACATATGTACCTAGAGACACGAGCTCAGGGGGTTACTGATTAGTTCATATTGTTGTTCCACCTATAGGTTTGCAGACCCCTTCAGCTCCTGGGGTACTTTCTCTAGCTCCTCCACTGGGGGCCCTGTGTTCCATCCAATAGCTGACTGTGAGCATCCACTTCTGTGTTTGCCAGGCACTGGCATAGCCTCTCAAGAGGCCGCTATATCAGGGTCCCTTCAGCAGAATCTTGCTGGCATGTGCAATAGTATCTGGGTTTGGTGGCTGATGATGGGATGGATCCTCGGGTGGGGTAGTCTCTGGATAGTCCATCCTTTCATCTTAGCTCCAAACTTTGTCTCTGTAACTCCTTTCATGGGTATTTTGTACCCTATTCTAAGGAGGAATGAAGTATCCATGCGATGGTCTTCCTTCTTGGTTTTCTTGTGTTTTGCAAAATCTTGGGTATTCTAAGTTTCTGGGCTAATATCCACTTATCAGTGAGTGCATATCTAGTGACTTCTTCTGTGATTGGGTTATCTCACTAAGGATGATATCCTCCAGATACATCCATTTGCCCAAGAATTTCATAAATTCATTGTTTTTTAATAGCTGAGTAGTACTCCATTGTGTAAATGCACCACATTTTCTGTATCCATTCCTCTATTGAGAGACATCTGGGTTCTTTACAGCTTCTGGCTATTATAAATAAGGCTGCTATGAACATAGTGGTGCATGTGTCCTTATTACCAGTTGGAAGATCTTCTGGGTATATGCCCAGAAGAGGTATTGCTGGATCCTCCGGTAGTACTATGTCCAATTTTCTGAGGAACCGCCAGACTGATTTCCAGAGTGGTTGTACAAGCTTGCAATCCCACCAGCAAGGTTTTTTTTCCAGTGCTGGGGACAGAAGCACTGACTTGGGCATGCTAGGCAATCCCTTACTATTGACTTACTCTTGCCCCCTTCCCGCCCTTCTTCCAGGTTATTTTCATTTCTCTTTCACACACAAGACAATTCGAGAAATATTCAGCCATAGAATGAAATTCGTTGTTTCACTTAATAATTAGACTCTTCAAAGGTAAATATTAGTATATGCACATTGTAAAGAGTGTATTCTTGAGTACAGTGGTCTAAACATGGAGTCCTAGCTCTCTGAAACATGAAGGAAGAAATCCAGTTTTCTTTTATATTAAATGCTTTAATATGGATTATCCTAAAATCAATCTATTTTAAAATCCAGCACCTGTAATTAAGAAAGAGTCTTTTGAGCCAGGCGTGGTGACGCACGCCTTTAATCCCAGCACTTGGGAGGCAAAGGCAGGCGGATTTCTGAGACTGAGGCCAGCCTGGTCTACAGAGTGAGTTCCAGGATAGCCAGGGCTATACAGAGAAACCCTGTCTCGAAAAAAACCAAAAAACCAAAACCAAAACCCAAAACAAAAACAACAACAACAAAAAAAGGAAGAGTCTTTTGCTCTGGTATCCCTTGGAAGGCATGAAAATCTTCAACAGTGTTGGTGTCTGCAGTCTCTGTCCAGCTCTTTGGAGTGTTGCGTATGCATCCAATGCTTACGTAGGATTGTTGTAAACTGATTAATGTAAGCCTAATTACTGAACTTTAAAATTAATGTTTGAAATAATTATCTGGTCTTGAGATAGAATGGTAATAATATTACAAATGATGCAAAATATTCTTTTAAAAATGTTTTATTAGTGTACATTAATTATATACAGTAATGACATGTTCATATATGTACATTATGACCTTTACCTATATATGTATGCCATTCTTAGGGTTGTCCTGCTGTGTACAGATACCATGACCAAGGCAACTCTTATAAGGACAACATTTAATTAGGGCTGGCTTACAGGTTCAGAAGTTCAGTCCAGTATCATCAAGGTGGGAGCGTGGCTGCATTCAGACAGGCATGGGGCTGGAGGAGCTGATAATTTTACCTCTTGTTCTGAAGGCAGCTAGAAGACTGTTTTCCAGGCAGTTATGATAAGGACCTTAAAGTCCATACCCACACTGACATACCTACTCCAACAAGGCCTTACCACCGGACCAAGCATATTCTAACCATCACAATGTATACATAATATGATGCACATGCACACACATGCACACGCGTGTGCACACACACACATATTATGCCTGTTACAGTCATGTTCACCACCATCCTCCCATTACCCTATCTTATCTGCCTCTAGATTCCTTTGGCCCACTTTCTTCTAAATCACATGTTTCAGGCCTACAAAGCAAGACTTATCCACAACATACATGCATACATACGTATACACACACACACACACACACACACACACACACACACACACACACCCCAAATGTACATAACAAAATAAATAATGAAATATTTCCATCTAATTTTGGAGTTAGATGATTTCCAGCAGTGTGCATCATTTCTTTTTCTTTTTTTTCTTCTTGTTTTTTTGAGACAGGGTTTCTCTGCGTAGCCCTGGCTGTCCTGGAACTCACTCTGTAGACCAGGCTGGCCTCGAACTCAGAAATCCTCCTGCCTCTGCCTCCCAAGTGTTGGGATTAAAGGTGTGTGCCACCACTGCTGGGCAGTCACCATTTCTTAAATAAGTTATCAACTTATTTTTAAAAATTCTAAGTATTTTATGTGCATGGGTGTTTTTTCTGCAAGTGTATCTGTGCACATCTTTCACGCCTTGTGTCCACAGAGGTCAGAGAGGGCCTCAGATCCTCTAGAACTAGAGTTGCAGGAGGTTGTGAGCTGTGTGATAAGGGTGTTGGGAACCAAGCCTGAGCCCTCTGCAGGAGCACTAGGTCTTCTTCCGCTGGGCCACTTTTCCAGGCTCCTTTTTTCTTTCTTTTTTAAAAAAGCTTTTTATTTATTATATGTAATTACACACATAGCTGTTTTCAGACACTCCAGAAGAGGGCGTCAGGTCTTGTTACAGATGGTTATGAGCCACCATGTGGTTGCTGGGATTTGAACTCAGGACCTTTGGAAGAGCAGTCAGGTGCTCTTACCCACTGAGCCATCTCACTAGCCCCCCCCCCTTTTTTTTAATTTGGAAGTAGTGTGTAGGAAATTGTTCAGAATGCAAGGACCTTCTTCTCAATCCCTGGGATGGTAAGTTGGGAGGCAATCTAGTTGTATTTAACCTTAGTCTAGAATCTATCAACGGACATTTGTTTTCATTACAAACCAGCATGCTGTTATGAGTACCTAATGTATTTACACATCTGGTTTAAAGAACAATAACAGTAAAGGGCCTGTGAGGCCAGGCTATGGAAGTGTCAAGCTGCTGTAGGAAACTCTTGAACAGTTCTTTGTCGAGTTTCTTTTTGGTATCAACAGTAGTGGAACTCAACAAAGTTATGTAAGGCAGACTAATACAAGCCAGTTGTTAACAAAGAATAATGAGACAGAAAGAGCGAACCGAACCAGTGCTCAGTGCTCCTCCCCCACAGTCTGTGGTTTCATATTTATATTCCTTTATCATGTGTCCTTTTACATGTTTGCAATATCCAAGCATCCTTTTACCTGTGTCTGCCACAGGAAAACATTCTTTCAACTGTCTGCTTTAGCAAGACATCCTTTCACCTATGTGCCCCAGCAAAACATCCTTTGACATTAACCGACTTTCCAAACAAACCAGAACTTTCTTCTTCACCCTAGTGATCTCCTTGTGTCTGCTCCCACAGTGTTGGTTACTATTTTTATTCTTTGAGCTCATCTTAGCTGGATTCATGGACAGACAATAACTCTGTACTAATCCCAGCACACTCCCCAAATACCCTTAATATTACTTTACAAACAATATTCATTATGTTACTGNAAGCCACAGACTGAATGTTTATACAGTGCAGCCCTGACAGAGTCACTGAAAATGTTAGCTTTCTACTTCATTCTTGGCCCTGAATCTTCATGTTTTATTAAAAGCTAACTGCATGGAACCATTTTATGACTTTTCTCTCCTCTGCATAGCTGTGTGTTTCTCCAAACCCTGAAGTCCTCTGCAGAAGTGATTCCAGCCCTTCAGAGCCACTGTGCACGTCCAGAAGCCTTGGTATGAACACTGCCCTCTTCTGACTCAGCAGCACGTGANNGTGTGGTGGAACACTACTGTGAACANCAGTTGTTGATTGTAAATGTATCATATTTAGGGAAATTCTACAAGTATCTAAGAAGCACTCTCAAGTGATAAGTGTAGACAGGGACTTCACAGTGAATGAGGGTGACCCAATATTTAACTTCATGAAACACAGAGTCCACCGCCTCTCCTGTAAGAAGTTTGTTGGTGAAATTCTTTCAGCCTATTCCTGATAAACATCCAAGCTACCTGGACCCCGTCTTCAGTCTTTGGAGGACAGTAGGCTTGACTTCTTACTTTTTTTGAGATGTTCAAGGCAGGTTTCTTTTTGTTTGGTTGAAACATTTGTTGGGACAGGTTCTCATTGTGTAGCTCAGGCTGATTTTGAACTTGGCTATGCTCAAATTGCAGACTGTCTGGGAATTTGTAATCCTCCTGCTTCCAAATGCTGGGATTATGAGTATGTTCCACCCTTCCTATTTGATTTTTGTTATTTACTGCAGTCAAGGAGATTAAGGTCTTGTGCATGCGAGGCAAGGAATCTATGACTAAGCTACATCTCTGGCCTTTAGGAGTGTTTAAGGCAAGCAATTTGGCAGCAAAATCATGAACTCAGACTGTAGTCTGATACCTACATGTTTCTCTGATACACATTTTAACAGTTAGTTCATTGGTGACACAATTCACCTCATATTGTCCTAATGATAGGTATGCTGGATCTCATTCTACAGACCAGAGAACAAACCTGGGCATGGGTCTCAAGCTGGCTAGTTATTTTTAAGCCACTCCTTCAATTTCTGCTCCATCATTACCCCTGCATATCATGTAGGCAGAACAAATTGTTGGTCAGAGATTTTGTGGCTGGTAAGGTGTCCCAATTCCTCCATTGGACGGCTTGCCTGGTTACTGGAGAAGGCCAGTTCAGGCTCCATATCTCCCACTGCTAGGAGTCTTAGCTAGGGTGCCCACATAGATTCTCAGGAGTTTCTGTTGCCCTAGGTTTCTTCCTTGTCCTAGATATTTCCCCCCTCTTTAATTTCATTGTCTCTAGAGTCCTGTATTCCTCAGTCCTTCTCCTACCTGATCCCTCCTGTTCTGTACCCTCCCCTCCTCCATCCAGTCCTCTGCCCATCAGCCCACAATGTTTATTCTGTTTTTCCTTCTCCTGCGAGTCACATGATCCTACTTGAGTTTTCCTTGCTATTTAGCTTCTGTGGGTCTGTGGATTACAGAATGGCTACCCCTTTCTTTATGGCTAATATCCACTCATAACTGTACATACCATATTTATCCTTCTAGGTCTGAGTTATGTCACTGAGGATGATCTTTTCTAGTTCCATTAATGTCCCTGCAAGTTTCTTGATGTCTTTGTTTTTAATAACTGAGTAGTATTCCCTTGCGTATATGTACCACATATTCTTTATCCATTCTTCCATTGGGGGACATCTAGTTTCCAGTTTATGGCTGTTATGTATAAAGCTGCTATGAACATGGTTAATCAAGTGTCCTTAATTTAGGATTGAGCATCCTTTGGGTATATGCCTAGGTGTGGTATATCATGGTCTTGAGGTAGATATAATCCTAATTTTCTGAGAAACTGGCAAATTGATTTTCTAAGTGACTGTACAAATTTGCATTCACACCAGTAATGGAGAAGGTTCCCCTTGCTCCACATCCTCAACAGTATGAACTGTTGTATGAGTTTTTGATCTTAGCCATTCTCAGGGCTATAAATGGAGTCTCAGAATTACTTTGATTTGCATTTCACTTATGGCTAAGGATGTTGAACAATTCCTTAAGTGCTTGTAGGTCTTTAGAAATTTCTCTGTTGAAAATTCTCAGTACTCCTTTTTTTTTTTTTAATTGATTGATTTGGTTTGCTGTTGTCTAGTTTCCTGAGTTGTTTATAGATTTTTGTTATCAGCTTTTTGTCATATGTGCAGTTTACATTGTAAGTGGAAGGATTGAAGTTCAGCTACTAGAGATTCCCCTAATAGACACAAGGAGGTTTTCAGCTCTGAACAAAACTATGTGTGATAAGACTTTTAGAGTCCCAGAATATCAAAAAGAATGATATTGAAACCAGGAGTGTGTGGAGGCTCATTTCACTTGGGAAGTGGAGAAAGAATGAAGTGTTACCCTTGGATACACAGGGAATTCCAGACCATCTACTATACTACATGATACTCTCTTACTCAAAAAAGTGTGTACATAATAATCATCCTTCTGCATCCATCCCAGTGTCTGATTTAAACATGTAAGGAGACTTAACTAAGGACTAAGGACAGAGGCAGTGCTTAATGCTCTTTGAGGATTATTCTTGTTGTACATGGTACAATTTGAGTAGTCACACTGTACTTCCCATAGCGAGGATGCATATACTGTGCATGTACTATCTAGGCATACACACTTTATGTGTGAGGTTAACTCTTTAATGTGTGGAGCACTCTTCCTTCAATCAGCATTGAGTGTAGTCTGTTTTGAGAGAATTTTTGGACCTCAGTGATAAATATAGTGCCCTATCTTGATTTAAGACCAGTTTTGATGTAATAAAGGATTTATCTTTTAAAGGAAACCATAAGTGAAAGCAACCACGATGATGCTGCAGCAGTTTATTCTACTGTAGTGGGTAAGCACTGAAAAGCAGCATGGGATTCTGGGTATTCGTACATAGCATTTGAAAGGAAGGTGTATTTATAATTGTCCAGGGAGCTGCTAGAGAGGAGAGCACTGAGGTGAAGGTATGTGTGGATGACAGAGTAGCATTCCCGTGGCTTCCTGAGAGTGAGTGCAGGACTAAGAACAGAGTCCTTGTGTCAGACCCAGACCAGCCAGCATTAAAGGCACCACGCGGCAAGCTGGTCCCCTGAGAGCTTAGAAGGGGAACTAGGGTGACAGAGTATTCTTCAGAGTCCTGGCTAATTCCCC